>NC_034590.1:166143835-166149668 GCF_900095145.1 Mus pahari | reverse complement strand
GAGAGAGAGAGAGAGAGAGAGAGAGAGAGAGAGAGAGAGAACACAAGAAGTATGGCTAGACTATAAACCTCCAAAGTCCACCTCCAGTGATATCTCTTCAGCCAGGATGCACCTCCTAAGGGTTCTATAGCCTTCCCAAACAACATCACCATCTGGTGACCAAGGGTCCAAACACACAAGTCTATGGGAACATCTCGAGCCACACTACACACGCTATACAGGTGCTTGCTGTTGCAACATGAAGATCTGAGTCTGATCCCAAGAACCCACCTGAAAAGCTGGCTGGCTGTGCCTGTAGCCCCAGATCTGGGCAAGCGGAGGCTGGAGGATCCCTGACACTCAGGGGCTACCTAACTAGACAGGTCACTGAGCTCTGAGTCAGTGAAAGAACCTGTCTCAAAAGACAAGCCAAAGTAGAGACTGACCTCTGGTCTCCACAGGTGCACACACACACACACACACACACACACACACACACACACACACAGACATAGACACACATAGATGCTCAGCACACATACAGACACATGCACACTGACATACACACATACACATACATGCATAGACACATAGACACACAGACATACACACACAACATACACACGCACACACACATAGACACACACAGATGCTCAGCACACATACATGCATAGACACACACACACACACACACACACACACACACACACACACACACACACTCTGAGCCAGGATAAAGTGGACTGAAATCAAGGTTCCTTCGGTAAATATGACAGGATCCTGGTCATGAATTGTAAAGTGACCTTTGAATTGCAAAGTGACATCAGGGGCCCTGGAATTCACTTTTCTGCCAAGCACTGACCCAAGGCTGAGTGAGAAATCGCTTCCTATACAGATAGGGATATTCAAACATTCAAATGCACTTGATATATGCCTTGCACATTACTTTCTAAATGAAATGAATCCAGAGTAACTCTATTTGTGAGTTTTCTCAGTCCAACAACATAAAAAGAGTTATTGCCTACAAATGGGAGAAAAAAGTGTTTTGTTGATAAAAATATTCACAAGGCATAAGGTTAAGGAGCACATTATTGCAAGGACACATAAGATGTAGCTTCAGGCCTGTGACTTAGTACCTGGCCCTGCCTAATAACCTGGACATAGCCCATACTGCCGGTGTTAAGTGGACAACTATGTGATCAGGGACACAGTGGGTGGGTGAGTGGGTGGGTTTAACCAAGGCTCAGATCCAGGCCGCTTGGTTCTGCTGGTTCTCCCTTTTTTCAGTAGCTCTGGTATTTCCTCTAGATAGCAGATGGGGCTTTGCCTGAGTAGGTCCTCAGTGACAGTGGCAATTATCCAGAGAGAAGTTTACAGCAAGCCCATAAAATCTTCTGATTTGGCTTGATGATTATACCAACAGCTGTAACTAACACAAGAATAACCTGAATAACAAGAAGCTTGACATTTATGGAACCTTAGAAAATGAGATGGTGACTGTGTCAGGCTAGCCAGTATGTCTACAGGGTCTGGCTATGCAAATCAAGAGCAGAAGGAGCTGCTCATGCGCAGGGGCGTAGGACAGGTAGAGCAACAGTGAACACAGCTTTGTGCTGGGAGAACTTCAGGACCCGTGAATCCCATGTTTCTCTGACAGTAGCTGACTGTAGGTTCACCTTGGTACCTAGGCAGTCCCCTTCTTCCATTCTTCTTATTTTAATTATTTATATATGTAATATAACATATAGTGGCTATTATATTATATATTATAACATATATAATTATATGTAGCCGGGTGTGGTGGCACATGCCTTTAATCCCAGCACTCGGGAGGCAGAGGCAGGCAGATTTCTGAGTTCGAGGCCAGCCTGGTCTACAGAGTGAGTTCCAGGACAGCCAGGGCTAGAGAAATCCTGTTTCCAAAAACCAAAAAAAAAAAAAAAGTATTATTTTTATAATTATGTACTATATAATGTATTATATAATTACATATATCATATGATTAGACCAAGGAGTCTGCTTGAGATCCCAGTGACATTAAGTACAGAACAAGCTTATTCTGGTCTGCAGTTTTGCTAAAATGTAATGCTAGTAATTTGGAGTATGTTATCTATTATACCATTATTTTATTTAGAAAATATGTAATATACTATATTACAATTTCACAGACAAATACAAAATATTGATCTCATGCCTCCATTTTCCTCTCATATTTCCCTCATACCAAATCCCTTCTTCACAAAAGTTCCCCTTTCTACTTTAACCTCTTTTGTGCTCCAGTGTGTTAAACAAACCAGAGTGTTTGCATCAGTGTGGGTATAAAGCTCTTTGTTGGAGTATGGGAGACTCACCAGTGACTATGACACTGAAGACTCTGTCTCCCAGTAACCAGCTGCTCCTCAGGGAGGGTGATACAGGTTGGTGGACTCGCCTTCTGAAGGTCTCATGCAGGTGACCACTGCTCATGGGTCCAACAGCCATGTCACGTCCAGAAGCGCATTTCACGGCACTCTTGTCCTGTAGCCCTTACAGTTTTTTCTGCCCTCCTCTTTGGTTCCCTATGTTCCATGAGCACTGGACTGCTTAATGTAGGTGTCCCATTTCAGGCCGAGCACACACTCAACAGTCACTTTTTCTTGGCACTTCAACCAGTTGTGACCTGCTGTCTCAGGTCCCGTGAGAAATTGGATTGGAACAGATGTTGTGTTCCACTCACCAGTGATCCTAAGATCGCATGGGCAGTCCTCTAGGGACCGTGGGGGTGTCTGCCCACTCCGTGCCCTAGGTGACCTGATGCTGGCGCAGACCGGAAGCGATTTGTCAACTGTGTTCTTTTTATCTCTCTGTGTAAGCCTGGTTCTTTCCTGAGGGTCACCCCAATAGTTCCTTTTGGTTTACAGGATTGTTTCTTTCCCAGTACAGGGAGCACCTTAGTGGACAGTATCTAGTACAGCATACCTACCAAGTCAGATATAGTGGTGGGCAGTGCTCACAGATGCTCCCGTGGTGCTCCCTGTGGAAGGACCCAGTACCTACACCATGCCTTCCACATGAGTTCTCTTTGAATGTTGCAAGCCTAGAGTGAATTCTTCTAAGAATGCTAATAGTTTGGTTCATTTAGTACAGGCCAATAACACTTGTTGAACTTGGGTGACTTAGCCTGTACAGGCTAATGGAATGTATTTTGAGGCAAGGCGAGGTATATTGGTGTGGAGAGGGATGAGGGAGGGTTTGTGTCACAACCCAGACACTCTGATGGTAGCATCAAAGACATTAAGAAGTAGGCATGATGTGCAGGGTGTTTGTATGAGATATTAGCCTGTTGGAGGATAGAGGCAGGGGACACAGCTTGCTACCATCACTTGCAGCATCTTGAGGAATTACCTGCTCTTCCTGGACCTGGATTCATGACTTTATTACAGAAGAGAATTTTAGAATTAGTATATAAAGCAGAGGTGGGATTTAGTAAGGATACTCTGATTTAGACTGAGCCCAAGTGTTAATTAAAAGGCAGGAAGGAGCTCAGGAGAAAGTAAGACATGTGAGAGCATGGGCGTGGGCTTGTCAAAGAAGAGTTCCAGAGAGGAAGACCTACTCGGTGTGGGAAATAAGACCTACTCAGTGCAGTTGAAACCCTGTAAGAGGTGAGGCACAGCCTATCGCTTTTCAAGATGGTCATATAAAGCACTCTTATGGGGTTGGAAGTGACATCTTTAACTTGAGGGATGACTAAGGAATCTAGATGAGATCATTAAGTGATTCTAGAGGGACACATGATAGGACCACAGTTGGTAAGATCCCTGGGATGCAGAAAGATACACCGTCTCTCCATAAACAAAGTTAATAGTCTTGTTTGAGATTCTCAGACAATGTCTGGGGAAAGGAATGTAGCTGTGGGTACATGCAGGCCTCACACCTGGTTTATTGTGTCCTTACCATACACTATTATATGTAGAAGGATATTATTTCTAAGTTTGTACCTTCACAGAAAATACAGCGTATTGTGCTACAATTCTTGCTTTCGGTCAGTGAAGGCTTTAATCAAACTCTGGGATGAGGGGATGTTTTCTTTCCCATGTCCCCCAGATCTCTCTGTCCTTCCTCAGGGCGTTTTCTCCCACTTCACCTGGGATTGTGCTAGTAATAAATATGTTTACCTTGAAGTTGGGCATTAGGATTTCGTGAAACTGAAGGCTTGGTTTTCCTAAAGGACCATGACATAGGTTTGGGATCTTGCAGTGGGCTGGGACAGAGTGTGTGTGTGTTGTCTGCTGGGACTCCTTATTCAGATCAGTCTGTGTTCCTAAGACTGGTGTTGGGAGCACATCCCTTCACTACAAACAGGAACACGGACAAAGCGCACATCTTCCTGCCTACTGCCTACTTCTTCATAAGCTGGGAGCCATGCCTTCCCCCTGTTCCCTGCAAAGCCAGTTTGCAGCTACACCAAGCAACCTGCTCCCTGATGGGGATATTCCAAGAATCCAATTTTTACTTTCCACTTGGGGACTCCCTTCAGTGATCAGAGCAGCAGGGCCATGCTGGAGACATGCTGTGAGATGAAGGACTTCCCATGGAGGTCCACGAACTGGGATGTCATAGAGTGAGAACTAGGAGGAGCCTGTGGGGGCGGAGCTTAGGCCATGGGAAGGTGAGTATTGCTATTTCTTCTTTCAAATTTATTCACTGACAAATAATTGAGGGTTACAAGTGGATTCATCTCTCTGTGTATGTATTATAGGGAGACTCTGACTGATTAGTGTATCCATGGCCCAATTCATCATTCTTTTGTTCTGAAAATTTGTTCTGGCTCTCACATAGCCAGAGTCTGAGAACATCAAGAAACAGTACACCACAGAGAAATTCCCATCTGAAATGAGATTAGCCAGGACATGACCTACTTGGTTCCTGCAATTGCTTCCTACCAATTGCTAGTCATGAGGCTTGTTGACACCAAGACCCTCTGATATAGAGGGCTGAGATGCAGCTGGTTTTTGTGAGCCATCTCAAATGGGTGCTTGGAACCAAACTCAGAGCCTTTCCAAGGGCAGTAGAGACTTTAAACACTGAGCCATCTCTCCAGCCCTGATTTCTTCTCTTGAAACAAGGGCTTTAACTCTTAATTATTCCAAGTCCATCCTGACCAACTTGCTTTACATGGGGTGCAAGTCTACTCCAAGCCTCTGCTTGCAGAGGGATTCTAAGAACAGAACAGTGAGTGTGGATGGGTAGAAGTTGGGCTAACCTCTGACCTGACACTGAGGTCAAGGGAGGGGAAGGCTCTTCCCTTAGATTCCAGCAAGAGTGATTCATGCAAGCTTTTGGAATTCAAATTGAACTCATTTATCAAAATAGATGTCTTGAAAATCCAATTAGAAACCCGGGGAACTGCCAATCGGCTAATCCAATCTTCTATATAATATTTATAACAAGAAGGAACAGTCTCTTGTCATTCTTCACACCACTTCTGACACTTGTTCTCAGAGGCAATTAGTGTCCTCAGCTCTTCACCAGTCTCTCCTGGATTTCAATGCTTATCTGAACTCCGTATTTGTTTTAGAAACTCAGCACCCAGTGTTTATGCAAAGGTAACCATGTGACATATACATCTTGTCTTAATTATGGTTCTACTGTTCTGAAGAGACAACATAAGCAAGGCAACTTAGGCAAAAGGAAGTGTTTGATTTGTTGCTCATGGTTCCAGGGGTTCCAGAGCATAGTACAGACCATGACCATCACAGCAGGAAGCAGATAGGAAGGGCACTGTAACAGAAGTTGAGAGTCTAGCATACTGATTTGCAGGCAACAGAGAGAGGGAGAGGGAGAGGGAGAGGGAGAGGGAGAGAGGGAGAGG
>NC_034590.1:166100229-166143580 GCF_900095145.1 Mus pahari | reverse complement strand
GAGGGAGAGGGAGAGGGAGAGGGAGAGGGAGAGGGAGAGGGAGAGAGATTGGGGCTGGCACAGGCTTTTGAAACTGTGAAGCCCACACCCCCAGTGACACAGTTCCTCTAACAAGACCAGACTTCCTAACCCTCCCTAAGCAGTTCACCAGCTGGGGACTAGATTTTCAAAATATATGAGCGTATGGGAGCCATTTTCATTCAATCTCACACATATATGTTTGACTAATCACACACTCACATATACCACCACTACCATCACACACATACCCATTCACACACATATGCATACACCACACACACACACACACACACACACACACACACACACACCAGCACATACATGTGCATATGTGATGCTCTCTCTCTACCATTTACTACATTCGTTCCCTGTCTCCTGGATTTGGCTCCTCTCACTGGGTCCTATGGCTCCCCACTTGGTATTTTGCAGTTTGGGTGAAGATTGTTCTGAATTCTGGTGAAACCCTGGTGTGGTACATGCACCTTTGGAATGGTTTGGCTGTGTTCTTCTGCTGTTCAACCCTTTACACCTGATCAATGATGAGATCAGGTGTGAGACTCTGCCTGGCCAAGGACCCTTCCTCAGGTGCTGGAGATGGAACCCTAGAACTTCCCTCAGGACCTCACAGTCACTTCCCACTTCCTGTTATCCCTTCCGTCATCTCCATGATAAATGTGCTGTGATTTCTCATTAGAGCCTACTGTATTTAGGGTCCACACTCATTCCCACTGTTTAAAACACGACAATGGCTTCCTGTGGATCCTTTATCATTCTCTGGACTATGGGTAGTCAGTCTTTCAAATCTATAACACACTTTTTCTGGGATAGTCCCAGAGAGTTAAATTATGTTCTGGTAAATTCTTCCTACACTATTATTGTTATTACCCCCTGAGGCTCCTGGTAGTTGATTTTTCTTGTTCCACATGCTGATAAACCCTTTTGTGTGACTTGCTTTTTGAAACTTCCTTAACTTTGCTTATTGTGTGTGTGTGTGTGTGTGTGTGTGTGTGTGTGTGTGTGTGATTTATTGCATTTCTCATTTCTGCTATAATTTTAAAGTTCTTAATATTTTTCACATTTATGTGTAATTTTCAGAAAATAGTACCACTTTCCTGTGTTGCTGCTCAGAAGATGTAAATCCTAGCATCCATTAGATGTTTGTCTCTGCTCCCCACACACTGTACTTCCTCGCCCTACCCCCAGTTCCCATTTCCCTGTGTGTTACTTTTAATTCTGTCTTTCACACTGGATGCTTTTCTCAAGGGTTGAAAGATCCTGAGGTTTCTGCTGGCTTTCTTTAATTGATGGGTAAGAAAGTTACCAGGGGCTTGTTGACTTCACTCTGTGGGTAGGTGGGAGGCTCCTAGCTCAGAGAATTCCCAGCTTTCTTGATACCAGGTCATTTTTCTTAGTCTTTTGATTTTCAACTAGAGAAAAAAAAAATCCTCATTTTCTACCTGGATGATGTAAACTCAACTAAGGAAGTTTAACAAATCCTGTTATGAAGGTAAACTGGAAAAGTAGCAAGGAGTAGGGGTGGGTAGGGGCAGGGGTGGGGAGGGGCAGGGGTGGGGAGGGGCAAATCTCTCAGTATGATTCTACTGTCTCACAGCCTCCTGTGTTCAACATGGTGTTCTCACAGTCACCCCCGAGCTTCTAGTCCTGTTGGATGAGAATAGAAGATTTTCCCTGCCAGTGTGTTCTAGGGTGTGGTGGGGGTTCCTGTGCCTGCTTACCCTCAGATCTTCCACTTACCCTGTCCCGTGCCTTTACATTGGGGTCTTCACCTTACAGCTGAACCCTCACTTCTGTTTGTTTTGGTTTTGTTTTAATTTTCTATCCTCAGATAGACCACTGCTTCTTCCTTTTGGTTTCTAAATCTCGTTATCTTTGGCTTGCTCATCTTGTTAGATTTCAAAGTGCTCTTTTATATCCATTTACTGAAACTGTAGAGAGGTTTAGTTTTTCCTCCTTTTTAGACAGGACAGTAAGTGCTTGCTCTACCACATTTAATGGGACTTTCCCACTCTTATCCCTTTGTTACTGAGAATGGAGATGGAGGGAGAATGAGGTTCAGTTCAAGCCATGTGGGGTGGGTGTGGGAGCATTAGGAGGAAGAGTCCTTGTCTGTCTCCCAGCCTCCTATGTTCCTGAGGTGTGTTGTTGCATTCATATTTTACCCCTATGAGTTCTGTTTCCAAATTCTCTTTGCTACCCATGCCAACATTACCGCCAATACAAATCTGTATTTGTTTATGTAAAGTCTCTTTTTCTCCTCCATTTTACTCAAGAAAATTTTGATCCAGTCACTTTGTCCTTTGACAGTTCCACCCACCACCCTCTGTAATTTCCTCTTCCCACATTAATGCCTTGTTGTTTTCTTTTGAGACCCACAGAGTTTAATCAGGGCTTTCTCAGTGACCCCAGATTTGGAACTATCCACTGGCACCACATGGGTCACCACATGAGTGAAAACAATGTCCACACCTCTCCCACAATCCATTAGTAGCCAGTAGTTCAGCTGTGAAGGAGTAGTGTCAAGGAGCCTTTCCTTTTCCTAATTGACTGTTAATGGTCCCACCATGTTCAGGCCCAGTTCAGGCAGGGTATCTGCTGTGAAATCATGATTACCATGGTTGGGGCATACCCTGGAGAGAAGAGCCTGTGGTAGGTTTTCTTGGTTGTCAACTTGACTACATCTGTAATTAAAACCCATGGTGGATTAAATCAGTTGAAATGTGAAGACTCACTTTTAATCTGGACCTCAGGGGTAGGTAGATAAACCTTTAATCCCATTCTTCTGAGGTGGGAAGGCCTACCTTTAATCTGGGCCACAGCTTCTGTTGGTGGCCCATATAAAGGACACGGAAGAAGGAAGTTGGCTTTCTCATTGCCTGCTTATTTTCTCTCTGTCTAGCAAGTCCATTCCTTCCACTGGCGTTATAGCCTACTTCTCTGGAATTCTGGTGTATACGGAAGACCAGCTGAGACATTCAGCCTCATGGACTGAACATTTCTTGGACCTCCTGTTGGTAGACTGCCATTGCTGGACTAGTTGGAGTGCAGTCTGTACCCCATTAAAATAAATCTCTCTCTCTCTCCATATGTTTATGTATACATGTATATGTATCTATGTATGTATATATATATGTATATGTATGTGTATATATTCATATACGTATACAAATATTAGTCAAGGTTTTCTAGAGAAGCAGAACCATATATATGTATATATATATGTGTGTGTACGTATATATACACATGTGTACACACACGCACACATACATACACACACACATATCTTTCACTATGGGGGGCAACTAAAGGGAGTGGCAATAGCTTATACTGTTTTGAGGTTTCTGGGAGCCTTCCCAAATATTTATTTATTTATTTATTTATTTTTGATACAGGGTTTCTCTGTATAGCCCTGGCTGTCCTGGAACTCACTTTGTAGACCAGGCTATTTTTAAATCATTATTATTTTTTGATTCTTTAGATTGAACTCAAGGCTTTATGCAAGCGCATACACTACCACTGATTGTTGGCTTACATTTTTCAAAACCTAGTGTCCTAAGAGTACTTACATGCTTTAACCTTCTAGCCCACCATCTATTAGACGTAGTGGAAAGGAAAGGCTAATAGGGCAAAAGAGGGTGTGGACCTGTTTAGAAATAGGTTTTTTTTTTTTTTTTTTTTTTGAGTGATCCCAACTTTTTTTGTTAGGATAGCAGCAGTTCAGTTCACACGAATCAGTGGGAGTAACTACATTTGCAAACACCATTCATGATTCAGCAATCAATTCAACGCAGCAGAGTCCTCAAGGCTCTGCAAATCAACTCAGGTCTGTGGAAGTGGTAAGAAACCACTAGAAGTTCTTTGGTGTCTTTCTCTCTACGAAGTCGTGACAAACAATGACTAGCAAAGAAGGTAAGACAAACCAGTGCCACAGCATCTGCAAAGCCCAGTGAAGACCAGCGAAGAGTGGCACGGTGAACCAATGCCACACAGCACCATCCACTGTCTGTTGGGTTATATTTATACTCCTTCTAAACATCACACGCTCTCCCATGTGTCCGCTCTAGTGAAACACCACATACCCTTTTTTTCTAGGCAGCTTCCAGAAAAACATCATACGTTTGTTTTCAGCAAAACATCCTCCCACATGTCTGCTTCAGCGAAAACATCCTCTCATAAGACAGTTTCCAGAAAAGCATCACATGACACAATTTAGTCTTCAAAGAAACCAGAAACCACCTCAACTGAGCCTCAAAATATTTCTTGATCTAATCAACTTGGCTGACATTTATTGAATATCTGATAGTTTATCATGGCACAATCAGTAAACAATCACATTTACTGATTTATCACCTACCAGCTGCAAAGACTACATTCAGGCTACTTAAGTCTCTAATCTTAAAATTATCACCTCTGAAATAGTATTAGTAAGGTGTGAGAATTAAATTCTGTATGGAAGGGCTTATTACCATAAGTTATGGGTTAATTATTATTATGTTCATTATTAGTGTGGAGAAAAAAATTAAAACATTGTGAAAGACTTTGATACCTGCCAGTGTGTGCATGTGCCTATAGGCAAGGCTGATTTAGTCTGGAGTCACCTACTGTGCTAAGGAACCTCTTAGCTGCTGGTCAATTATTTAAAAGAAATCAGCCCCAAATTTTCCCACAGAGAACTATTTTTTCTTCAATTTATTGTTTGCATAACTAGTGATTTATCAGGGGACATGTTTGTTTTTATCTGAATTTTGAAGTTGACTCACAGTCTCTGATGGCCATGAGAAATTGTAGGATGTCGAAAGAGATGTAGAGCCACACAATGGAATTTTACGAGTTAAAGCCTTGCAGTTCTTAGAAGAGATTTGAAGAGTGCAGGAGAGGAAAACAGGAGAGGTGGTAGCCGTGCTTCATGTTAGTCAAACTTGCAGGTGACTTACCACTAACCGCTTGAGAGCGAGAGGACAGAGGTCAGTCATTCAGCCAAAGGAACTGTTTGACTTGAATCCATTACAAAGAAAACACTGTCAAGGTTTCTGGCTGAGAATACCAAGAGGAAGCCAAGCACTGGCATTAAGAAAGCAAACATCACAGAGACCAAGTCAGGCTCATGGGGGTCAGGACTCTTGGGCACCAGAAGGGTAGAACCTGATTCTCAGGAGAAGAGGAAGGAGGAGGGATGGAGGGGAAGACAGAAATGCACTGTGTGATTCTGTTTTGTCTGCAGGACATGGAGACAGGGATAATTCTAGCTTGTAGAGATGTTTCTGGTTCCTTAGGGAAAGAATTAAGAATATGCAAACATGGAAATATCTTTTAGATAGCAAATGTAAACAAGCCACCCTCGGACATAGGTGTCTTCTCTCTGAATTCCATAGAAGGAGAAAAGCATGAGGCAATCATAGATCAGAAGGAACTCGATAGAAGGGGATAAAGGGAGGCCGTCACCCCTTCACTGGCTCCGTCTTTCTTCGTGCGGCTGGTGGTTTATATATTTTTAACTGCGGGGAATGTGACTTTCTCTTCTTGACCCTGTTCATTTTGTATAAACATTGCTATTACTTCAATCAGCTTAATCTAGGTGGAGATTTCTCTGCAAATCTAAACAGTTCATTTAAAGAGAAAAGAAAGACCATGATTAATGCTCAGTATGGAAAAGTGGCTCTTTCTGGAAAGAGAAGGAAGGAAACAGGGAGGGAGGAGGCAATGCGGGGCGGGGGAGGGGCGGCCAGGTAAGCTTTCTAGAGATGCTTCACTCTTGGAGAAGAGGTTGGTCTCCTGCTTAGTACAGAAAATGTCTTGGGCTCCCTCCACGCATCAATGGCTTTCTCAGGAGAGCTGCTTCCTGTGTTGTCCATCTCCCCTCATGAAATCAAGGCTATCTGATCTGCAACTCTGAATCCCAAGGCAACTCTTTTGTCTTGGACTTTTCCGGAGAAAAGCTGTGATGTCTCATGTACCAGTTCCCTCCTCTACTGGGAGCCAGGCTGGGTGCGCGTTGAGATCAGAGCTTTGGAGTCTCGGAGTCTGGGGTGAAGATCCTTGTTGGCATACTTCCCAAGTGGTCAGTTTAAGCTCTTAGTTGTTGGCTCCTGACTACACTCATTTGCACAGTAGGCAGGACACCAGTCTGGAAGGATGCTGTCATTGTTAGAGATAAGGTCTGGCAATGACTGTCATGGCTAAGAGTTGTAACAATTGACTAGAAATGCTAGCTTTTCTTGAGAACCATTAACCACTGTTAAATAATTCATTCTGATAGAATTCAGCATAATTAACACACAGCATTGCTCTGGCGAGAAGCAACTCACTTGCAAATCACCCCCTGTAAATGCGGTCTCTCTTCTAAACAAAACTGCATGCGCTACTTAGACATTTCCTTTCCTGTGGCAATATAACACCTCTGGCTTGTAGTTTATGATGGACAGGGCTTTCATTGCATCTCAGTTTTGGCTGTGAGAGTCAGCGTGAATTTCATATATGTGTGTGTAGACTGTTCCAAATATACCCTTCTAATTTGGGGGGAAACCAGGCCAGCAGACTCTGTTTGTTTTTTAGAAATTGAATATAATTCCTCTGGACCAGATAGCATACCTTGTCTATGTCATTCCTGGGACTGGAAGAGTCCGTTAATGTCAAGGAGTCCTATTTTATACTTTTTATGTCCCAAGTGCCCAACAAGGGAGTCCTTTGTTGTCATTTATGTAGGGAGGTGTTTTCAGGATGCGCAATACATACCTATTACTAGATGGTGGATACAAGTTCTGCCTCAGACAGGATGTAATTTTACAATGAGGGAAGGAGGACCAGGAGGACCAGGAGGAGGAGGAAGAGGAAGAGGAAGACGAAGAGGAAGAGGAGAGATATTAAACAAATAGTTTTTAAAAGAATTAATGGCTGTTGATAACGATGAAGGAGAAAGAGGTGTCATGTAAAATTGGGGTTTAACAGTGGCAGGATGTTGTGTTGTGTTTGGGCACCTGCTCATAGCGAGCCAGGTGCATGAAGGTTCCTCTACTCTAGATCCCAAGGAGTTAAGTGTTTGAGTTAATGTCCCTCTTCCAGACAAAGATGAGGATGTCTCTTGTCGAGTAGCACAGGTTAGGTTCTTCCTCTATACTTGGTCACTGTTAACTCTGGTGTGGCCAGAGTTGTTAGGGTCAGAGCCTGACCTCTGGCAGCCCTAACAAGGAAGGTGCTGTCTACAGGTACTCAGCAGGCCAACTAAAGAGACAGTCAATAGTAAAAAAAAAGAAAAGGAGAATTTATCCATTGAGGCCACACTAGGGACAGGAGCAAAGTGGTTCAGTGACTTCCTGCCAGCCACATGACAGTAGCTTGTTTAAACAGAGGGTGGTAGACGTGGTAACCAAGTCATCCTACATCAAGGTCTGACCCAACCCATAGCTGACCCAGTCTTCCTGGGACATCAGCTCCTTCTCTGGCTGGGACCAAGCTGCAGTCTCTCTTCCTCCCTCTGTGAAATCCCTGCAGAAATTGTGAGTTCTTGGGGTCCAGTGCTTCGATAGTGTGATAGCTAAAGTGGGGTGGGAACAGGCTGAAGGTCCTCATTCCTCTGGGATAGTTACAGTGCCAGCCATTCTCGCTGCTGACAATGGGAAACTGGCTGCACAGAGATCTCCATGTGTCTGGTTTCTCTGACCCTGCAAAAGACCTAGAGCAGTCCTCTGCCTACAGTGGCTTGCTTTTCTTTTTAATATTTTTAGTAACAACATTTTTTTTTTTCTTCTTGAGATCATAAGCCCAACACAAAAGCTGTCATGGAAGATGAGCTGCCTGAATAGGTGGTGGAGGATTGGTTTGAAACCCGCAAGTTTCTCCTTTGCTACCCCCGCCTACCTCCAAATTACTTCAGAAGGACCTAAGAGCTGTGCACAGCTTTGATTTAAACCGTAATGCCACACTTTATTGCATGTCTCAGCTCACCTCCTTCCCCCCATGGCTTAGTTGCTATTGGATGAGCACAATTAAATGCCAGCAGTCATTATAGCTCAGTGACTGCAAGGGAGACCTTACTACACCAGCTAATGAGCAAGCCCTGCTAAATATTCATGAGTGTTAATATCAGCTGAGCCTCCCTAATCTCTGGCTCATTTAGATTTGTACCTGTGAGGCTCTTATGTAAACAAGGAAGCCGAAATGGTCAGGCAAGCATGCCTGGAAGCCAGCAGGTGTGCTTGCACCAAGTATTTGTTGATTTGATTCCCTGGGGTGGCCTCAGGCAGAGAAAACATTTGAGCAGTCTAAAATGAAGATTGTGCACCTTCCTCCCTGGGACACAGACATAGATTGTCTGACCTTGTCCTTAAAGACTTTACAAGTCACTTGAAGCCAGAGCACTTGCACTGAAACAGTTAGTCCTTGAAGTCATCAAGAACCAGATTCTGTGCCATGGACTGGTGACCCGAGAGAACAGAGGAGAAAGATTAACAGGAGAAAAATGGGCTAACAGGGGTTAACAAAAGAGCTAAGGAGCACTGTTCTCTAGGTCTCAAGAAATTGATAGGGATTACAGGGTTTGAGAGAAAGGGCTTCCTGCAAGGGCAGCCATGAAAGTGAGAAGAAAACAAGAATCAGGGTTAGTGTGCAGAGGAGGGAAGAGAGAGGAAGTGAGTGATTATGGAGCCCAGGCAAGAACAGACGAGGCATTGGCCAGGGGAATATACCCCGAGCAGGACACAACCCTAGGAAGATGCAGCAAGAGAAGAACATAGGAAGGGGCAGAGTCATATATGTGAAACCCAACAGAGGGACTCTTGTTTGATGTTGCCACTAATCAGGAGCCATTCTAGGTTCTGGTGCAGAGGAGTCATATTTTGGAAATATTACTTTCCCTGCATACTTTTGAAAGTTGAAACAATGCTGCTCCTCTTCTGAGCACTTCCCAAACTAGCCCTTCCCACATTTGCAAACTTGCAGTCTTTATTACTATAA
The DNA here is from genome assembly GCF_900095145.1 of Mus pahari. Lineage (NCBI taxonomy): Eukaryota > Metazoa > Chordata > Mammalia > Rodentia > Muridae > Mus > Mus pahari. Next base: position 166,134,592 of record NC_034590.1, on the reverse strand, counting down.
TGGAATACTGGAGGCAGAATATTTTACAATGAAAAAAAGAAAGAAAGAAAGCTTACTTAGGCCCTAGAGCTAGAGTGCCCAATCTGGGGATGACTTCATGGTGGCGAAGAGCTGAGCTGGAACAGAAATTCACATGGCATGAGGCTCCTATGTCTATCTGGTTTCTCTCCCACCATATTCTCATCACGAAGGTCCTCTTACTATCATTAACATACAATCTTGGACGTTAAGCTCTTGCAAGCATTTGGGGTCAGCCTTTAGCACAATCTCAGAAAGGCAACATAATGTGGAGTTGGTTAATGAAGTTGTTGATGGTGATCTCTCATGACTTAATGATGATCCTCATCTAGATAAACAGTGAAATCCCTCTAATAATGTCCTGCAGTAATATTTTTGCAAACACAGGCGTTACATTCAACGACTTTTCTGTCAGGCACACATCACATCTGACATCTGTAATGACTTCTGTGGCCGAGGAGCTGATAGAGGGCTTTTCTTCACCTCAGATTTACTTTCTGATCTAGAGGCTTGTTTTTCACAATCTAGAGGGAAGACGAAGCTGGGTCCCTCAGATCAAAGTTTAGAGAGAGGCTGGAGTTGACAGATTTGGGTGTCAGTCAGGAGTTTAAATGATAACGGCAAAGATGATGTATATTCACGTATAATTTGTAGGTGTTTTATTAAATGCTCACTATCTCAAAAAATTTTAAAAATATGAATAAAATTCAATTTAAAATTGAAAACAATAACACTCAAGATTCTCTCTCCAGCGTGGTATGGTGGCACACACCTTTAATTCCAGCACTTGGGAGGCAGAGGCAGGCGGATTTCTGAGTTCAAGGCCAGCCTGGTCTACAGAGTGAGTTCCAGGACAGTCTGGGCTATACAGAGAAACCCTGTCTCGAAAAAACAAAAACAAAAACAAAAATAAAAGAAACAAAACAAACCAAAAAAAAAACCAAAAAACAAAAAAAAACAAAAAAACCCAAAAGATTCTCTCTCCAGAAAATTTTCCATTTTTCACTTCAGTGACTGAATGACTTGTTCTTTTTTGTTTTTGGACTGAGTTTTTTTTTTTTTTTATTAGATATTTTCTTCATTTACATTTCAAATCCCCTAGTTTCCTCTCCAAAAGTCCCCTGTTAACCCCCCCTGCCCTTCTCCCCAACCCACCCACTCCCGTTTCCTGGTCCTGGCATTCCCGTACACTGGGGCATAGAATCTTTGTAAGACCAAGGGCCTCTCTGTTGGGTCCTGCCTTTTACAGGGACGCCGGAGTACAGCAGTCGGAGCGCACCAGAACCAGCCGGCACACAGCGTCCTCGAACCGCCCACTGTCAACGCCCACCGTCACCTGGACCGCCCACCATCGGACACCTGCCCGCCACTGCCAGGACTGCCCATCATCACGAGAGCGCCGTGGCAACTTCTAAGGACTCAGGGGAATGCTGGGAACCCTTCTTTGTATTTAAGCCAGTCCTGACAATAAAGATAAGGGCCTTGATCAGAAGCCTTTGTCAGGGCCCCATATTTTCCTTTGCAGCCCTGTTCTTTCTTAGGAGTTCTCGTCCTCCAGTTCGAATCCACAGTGGGTTCAGCAGGCAAGAGTGCGAACCCACCCCAAGGTGTTCTGCCCACGCAGACAAGGCGCCAGTCTGCGTGCAGGCAGGAACACTACACCTCTCCTCACATTGATGGCCGACTAGGCCACCCTCTGCTACATATGCAGCTAGAGACACGAGCTCTGGATGTATTTCTTCTACCTTTTCCAAAAACTTTATAGCACGAGCACACATGCACATGCACGCACACACACAAACACACACACACACACATACACACACACACACACAATTGCTGCAAATCAGGAGACAACTTAAATAGAACATAACTTCTTTTCCTTTGAGTGACTTGTTCTTGTAGAGATCACTGACTGCTGGTGGCATGGATTTCTGCTTTACACACGGTCTAATTGTCTAAGGAAATTTTATAGTGGGGCAAAGCAAGCTCCTTATGGAATTATATTTTCCTCTTCGCTCATTCGAAAAAGATTTGAAAAATCCTACTCAGTGTTTCAACAGGCGATCCAAAGCCCTGACGTGCTCTAAACATGATGGTCCTGTCTTGTTATGTTTTATAGGTGGGTTGATTTCTTTTACAAATAAAAAATTACACAGTGATGTGAACTATAGTTGGGGATTGGAAGGAAGAACCTTACCTGTGTTAAAGATTCTATGGGGCTAAAGGACTGAAATATGCAATTATGGAGAATTAAAATGTTATAGACCAGAACCAAGTCATCTTGGGCTAATTTTAGTTTTTGGGAAGTCTTCTTTGCTGAGTTTATATTTGACCTAATATTCTGGTGACTATCAAATGTGTTCTTGATAAGCCACTAGCTTCGATCAACCTGAGAAGATTGATCACATCTGAGAACTGTAACAGGTTTCCCCACTTAGATAGAAACCTGCCTACCTGTGGTTCTCACCAGCACATTTAACAAATTCCTTGACTTAAGACTTTCTTTGTTCTGTAACCACATCTACAGTGGAACATTGTTTCTGAAGCAAGCTGAACATGTTTTCCCAGGTCTTGGTCACTCATATCTGGCACCAGAACAAACAACTATGTTACTTCCTGTGGGTTGAGAATTGAAATTTACCCTGGTTTTCTTTCTCCCTTATGAGATCTCATTTTCACACAAACCCCTGGGGAACTACAAAAAGAAAGCTTAAAAGATGCCATTTTTAAATTTTGTTCTTTGTAGCCCCGCCTCCTTTCCTCTGTTGGTGGCCTTCAGGGAACACCAGGGCTGCCTTAGGTAGAACACTGCCCCTGACTTGACTGGTATTTCCTGGGATTGCCCACCAGCTGTGACGGAGGTAGCACTGTCCCAAGTTTCAATTCTGGGCTTGTGCACAGGGGAACACAGATGTGCTTGTCTCATCAGCTGCCGGGGGAAGTGCTCTTTAGTGGAGATTTGAAGCAGAGAGCGAGTGCCTCTCCGGGGATGGGACTATTTTCAAGGAACCTTTGTTATAGCCATTTGCTTCAGCCTTGACCTTTGGCTCCACCTTACTTTTCTTTCCCCCAATGGTTTCACTCCCAAATTGATGCCCTTTATAGACGGAATTCAAAGGATCACTGTTTAGTCTGTTAGGGTTGCTGATGACTCCTGAGGCTGAAGCATGGCACCACCTCCTTCCCCATCTCTGTATGCTCCCTCTGTGCCAATCCTGGAGGGGCTTGGTTATTGGGTTGCTGCTGAGTGAACTATGAAATGTTACTCTCGAAAAGTATCTTCCCCCTCCTATCTCGTGACACTGAAACAGACCGATGAGAATATCCAAAGGGAACACTAGAAGAAAAAGAAACAGTTATGGATGGTTTTGCCTCATTTTTTTGGTACTTAAAAGATTTTTCCCTCTTTAAATACCGCATGTTGTCTTCAATTTCTTTCATCTTTTAAATAAGAGTACAGTGAGATGGCCTGAAGATTTATGCGATGAATTTTGCAAACCACGAACCCATTATATGGACAGGGAACTGCAAAATAATTGAAAGAAATAGCTATGGATCTGGTTCAGCCTGTTAGAAGACAGATAAAGAAGTGAGAAAAAAGCAAAGTGATACTTAAATGTGGTCACGCTCTCTGGGAGGTCAGGCATTCTGTGGCACTCCATTGGTTATACATTTATAGCATCCATGTGTTCCTTGATAGAACAAATAATTCTACCACATGATTGACATGGCTTTAGATATGAATGTTTAAGGATACATCAAAAATGATTTCTTCCAGTGAAATAATCAGTCTGAAAGAGTCAGATATAAAGTAAGTGTCTTAATAGTGTAATGTGAAAACCTAGAGTGTCTCAGAAACAATAATGAGACAGGGAAAACGGGAAAGGAAGCAGGTCCATTTGTATAGTTCTATTTATCCTTCTTATAAGAGACTCTGGGGAGGCAGGTGTGCTGGTGCAGGCCTTTAATCCAAGCACTAGGGGGGCAGAAGCAGGTGGATTTCTGGGAGTTTCAGGCTACCAGCATGATCTTATCAATTCCAGGATAGCCAGGGCTACATAGTGAGGACTCCTCTTTATTACACTTTGTAGAGGAATACGATGCTTCCTCCTCAGGATTCTACTGCCCAGGATTTCTGTATCACTGCGAATGACAGGACAGTGCTAGAAGGGGTGTTTGTTGACTCCCTCTGCCTACCTTCCTGAAGAAAGGGAAACATTTGCCCAGTGAGAGAGCTTGATCCACCCTGTGCTGTGTTTTCCCTGCAGCATAACTCCTCCTGCAGGGCCTCCTGGGTCCTCACTCCGAAGGCGAGCTGGTAGGGTAGGTTCATGGGCCTTTCATGAGTACTCAGTGTGTATTTGCAGACTTTGCTCTGGCACAGCATTGAGGAATGTGCCAGGAAGAAATCTGCATTTGAGGGCTGAGGATGTAGAGCACTGGATTGACATGGATCAGCATTGGGCTCCATCTCCAGGTATGGTGGCACCTGCTTGTAATCCTAACCCTAGAATTGGAGGCAGGGGGATCAAGAGTTGTAACTTGTCCTAGGTTACCCATATAATTCAGTTCTCTTCTGGGCAACATAAGACTCTGTCTCAAAAAATAATATTTACCTTTTGGCCTTGGGGCTGAGAAAAGTGATTCCTGTCAACCTAAGGGCTCTAGTTCTCAGTGATGGCTAACCACACTATGCACTGGTCCCATGGTCCCATGGGCTTTAGGTGTTTGCCTTTGCTAAATGGAATGAACGAGGCAAGTGAGTCGTCAGAATCCCTTATGTGTAAAAATCTTGGTTGATGTCCATAACAACCTGATGAAAAGGCTGAAAGACTGTCACAGGGTTGACTTTTCCTGTTTTGCAATGAGACTCGTAGAGGTTTAGGCTATGCAGAACCACAAAATGCCAACAACATGAACATGTGTTTGAACATACCCACAAGTTCTCATGATGAGAAGTTCCCTAAGTTTTCTGGGTCTGTTTCTTACTTTGTAAAACTGAAGCAATGTCACATTCTTTCCAAGTTCTCATGAGATCCAGATGTTGAATACAGAGACTATCCAGCCAGATGTTTGAAGTAGAATAGACAAGTAGTGGGTGTGTGACCAGATTGGGAGGAGCCAAACAAGAGGTCTGAAGGATATAGAGCAGAAGATGGCCTACCTGGCCATTGTTGGGAAGAGAGGCCCCTTGGTCTTGCAAACTTTATATGCCCCATACAGGGGAAGGCCAGGGCCAAGAAGTGGGAGTGAGTGGGTAGGGGAGCAGAGTGGGGGAGGGTATAGGGGACATTCGGGATAGCATTTGAAATATAAATGAATAAAATATCTACTAAAATAAAAAAAAAAGAAAATAGGACATTAAAAAAAAAAAAAAAGAGGTCTGAAGGATCCAGGAGACTGAGAGGCACCTGAGCCACTGGGAGGTGGGGAGAGGTGGGGATGTGTGTGAATATGAGGGTAGGGGTGGGGGAGGGGCTGGCGTGGGTGTGAGGGTGGAGTGGGGGAGGGGCTAGGTAGGGGTAGGTGTGACAGTAGGGGTGGGAGAGGGGCTGGTGTGGGTGTGGGGTGGGAGAGGGGCTTAGGTGGGGGTAGGGGTGAGGGTAGGGGTGGGGTGGAAATGGGAATGGGGGTAGGGGTGGGGGTGGGAGTGGGTCTTCTGAGGGAAATTCTACAATGGAGTGCAGCTCTCCAGGACAGCCTTATGGGCACACTAGCAATGCCTGTTGATAGGAGACTGTTGCTTTTATTCACAGAAGCTAAGAGGCAGTTACAAATCTCTAGCTTGTTAAATTTATTGAGCAGCAGCACCTTTCTCTCTCAGAGTCTTCTGAGAGGGCTGTTAGTTGTATGGTAAACTTGTGTGGTAAAGGCAAACCTGCTCCTACAGGGGAGGAGCCACTGCCTTTATTTTATTTTATACTTGTTTGTGTGTATGTGTGTGCACATATTAGCACATATGTGTAGAGGCCAGAGCTCAATGTTAGGTGTCTTTTTCATTTACTCTCCACCTTCCTTTTTGAGTCAAAGTCTTTCACTTGAACCTGGAGCACACTGATATGTCTAGACTGGCAGCCCAACAGCTCCCAGAGGTACTTCTGTCTCTAAATCCCCAGTGCTGCAATTGCAGGCATGAGCTGCACACTTGGCTTTTTAAAACAGAATTTGGGAATCAAACTCAGGTCCTCATGCTTCACCATGACTACTTCACCAGCTGAGCTGTCTCTCTGCCTCCACTGTCTTTCTGTTCATGGACTTTCTAGCATCTACATCAGAGCCCTGCGTTTTCCACTGCTCAATGAGCATTAGTAAGCAATGCATAAATGCCCCCAGGGGCAGAATTATCTGAGCTTGAATCAGTGAGAAGACTTGTAAAATGTGGTATTTGAGAACACCTTGTAGCAGGAATAGGCTGTGTGTGTGTGTGTGTGTGTGTGTGAAACAAAAACCCTTGGAAGTGCTAATAAAACTAGAAGCATTTGTGTAAATCAAAAGACTAGAAGAGAGCTGCCCATCTCATGAGATTTTTGAACCACAGCGTGATGTGCTCAGCACTGGAATTTACACATTGTAGGATGATGGTAGAGATAGCTAGAGCATTCTTGAAGTCTGCGCACTGGCCATATAAAATGATGTTCTGCATTTGGGATTTTCCAGGTTGCTGGTGGCAACACTATTTCTGACGAGCTTGCAATGTAGAGTTATTTCTTCCTTGCTACGATAGCTGGTGGGCGCATGTAGGAGGAAAAATGGCAAAATAAATGACAAGCTTTGATGCATAGACAGGCCCTCCCACAAACGCATCCGAGTCATAACCGAGCAGTCACGACATGCTCCATTAATTTAATGGAATTAATTTTTCCATACCCCACTTTCTGTGCTACAAAGCACTTTACAATGAAAGGCAAAAGGAGATAATGAGATAATGCTTTATGGAACCACGCAGCAGCGAGTTTCCTATCATTAGCAAGACAGAATAATATGTCAGAAATAGTGCGGATAAACGAAAACTCTTAATAGGAGTCAGAGAGACAGCCCGAAGCAAAACGAGGATCCCAAAGCCCTGTTCCCTTCTATAAAAGTAGCTTGGGTACTAGTGGGATTCTGAATGTGACCGGGGCCAAATGCCTTTCCCCTTTACACTGTGCCATCCACAAACAACTGTCTTCATCATCTCTAGGTCATAAGGGTCCTGGTAGAGTAGAAAGATTAAGACTGTGGTGGTTTCGATGAGAATGCCCCTCATAGGCTTGTGATTTGAATGCTCAGTCATCAAGTAGAACTCAAAAGGATTAGAAGGATTATGCCTTCGGAGGAAGTATGTCAAGGTTGGTTGGGTTTGAGGTCAGGCACAGTGTCTCTTCTCTCTCCCAGCCACCTGTGGATCAGGATTCAGAACTCTCAGCTACTTCTGCAGAACTATGTCTGCCTGTGTGCTGACACGCTCTCTGCATGATGATGATGATGCACCAAGCCTTTGAAACTAGGAGCCATCCCCCGGTTAAGTGCTTTCTTTTGTAAGAATTTTCTTTGCTCATGGTATCTCTTCCCAGCAGTAGGTCACTAACGAACACAGTGATGTTGAGAGCCAATGAAAACTGAGTTAGAGTGTTGCCTCCTTTCAGCCTTGAAGCAGGCTGCTTCAGACCTCGCTGCCACTAAGCACAGGACCACCTGGGGTGGTACCTTCTGACTTGTCAAGCCGGTCTGGTTCTATTGTCTACACTTGCCACTGCTCTTCAAAGTGTCGCCACTGCCTGCTGAGAGACTCTTGAGATATTCCGGAGACAGCATCCTGAAGATCCCCCTACAGGCTCGCACCTAAACGACAGGCTCCAAGAATGGGGTGGTGAGGGATGGACCTCCCCCCCCCCCATAAGCTCAGAACATTATTAAACTTGAGGGCTTTGATCAGAATACTTTTGTCTTAGCCTTCCGTCCTTGTTCGACATCTATTCTCTTACAGCCCCAGCCCACCTTTCAGGAAGTACCCGGTTTGGGTGTGGCTTCAGGCGGTCGCACTCATTAACGTTTCACTTCTGTCAATCACTAGCTGCTCACCTTGGCTCCTGTGTGGTCTTGTTCCCTTCTCTTTAAGGTAGGTGTGGAAACCCATTGTGCGAGCCAGATAACCTGGTACATGTACCAAATTTGCAAATAATAAAGAGGGTCTGTCTCAAATAAGGTGGCAGGCAAGAGCCTGACCTCCAAGATTGTCCTCCATTTAGTTCATCTTCTGGAGCTTTATTCATTTTATTTCATGTGTGTGAGTGTTTGCCTGCATATATATATATATATATATATATATATATATATATATATATATNTGTGTGTGTGTGTGTGTGTGTGTGTGTGTGTGTGTGTGTGTTCCATATGCATGGCTGGCACCACAGAGGGCAGAAGAGGCCATCTGATCCCCTGGAACTGCAGTCACAGATGGTTGTGAGCTGCCATGTAGGTCCCCTGTGAGAGCAGCTAGTACTTTCAACTGTAAACTCATCTCTCCAAATCTCTCCAGCAGCAGTCAAGTTTCTTGATGTCATGTCCTGAATTCCTTAAGTTACCTACTGTAACCATGAGCCTCTGATGACTCTAACAATATCAGTGAAGAGATCGGCCATGACTGGCTTATTGAATCCGTTTAGCATGTACTGTATACACTTATTGTACACACTATACTGTACTAGGAACTGGGTAGTCAGTGGTGGTGAGGAAAGACTGTGCCCTGCAGCTTCCTTGGGAGTGGCTGCTCTGCTGTAAAGTGGTGTTGGGACTGACACATCTTGCAGGAGGTCATAGAGGTCAAGGTCTGCTGTGGGAGGCAGCAAGCAAAATGCCTCTGGGACATGAGGCCTGGGAGAAATTGGCTCAAGGGGGAGGTCAGTGATATTTCTGGGTCTTCGAGCATGCTGTTTCCACTGGGACTCGATGCTTTATGTTTCAGGTCTAGGCAGAGGAGTAAAAAGGCTTTGAGAGCAAACTCATCAGGATTCAGGTGGTGAGTTTATCCCACCCACTCCAGAAAGCACTATACACTGCTCCGTTGTTTGTGTGGCCCTATGTCTCACTGAGCAGAAGGTTCAGGAAGATGGTGTTTGCTTTTCTTCTTTCACTATGGATGTCTGTAGTGAGAATTTTGGTTTCTTAAAAAAACAGTTATGTTACAAGAATGTTTTTGTTTTAATCTCAGGTGTGGTGTAAGAGGATGCTTCCCAGCAGGTGATTATGATTTGCCTCATGCACTAGCAGGGATGTGATTTTCACCAGCTGCAGATAGTTTAATTCTGGGGACTGCAGAGTGGGTATGAATGAGAGAACCCAGAGGGGCTTGTGGTGGCTACTGCCTCCCATGCTGTCTGCTCTGCCCCCCATTGATGCTGGCCCCTGTTGGTCCCTGCTGGTCCCTGCTGGTCCCTGCTGGTCCCCTGCTGCTGCATTTGCTGTTGTGTTTGCTATTGCTAAATTGCTGGTTTGCTGGACCACTGGATAGTCTAATGATGAAGATTGGACTTGCCCCAAGGAACTCAATGCCCCTAATCAGAAGGAAGTAGTCTATAGAGATCTATACCTTTCCTCCTTCTAACCTTTTTTTCCTACCTCGGGTTTGAGGGTTGGAAGGAAGATAGAGGTATAAGAACCCAATAAAATAATAAAAAGGTATATTAACAGATGTTCTATGCCAATGCTTTCCACCCAGCGACCAATGGGAAACCCCAAGAAGTCCTAGAGAGACGTGACTCTGTATAGACGAACAGCAGCTTCTTCCCAGGGAAGGAGGTGGGATTCTCAATGTTGTCTCTAGTTCTGTGTAAGGATTCCTACTGTGACTTATGTTAAGCTACTGATGTGATGTCTACCAACTCCCATAATTAAAGAATCAAAACAAAATAAAACAGTGAGCCCTCAGGAGCCAGCTGATTCTAGCGCACACCAGAGAGAGGTAGTCTGTCCAAAGAAGTGGTTAGCTTCCTGGTGTAGCAGAAAGGGAGATTAAGACCCACAGGTGATTTCCTGGGGAGGGTAATGGGAGTATTATCAATGTGGACACACCCCCTGGGCTTGCACTCACTTTCTGTGCCTTTAAATATAGATTGCTTCCCCAGCCATCTCACTTTTTCCTGCCTCTGTCTCTGCAGTATGTTTTTCTTTTACCATCAACTGGAAAAAATATTTAAGAAGGTTAGAGCAAAAGTCTTGCTTTCTGCTTAAACAAGAATAGTTTCTCAGGCTTGTTATTGATTTTTTTCTTTTCCTTTTTTTTTTTTTTTTTTTTTTTTTTTTTTTTTTTTTTTTTTTTTTTTTGGTTATTCTCACAATGCATCAAGTTAGAAAAAAAAAATCATTGGCTTTGTTTTCCCACCAAGGGGAAGAAACACCCTCTGGGTTTCTCTCCCTACAAACTGGTTCCTTCTGAAACACATGGAGAAAATCCATAGGCCAGCATCCTGTGCAGACTGACATCCTGGGGCAGCCTGAGCGTGTCCCTTTCCACAGACTCAGAGTTCTCAATGCTGCTCTTTCCTCAGCGTGATTTAGAATTTTATTTATTTGACCTGGAACGGGGGATCCTATTAATAAAAGAGCACGTAGAAGTGAGAACATCCCAGTCTCAGACACTCCATCGGCTGTAGATTAGTTATAATGTTTGGAGCATCCTGTCTGATCAGAGGCTTATTTTAAATGGCAAATCTCGTGTGCAAGCTAGAGAGTGCAATTATTGGTTGCTGCCTTCAGTGGACAGTTTTAGGGCAGATTAAAAAGATGAGTAAGGAAAAGCAATTAAATGGGCGGGAGACCAACTTTGGAGATGGGCGAATGCAAAGAAAAAATAATAAATGGAAATAGAAAGGGACTTGGAAATTAAACAGAAGCTAATTTGTCATCTTTGTCCCAATGGCGATTACCTGTCCTGTGTTATTGGGCCTTTAAGCTTGAACCCTGGAGATGAGTGACTTTTACTTTTGTCCTGTCTCAAAGAGGAATCATTAATTGAAAACCAGCAAGACAGGGATTCAAAGATGCCTCAATACACAGAAAGACTTTGCTAAAAACCACATTTCCCCAAAAGAACATATTACGGTTCGTTTTTAATTGTCAATGTGACACAGCCTGAGTCACCTGGGAAGAAAGAGCCACAACTGAAGAATTGCCTTGATCAGACTGGCCTGTGGCCGTGTCTGTGCACTATATTGTCTTGATTGCTAATAGTGTAAGAGGGCCCAGCCCAAAGTGGGCAGTGTCATTCCCTAGCAGGTGTGCCAGGGCTAATAAAGTTAGCTGAGAGAGCTGGTGAGAAGCTTTCCTCCTTGGTTTCAGCCTATGTTCCCCCTTGAGGTCCCACCCTGACATCCCCCAGTAATGGATGGTCACTTCCAAGTGTGAGGTGAAACAAACCGTTTCTTCCTGAAGTTGCCATTGCTCACAATGTTTATCACAGCAACAGAAGGAAGCAAAGTAGAACAGAAAACCTTAGGACGAAAGGAAAGGCCAGATGCTTTTTAGAATTAACAGAGGAACTTCAAGAGGAAATTGTGTGGGAAGGGAGATAGGGTAAAATCTCCCCCATCCTCTCTGGATACAGCAGAGGAGTCCAGTTCTGTGGTCAGAGGTGGCTGCCTATGGAATCTTGTCCCTGGTTGATTGTGTATGTGTCTTGCTTTTCTTAATGATCTTTAATTTCCCCATATGACCATGAGATGAGGTCACCTCTAGCATGAGAGGATTTTATGAGAAAGTAATAGGACCCCCAACACACATTCAACAACATATATTTCCTTCATAGGGAGTGGCCCAGATGCAGTGCTGGTCTGCTATATGGAAGTTTCTGTCCCAGGCTAATAGATTCTATGGGCCAGGCTGATGGGAAGGAAGCCTCTGGGACACTGCAGCCCACTCAGGTCCCCAAAGTCCTGAGGCCAGTGGGTGTCAAAGCCTTGCCTAGAGATGGTCATAGCTAGAGTAATCCTCATGAGCCCCGCCCATGAACCTGTCCACGTAGATGCTGGCCTTGCTCTCTGCAAACAGGTGGTGTCAAGAGGGGATGGGTAGCTCATTTTACTTTTTTGATAGAATTATTACTTTATTATTTCCTCTATGAATAGAGTTCTGATTCATTTCAGGAAAGAAATCAGCTAACACAAACAAACCTACAGAAGAAAATATAAAATACTTAGAAGTTTCCTACCCACATCAGTATATGATTCTTCACAATTTTTCTTTTTTAAGGCATTTTTACTAGATATTTTCTTCATTTATATTTCAAATACTATCCCCAAAGCCCCCTATACCCTCCCCCTGCCCTACTTCCCAACCCACCCACTCCTGCTTCCTGGCCCTGGCATTCCCCTGTACTGGGGCATATGATCTGCGCAATACCAAGGGCCTCTCCTCCCACTGATGGATGACTAGGCCATCCGCTGCTACATATGCAACTAGATACATAGTTCTGGGGGGTACTGGTTAGTTCATATTGTTGTTCCTCCTATAGGGTTGCTCACCCCTTTAGCTCCTTAGTTACTTTCTCTAGCTCCCTCATTAGGGGCCCTGTGTTCCATCCATTAGATGATTGTGAGCACCCACTTCTGTATTTGCCAGGCATTGGCATAGCCTCACAAGAGAGAGCTATGCCAGGCTCCTGTCAGCAAAATCTTTCTGGCATATGCAATAGTGTCTGGGTTTGGTGGTTTTATATGGGATGGATCCCTGGGTGGGGCAGTCTCTGGATGATCTTTCCTTCTGCCTCAGCTCTGAACTTTGTCTCTGTAACTCCTTCCATGGGTATTTTGTTCCCCATTCTAAGGAGCAAAGTATTCACACTTTGGTCTTCTCTCTTCTTGAGTTTCATGTGTTTTGCAAATTGTATCTTGGATATTCTAAGTTTCTGGGCTAATATCTGCTTATCAGTGACTAAGGATGTTTAACATTTCTTTAGGTGCTTCTCAGCCATTCAGTATTCCTTGGTTGAGAATGCTTTGTTTAACGCTGTTCCCCATTTTTTGATAGAGTTATTTGGTTCTCTGGAGTATCCAGTTTGTTATTCTATGTCTTTTATTGGGGAATTGAGTCCATTGATGTTAAAAGATATTAAGGAATAGTGATTGTTGCTTCCTGCTATTTTTGTTGTTAGAGATGGAAGCATGTTTTTGTGGCTATCTTTTGAGTTTGTTGAACAATTGCTTTCCTGCTTTTTCTAGGGTGTATTTTCCCTCTTTTTGTTGGAGTTTTCCTTCTATTATCCTTTGTAGGGATGGATTTAGGGAGAGGTATTATGCAGATTTGGTTTTGTCATGAAATATCTTGGTTTTTCTCTCTATCATAATTGAGAGTTTTGCTGGAGATATATATATATATATATATATATATATATATATATATATATATATATATATGAAAAGTTCCTATAATTTTGTTGAAGATATTTACTGGCCCTTTAAGTTGGGAATCTTCACTCTCTTCTATACCTATTATCCTCAGGTTTGGTCTTCTCCTTGTGTCCTGGATTTCCTGGATGTTTTGGGTTAGGAGCTTTTTGCATTTTGCATTTTCTTTGACTGTTGTGTCAATGTTTTCTATGGTATTTTCTGCCCCTGAGAGTCTTCTCTCTCATGTATTCTGTTGGTGATGCTTGCATATGACTCCTGATCTCTTTCCTAGGTTTTCTATCTCCAGTGTTGTCTCCTTTTGTGATTTTTTTTACTGTTTCTATTTCCATTTTAAGAGACTGGATGGTTTTGTTCAATTCCTTAACCTGTTTGGTTGTGTTTTCCTGTAATTCTTTACAGGATTTTTGAGTTTCCTCTTTAAAGGATTCTATGTGTTTCCCTGTATGTCTTTAAGAAAGTTATTTATATCCTTCTTAAAGTCCTCTATCATCATCATGAGATGTGATTTTAAATCAGAGTCTTGCTTTTCCAGTGGGTTAGGGTATCCAGGGCTTGCTATGGTGGGTTCTGGGAACTGGGTTCTGATGATGCCAAGTAGCCTTGGTTTCTGTTGCTTAGGTTCTTGCCCTTGCCTCTCACCATCTGGTTATCTCTGGTGTTAGCTGTCTCTGATTGTGGCTTGTCCCTCCTTCAAGCCTGTGTATTTATACTCCTGGGAGACCAATTCTCTCTGGGAGGAATTTGGGTATGGAGAGCTGTGGCACAGGGTCAGCTCCATGAGTGCAGATGAAAACTGGAAGGATGATTTTCCCAACCATTCCTTGATTCCTGTGTCCTGATGGCTCTGGGAGGGTCCCTCTTGTGCCAGGAATTTGAGCAGAAGTGGTGGTCTTACCTGGGCTCACAGGCGTGTCAGCACTCTGGGAGACCAGCTCTCTTCTGGTGGTATTTGGGTATGGAGAGCTGTGGCGCCCAGTGTATATTTTTAAAATACCTTTATATACTCCATGTCCATCTGTGATGGGAGGGGCTCTGCCCACTATGGAGAGTGTGGCTATGCAGGATATACAATCTATGAAACGATGGAACTTTGGTTATATTCAGCCATGTTGTAAAGCAGAAGGCCTTGATTTGGACCCAGGGCTTGTGAAGGGAAGGCAGCTTGGGGTGGGGGGCACAGAATTTGTTTCTAGTTGAGATATTTTTCTCTGATGTAGAAATGACATGAAGGATTTTAAGAAGCCTGGCACCCCTGGGGGAGAGACTGTGGTGTGATAGACTGTCCCACCAGAGGGCAAGGGGATTGTGTGCACCAGGCAGATGAGACTTCAAACCCTGGAAGCAAATAAAAGAACCCTGGGAAACAAATTCAAAATGAGGAGTAAACATGGAAATGAAAAGGGAAGTGTGGAGAAGGGATAAGATATGGGGTGTGGGAGAAGACCAGGAGCTTTCTATTTCTAATGAGCTCACATGGGACCTTGGACATTATTTTGGTGAGATCTGTCTCACCTTGAGGGCACAAAGCCAGAAGCTTTTGTTGATAGCATACAGAATAGAAACATTGTCCATCACCAAAGGCAAAGGAACAGCAGGCTTTGAGATGTCTTCAAATCAGTTTAGCTGAGATTATCCCAGGGGCAATGAGCATGGAGCAACAAGGATGCACAAAAGAGCTGTCTGGCAAGTCACAATGAGGGACCCAAGTGCTTGTGAGTCAGGATCACCTCCAGGACAGGTTCCCTGTCCTTCTCACTGCACCACACACAAGGCCCATCTGGAACATTGCTCACAGTGATTCTTCAGTTCCCAAAGCTCTAAGCCAAAGCTCCCCATTACGCAACATGGATCAGGGCAGTCTTTCATGCCAGTGGGCCTGTGGCTTTAACCACCCACTTAGTTCCCTCACCCCTGTCCCAGAACACTTGAGGTAGACAGTCTGATGATCTCAACCACAGACTAGTTACAGAGGTAGTTTGGAACTTGGGTAGGCTCGGAGTAGGGAGGGGGAATGTTTCAGAATCAGCTCAGCTTTGTGCCGTCTTTAAAACCTCACTGTGTGGGTAGCTGATGATGTAATTCATCAGGATGATGAATACTCTGTCAAACAAAATTTGACAATCATGATGAAAAATGAAGATGTCCAAGAAATATGATTTAGGAAGAAAAGCAATGCTCTCTAAGTGTGGGAGGTGGAGGATGGGGACAGTAGTGTCTGCTGGACAGCAGGATCTGTTAGAAGCAGACAAAGGCACACTGGGCTGGTGTTAACTATCATTAAAGTACTGTTAAAATCTGTTTAAAATTACAGTCAGTGTTTAGAAGTTCTTCAAATGTAAATTTGTAAGCATTCCTGATGTTCATTTTCCTGTATGTTTACAAAGATGTTAGGAATGGGGGAATTTGACTCCCTAATTGTCAGTCATCGGATACTCCATAGTTGCCCTGAATACCTTGATTAAAAGTGCTACATAAGTTTAGCACCCAGCTAAGCTACCCTGAGGATGAGCAGTGCTATCTGCTTTGAATATCCTACGGATGCCTCAAGACAACCTGGAAGCTCTTGAGAGCAAAGATTTCAGCCAACTGCCATGGATGCTGAGGTGTGACCCAACTGGGGGCCCTTTGACACAGTTTGAACCAGACTTTTTGCTATCATAAACCTGCATCAACTCTAGATGGTTGTGGTTGGCGCTAACAGGTTATGTGACTGGCCCAAACAAATGATTTCGATTGTTTTTGTAACAAGTAACTGCCCAGGCCTTATCAGTTGACAGAGAGGCATTTCCCAGTTCTTCCTTCCCTCCAGCTGTAGCATGAGACCCCCGAAAGTCTTCTCTCAAGTTGTCTTTTCTTGCCCCCTTTGAGCTCAGCGTGTTATGAGATGGTGGTGTAGTGAACGAAGCTGTAGAGGCAGAAGAGTGGCATCTGCTCTCAAGGTGGTAGTGTGGCAAGGAAGCTACAACCAACTTGAGGAGCACCGTGAAAGCAGTCCTGGTAGAAAGTACAGAAAGCAATTGGGCTAGGTGTCCCAAGTTGTGGTTGAGTTGTGTGAGGGGACATACAGTTCAAGTGGCAGTTGGACAGGTGAAGATGATGCTAGGCTATTCAAGGGTGTGCAGAGCAGGAAGAAGATCAGGGAAGAGAGAGGAAGGATGGAGAGACGGAGACAGAGGCAGAAAGATAGAGAAGCAGAGAGAGAGAGACAGAGAGGCAGATAGAGAGGCAGAAAGAGACAGAGACAGAAAGACAAAGGGAAACAGAAGGAGACAGAAACAGAGACACACAGAGAGACAGAGAGCCACAGGAATAGTGGCAGGGGTTCAGGGAGGGAAGTAGAGGAAGAGGAGGAGGAGAATAAGAGAGACAGAGATAGAGAAAGATTTAGAGATGATCAGAAATAGAAAGAGATAGAGTTAGAAAGAGAGACGGAGAGATGACAGAGACACACACAGATAGGGAGAGAAAGAGACACACAGAGAGATCCTCAGCACCGTGGGCTTCAGACTCCAGGTTGAGGGCTAAATCACTGGCTAATGCCAAGGGCTGAGAAATTTCAACTGCCCCATAGAAGAGCTGTAAACTGGAGGGGTGAAGGTCCCTATGCCAAGGTCAGCAAGGAGGATATAACAGCTTGTGTGTGTTCTAGAATTCTAGAATTCTCTGAACCCTGTGTTCAAGCAATGAGGAACTTAAACACCCTGAATAGTGTAAGTGTGAGTCACCTAGAAGGGAAGAGTGAGTCATTCCAAGAAAAACACTGAGTGTACATTTCTTTCCTGTGGAAGGTTTGGAAGGTAAAATAGAAGAGATGAAAAAAATTTGAGATAGAGGAAGCAGATGAAATATTTAATAGCCTCACAGAGGAGGAATGCAGTGAGCAATTGTTTGGGAAGTAAGTTAGCTTTTCTTTATTAACATATGGATTTGTTTTTTCCAAACCAGCTGCTTAAAGTTGCAGCATTTTAGGGTCTTAGTGGATGCCTGTGCAGCCTGAGGTCTTGTCTGTTCAGTGTAGTGTTCCAGTCCAGTGTTCCCATTTGTCAATTTTTTTTTTTTTTTTTTTTTTTTTTTACCAAGCTCCACTCTTCCTGCCTTCTGCTTGGTGGCTGAGCAGTAGCACAGGTGATCTTCTACCCCAGGGCCTTGCATGAACTGTTATTTCTGCCTGAGTTTTCTTGCTAGTTCATTCTCGGTGTTTAGGTCTCTGCTTAAATATCTTCTCTTTAGGTGACTTGTCCTATGTATCTGACAGGTTGGGTGTATGCATGTGGTATGTTTGTGTGTATGTGAGTGTCTCTGTGTGTGGTGTGTGTGTACATGTGTGTGGTGGGGTATATGTGTGTGTATGTGTGTGTGAACGTGTACATGTGGTGGTTATGTGTGATATGCATTTGCATATGTGTATATGTGTGCATGGTATGTCTGTGCATGTGCTTGTGTATGTATGTATATGTGTGGGTGTGTAGTGTGTTTTCATGTGCTATATTTGTGTGTGTGCATGTGTGCTGTGTATACATGTGGTATGTGTGTGTTATATGAGTATGTATGCATGCATATGTATATGGTATATGTGTGTATATGTTGCAATATATGCATATGTATGTATGCACATATGTGGCATGTATGTGTGTGTTAGTGTATGTGTGTGATATGTTTTATTTTCCTTTATTGAAAATAGATCTTTTTCTCATATAATATATCCCAATTAGGGTTCCTTTTCCTCTATTTCTCCTACTTCCTCCATACCCCCTCCCATCTTGATCCACCCACTTCTGTCTCCCATTAGAAGGCGCACACCTTTAATCCCAGCACTTGGGAGGCAGAGGCAGGCAAATTTCTGAGTTCGAGGCCAGCCTGGTCTACAGAGTGAGTTCCAGGACAGCCAGGGCTACACAGAGAATCCTGTCTCGAAAAACAAAACAAAACAAAACAAAAAAACAAACAAAAAGAAAACAAACAGGTTTCTAATGGCTAATAATAAAATAACATTAGACAAAACCAAAACTAACACATTGAAATAAGACAAAACAAACAGATGGAAAGGGGCCCAAGAAAATGCACAAAAGCCAGATATAGACAGCCGTTCCACACTCAGGAGTCCCAGAAAACATAAAGGGGCAGCTTCATTGCTTTCTTTGCTCCCTGAATCTGATCTCAGCTATGAGTTGCATATTTTATTTACTGTGGCCAGTGAGGTCTGGCTTCTTGTCTGTAATCACCTGAGCCCTGGTCTCCAACTCTGTGGCTGCAAGTGTTAGGGGGATATGTGGATTCAAATGGAATCTTAAGGTCAAGTGTGTGTGTGTGTGTGTGTGTGTGTGTGTGTATGTATGTATGTATGTGTGTATTCATGTAGTTCTAGAAATACTTGATAAAGCAATCATTCTATTTGAAGACTTCACAACAAGTCAATAAGTTAAGTCCTGGAGTTACAAGAGGGGTAGAGCTTCATGCCTGGGGAAAGAAAAGGTTCTATTTTCACCTCTGTGAGTCTGAGGATGTTTAACTAGAGTGAAGCCTAGATGCCTTGCCACCAGCCCTGGTTTTAGACATGACAAAACACACAGAGAGCTAGGCTGTCCCGAGACTGCACAGGCAGGATGAGGCAGAGGTAGATTATAGGCAATTATCTTAAGCACTGAGAAGAAGAGGCCTGGGAGACTGTACATGCTTGGCCCAGGGAGTGGCACTATTAGGAGGTGTGACCTTGTTAGAGAAAGTGTTCCATTGTGGGCATGGGCTTAAGACCCTCATCCTAGCTGCCTGGAAGTCAGTATTCTACTACCAGCCTTTAGATGAAGATGTAAAACTCTCAGCTCCTCTTGCACCATGTCTGCATGAATGCTGCCATGCTCCTGCTTTGATGATAACGAACTGAACCTCTGAACCTGTAAGCCAGCTCCAATTAAATGTTGTCTTTATAAGACTTGCATTGGTCATGGTATCTGTTCACAGCAGTAAAAACCTAACTAAGACAGAGACCTTTTCAAGTCCTGACTCATTAGACTAGCCCATTGAAGGACACCAAGTCAAGGGCAGGCTAGTGCATATTAATTCAGGATATAGGTGCCAAAGACCACTGTGAGCTGGAGAAGAAGATATGGAGACATACCCTGGACTTCCATCACCTCCATTTCCTGCCTTTATTCTGGAGGCCAATTCCATCTGGAACTTGGCTAAATGGTGCCTTTGATGCATTTGGTACTAGAGGTGATGTACCTCTAATAGCCTGGTGGCCCCTGTACAGGTATGGTGTTGATCCTGTTGACTGAAACTGAGGAAGCCTCTGTCTCCAGAGCCCTCTGCAGTTCTCAGGCTCAGAGGTGGTGGTGGTGGTGGTAGAAGGCTTCTGCACTTTTCCTTCTGCTTCTGTGAAAATAATCCCTTTAGAGATCTCTTTTCAATTCATCCTCTTTGAGTATGACACATTTTCCCAGGAAGGCAAGAGTTGGGGAGAGGGTGAGGGAGGGGGAGAGATTGTAAAGCGTGTGGAACATGGGGGTGCTAGACTTTAGAGGAAGGGGATGTATTATTGATGCTCCATTTTATTTATTTTATTTGTTTTTGTACTTTCTGTATAAGTACTCTATCTGCATGTACGTCTGCTTGCCAGAAGAGCTCTCTTCAGATCTTATTATAAGATGGTTGTGAATGCCACGTGGTCGCTGGGCATTGAACCCAGGACCTCTGGAAGAACAGAGAGTGCTCTTAACCACTGAGCCATCTCACTATGCTCCACTTTAGAAAGGCAGTTGTGTTTAAGTACAGCATCCGACTCAGTGTCAACATCCTCTCTCTGCAAAAGCCTAGGAGGGAGGCCCAGGGCCCTGCAGCCTCTTTTGGGTGAAGCTGACCACTAGCCAGTGTTTGGTACAGAAAGGATGAAGCTGGAACAACATGAAATGGAAGGCCCCTCTCTCTCTCTGTCTCTGTGTGTGTGTGTGTGGGGGGGGGGGGTTGTGTGAGGAAGGGAAGAAGGGAAGATGACGTGACTCAGGATATAAGACATTCATAGTTTTGCATTTTAGGATGGCCTGAACTAAGTTTTGAGTAGATATGGGAAAGGCCAGAGAGGAGGTGGAGTCTGGGTCCTGGGCTTAGATGCTTTTTTTTTTTTTTTTAACCCAAAGTGGGTAATGGAGTGGGGCAGGTTATGAGGGAAGCCAGTGCCTGCAGTGAGAAGAGCTGTGAGTTTGAAGCGTGTAAGGCAGCAAGCAGCATGCAAGGGTTCAGCAACCCTCTTGGTACAAGGTTGAAAATTTGCTTTGCCGCACTTAAAACATCACTGTGGGTAGGTGGGCAGGCTGGATTGCTTAGAGTCTGTCTTTTGTCAGATTTGCTGTGTTTCTCATCACTGAGCACTTGTTTTTAAGAGAGAGTCTCCAGGGAGATGAATAGGGTAGATGGAAAGAAGCAGCCATTCAGGGCTCCACTCATCTACTGGAGCGCCACCCTGGCCTGAAGCAGGGCCCCATATCTGCCTTCCTTCTTCTGACCTCAGCTCTGACTCTGAGCTCTGGGGCGTGTTCAGTTTAGGGAGCAAGGGTTCTGGTTTCACTGGGTAGTCACACTGTCAATGTGAGAAGCACTAAGAATGCCGGGGGTCCCAGTCCGTCTTCACAAGCTGGGTTCCACGCTCCCGCCGTGGGCTCCAGGCTGCTCTTCGTTTCCTCCACCTTCTCTCAGGAGCTGCCTTGGGGCTTTAAGCCTAGCACCAAAGAGGACTACCTTAGAGGGTCCATGGGGGACACCACTGAGTGCTTCTGCTTGAACTACGGAGTGTGGCCGAACCCCGACTGATACTTGCTCTGAAAAAGACAATGATTTGAGGAAAAGCAAATGGGTACTTTGTTTTTCCTGGACTGCACAGTTGAGGCACGTGGAGCCTGTGGCTACGGGTCATCCCTCCCTTGGAAGAGATAATCGCTCTATCTCAGTGTACAGTCTCAAGGGTAACATTTGAAATTAGTTGTATATTCTGTCTTGGTTTCTGATGCGGTGCTCTAATCCTTGCATAAGGCACGAGTCCATGGTAGGAGTCATGGTAAGAAGGTCGCAGTAACAGACACTTGGATAAGTTTGAATAGAGAAAAAAACAGGATCCTGGAGTTAAGTGAGTTCAGATTAAGTATGGCAGTGATCTTTACCCCCAAATACATTTATTTTTATCCACATGAAAAGCACAGCATATTAAATTTAGGATCTTCTGGAATCCTTATTGAGAGAACAGAGGATTTAAATCAGGTTCGTTATAAAAGGTTGCGGCTGTGAAGTCTAAGGCTCATTCCTGCGTGTGTTGCTTGAGAATAAAGGGTATTTTTGACTCTGGGTTTGGATACTCTGCCCTGTTCTTGCCTCACTAGATCCATACAGTGCTGTAGGGGAAAAGCAGCAATTTAAACTGCTGACAACATTTACGCATTTCCTCTGTGCCCCCAGGTGCCTGATCTCACCATTAAGTGATTCATTGACTTGACAGGCAAGGGAGGATCTGAATGCAGTTCCACTTTCCAATGAGCTCAAAGGAAACTGAACTTTCTTGCAGCACCAGCACTTGTGGGGGACTCCAGCTGACTGGTGGGAAGGGGAAGGAGCCTTGGGTGTGGCTTCAAGGCATGGACTTCTAGAAGGATGGTTTGAAACAGAGGGCTTGCTTTGGGCTCAAGATAGAAGTGTTCCCTTTTCTCTCACCCCTGACCAGCTTCTGTGAGGGACTCATTGACCTAACATTCCCGATTAACCAGGATATCGGGCTCCTTTTGAAGGTCAAACCTGGGCAGAGCTTGAATAAAAGGACCACACTTTTCTGAATTAAGTTTTGCCTGATGAGTTTCTCATTTCTTCAAAGGGCTGGGCTGGGTGGTTATGTTTGCTGGGGAGGGCGAATGGGGTGTGGCAGGTTTCAGATGCCTGACCTCTGGTGTAGCTTCTGCCAAGAGCCTGCCTCTTCCATTTTAGCTAGCCTCTGTGTGTGTCTTCCCCTGGTGGCAGCCTCTCGCTTTGCTCCCTGAGGACCTGGTTGTGCTCACAGAGTTCCTTTCTAGTCCTACAGTCTCTGGCCTATGACGACCTGTTCTGTCATTTCTCTCACCCATCACTGGAAACCAGCCCTGCCCCCATCCCAATGACAGTGCTGAGGACTTATGTCGATTAGATGCTTATGATGAACAGGCATCTAATATTCATCATCCCCCATTTATTCCCCAAATAATCATATAGAAAAGTCATTGTGGTCCCCATTTTGCATGTCAGAAGATGGAGCATGGGCAGGACTTCCAGACCTGGGGACTCTGAACTCTGGAGCCAGAACTGAGGTTCCATTAGACACTGCATCTCTACTCAGCCTCTACACTTCCCACCTGCTTTGTTCAAATCTCCATTTCCCCACTGCCTGTCAACAATGTGTCTGCCAAACAGACACAAAGCCAAGCTCTGGAGCTCATCTTGGCTTTAACATGACTCCCCTTAAGCGTTTTGTTTCAAGGCTGAACACAGTTCTGCACACGAGCATCTCAATTACAGTGCCCTTGAGAGGTTCATGGGCAGGTCGCTTTCATCTTGACCATAACTAATCCCAGGAGAGGTGACACAGGCCAGACGTGGCCAGAAGTAGTCTCTGAGACATTGTATTTGACGAAACTGGCAGAGTAACTTACAAAACAAAACAAAACAAAACAATCAGTTCTCATAAGTGGATCTGGAACCTAAGTGAAATAGAATTCAAAATAGAATAAGGAGAGGACTGTAAAAGAATCATGGAAATTGCTGTTTCTTTAGTCAGGTCTTTGGGAACCCACTAAGTGGATTGAAGTATGTAGTGGCAGAACACTCAAAGTTTGCTCTCCTTCCATCTGCTCCTCACCTAGCCGACCTCCCTCAAACATTTCTTGAGTTCATACTATTCCATGCTGTACTGAGGACAATGGAATTCCTGCTCACCCAAGGTGTATGCACAGATAGGAGAGATAATGAATAAGGATAATGAATGATGTATATGGTGGGTTAAGTAGTGGGTTACAAAGCAATGAGGAAGTAGCTATACATTGTAGTATTTGCCTATACATTGTAGTATATGCCTTTTAAGCTCGAGTGAGAAGGCTTCTCTGATGAAGTCATGTGTAAGCAGATACCTGAAAGGATCTGGGGATCAGTGTGTGAGGAAAAGGTTCCCTTCAAGAAGCAAACCATATTGAGGCTGGAACACTGCATCTTCTTCAAGGAAGTCCTGAGATCAAAGCACCGAGAGTAGGTGAGCAGTGGGAATGGCAAGTGAAACAAGGCTGTATGAAGAGCTGGCCAAGGGGAAAGCTAGACGGGGGGCAGCTTGTTGGTATTTCATCCTCAGAGTCACAGGTGGTACTGGGAGGATTGAAAGAAACGGTGTGACACACCACTTGGCTTGCTGCTTCACGGAGTCACCCTGAAATAGTGGGGACAGTGGACAAAGGGACAGAATGTTAGAAGAGAAACAAGAATCTGATGGTCCTGTGCTTATGTATGCAAGGAGAAGGGTGACTTGGGAGCCCATGGGCTACTGGAACTCCAGTGCTAGTGTTGCTGGTCTGCATGGGCAGGGGCGGGGCTCAGTGAGTGACAGCTGCCAGAAATTCTTCCTCTCTCTATGTGCTGCTTCCTATCCAAGGGTTCCTCACACTTCTCTTGGACCTAGAATGGCCTTGTGCCCAAGTTACTTTGACCAAAAGTATCAGTAGACAGTACCAATAGTATGGCATCTCTAAACCCATCTTTTAAAAAGCCTGGAAGCTTCCAAATACCCTCTGGGGAGTCTAGCTACCATGTAAACACTTTAGGTGCATGCTATGGAGGGAGGCATGCCAGCAGGGAGTAGAGAGAAGGGAGAAAATAGAAGAATAGGGGAAAGAAGGAAAGAAACGAGAAGACAGACTGGCAAATGGGCCAAGTATGCAAAGGAGTTGTGCACAATGGAAAACAGCTTTCCTAGATTTCCATCCCAGTCTAGCTGGAGGAATCAGGATATTCCAGTGACATCATCTCATGCCAATCAGAGCAGAAGAACTACCAGCTGACCTCTGCTTAACCCTTTGACTGTGAAATGGTTAAGCAGGTTAGTTAGATGTCTAATTGCATTACAACAGGGACTTGGAAATGTTGATGTCATTATGCCCAGCTCATGAATTGGGACAGATACATTGTAGCCACTGGACAAATCTGCTTGTCACTTTGTTTTGTAAATAAAGTTTTACTGGAACACAGCCAAGTCTATGTTTCAAAAACACTGTCTACTTGCTTTCACATTGTGTGGCAGTGTTGAGTAATTGCAACCAAAAACTATACATATCTAACAAAGACTGACATACTTAGGATTTTCTCTGAAAAATTCCCTTCTTATATAGCATGTCTTATGTGGTTGACTTTGATCACTAGGTTAGTAAGTGCTCAGGCCAGGAGTCAAACTCGAGTCTGTCTGGGTTTTATGTGCTTTGTATTCTGCCATATTGATTCTAGTTCTGAAGGGTAAAAGACCTGAGAACTTTTTATTGGTATGTGCTAATGCTGCAGTTCGAATTCTTTTGTAAAGTTTATGTTGAAATTTGGTTGTTGTGATGATGTTAATAAATGGAGCTCTCAGGAGAGGGTCATGAGGGATTAGCAGTATTATGAGAGGATGATAGAAGGCTCTGCTTTGCCCTTTTGCTGTTCTGCATCCTACCACGGTGTGACCATCAAAGATACTGACCAGATACTGACACATTGATCTGGTAATTTCAAGCCTACAGAAGCATGAGCCAGTAAGTTTCTGTTCACTATAAGCTCTCCAGCTTCTGGCATTTTGTTATAGTGAAACAGATCAAGACACACAGGTCAAGAGAGTTGAGTGAGGATGCTGATATGTTACCTTTGGGGAAGGAAGTAAAGGGAGTTGGTGGAGCCTTCACCTTCCCCTCATCCTATTCTCCACTACTAGATGTCTCAGTGTCTTACAAGTTACATGAGTCAAGCAGAAGATGGCTCCAGGACCTGAAGATAATGCAGAGGATCTAAAACAAGTAAGCAAGGAATATGAAAAAATTTAAGAAGTACAGAGAGGCACATACAGGAAAATACGGGATACCAGGAAAAACAAAACAAAATTTAGAATTATAGGCACAGATAAGATAAAAAAAAAAAATCCTAGATCAGTGGCATGGAGCAGTTCAACAAGATCATAGAAGAAAACTTCCTCAAGCTAAGGAAAGGCATATGGGTTCAGATAAATGAAGCACACAAAACAGTAAACAGACAAGGCCAAAAAGAAAATACTCAGAACATATCATAATTAAAATTGTATTTATATAGAACAAAGAAAATATATTGAAACATGTATGAAAATTTAACCATGTCGCATATAAAGGAAAACCCATCAAGTTACACACCTGATTTCTCAATGGAAACTTTGAAAGCCAGGAGAGTGCGAAGCAACACATTCCAAGTCCTAAGAGTGACAACAGCCAAGCTAGAATAATATGCCCAGCAAACTACCTACCACAGTTGAGGGAGAAATGTATTTTTCTACAATGTAAATGGCACAAAAAATTATACCCAAAATACCAAACCTTAGGAAGCGGTAGGAAGCATTCTTTTGAGCTGAAGAGAGGATGAAGTGTACTGAGAGACTGTGGAAATAAATACAAAGCCATAATTGTACAAAAACAGCACTAAACCCCAACAACACAGTGACACAGTTAACATACACACCTCAATAATAACTTTGAATATTAATAGCCTAACTTTGAATATTAATAGCCTTAATTCTCCACTCAAAAATCACAGGTTGGATGACTATATCAAGGACAAAATCCACCTATTTGTTGTCTATAAGATAACTTTAAAAGTTACACATTTTATCTTTAAAAATAGTTATCATCTTAGAGAAAAATCATGGGCAAAAGTACTACAACCGAAAGGGAACCAGGAAGCAAGCAGACATTGATATTCTAATATCTGGTGAAAGAGACTTCAAATACCAATCAGAAGAGATAAAGCATGACTTTCTTCTAGTCAAGGGAACAGTTAAACATAAAATGATACTATCTAAACATATACGCATCAAAGTCTGGTGCATCAAATTTCACAAAACTATACTACTGTATATAAAAACACAGGTTTATATCAACTCACTAATAACAGCTGATTTCAACACTCTACTTTCTCCAACTGACAACTCATCTGGACAAAAATAGAGAATTATCCGAACCAATGGCACCAAACCTCAAACGGACCTAACAGATATCTACAGGATGTTCTACACAAACACCAAAGAGTACGCATTCTCCTCATCAGCACCCAGGTTCTTCTCTAAAAAAGACCACATTCTGGGACACACAACAAGTCTTCAAAAGTTAAAAAAAGATCGAAACATCTTATCTGACCACAGTGCAATTAAATTTCAAACTGATAGCAAATAAGTCTGCAGTAAACACCCAGACTTGTAGAGATTAAGCAAATTACTGAATGATCAACATGGGTCAAAGAAGAAAACAAATCAGGAAGTGGTTGGTTTTTCCCATGACATACACACCACTAATGCACCACTGGGCATGTGACCCATCCTTTCATTACTGTACATTGCAGGGCTCACAGATAGATGAACTGATGATTACTTTTCTCTTGGTAGTATCGATAGCACTTTCTCTTTTTATCATTTTTATTAGATATTTTCTTTATTTACATTTCAAATGCTATCTTGAAATCCCCTATGCCCTCCCCCTGCCCTGCTTCCCAACCCACCCACGCCCACTTCCTGGCCCTGGCATTCCCCTGTACTGGGGCTTATAATCCTCACAAGACCAAGGGTCTCTCATCCCATTGATGACCTACTAGGCCAAACTCTGCTACATATGCAATTAGAGACACAAGCTCTGGGGGAGGGAGGTTACTGGATAGTTCATATTGTTGCTCTTCCTATAGGGTTGCAGAGCCCTTTAGTTCCTTGGGTACTTTCTCTAGCTCCTTCATTGGGGGCCCTGTGTTCCATCCAATAGATGACTGTGAGAATCTACTTCTGTATTTGCCAGGCATTGGCATAGCCTCACAAGAGACAGCAATATCAGGGTCTTGTCAGCAAAATCTTGCTGGCGTATGCAATAGTGTCTGCATTTAGTGGCTGATTATGGGATGGATCCCTGGGTGGGGCAGTTTCTGGATGGTCCATCCTTTCGTTGTAGCTCCAAACTTTGTCTCTGTAACTCCTCCCATGAGTATTTTGTTCCCCATTCTAAGAAAGAACAGTATCCACACTTTGGTCTTCCTTCTTCTTGAGTTTCATGTGTTTTGCCAATAATATCTGGGGTATTCTAAGTTTCTGGGCTAATATCNACTTATCAGTGAGTGCATATCATGTGTGTTCTTTTGTGATTGGGTTACCTCACTCAGGATGATATCCTCCAGATCCATTCATTTGCCTAAGAATTTCATAAATTCATTGTTTTTAATAGCTGAGTAGTACTCCATTGTGTAAATGTACCACATTTTCTGTATCCATTCTTCTGTTGAGGGACATCTGGGTTCTTTCCAGCTTCTGGCTATTATAAATAAGGCTACTATAGTACTTTCTAATACTATGACAGTTATCCAGGAAGGATGAAGCTTCCAGATGTATACCATCTCAATTTCTCCATGTCCTATTACTCAAACTTGTTTTCTCATCAGCAATAGGGTCTTACTGTTGAATTCTGGAAGGTAACCAAGAGTAGGTCATAGCCTGTGATGTTTATAGGAGGGTCTATGGGACCTCACTGGCAGCAACTTCCAAAGAGATAACCCATCTTGACATTGGACATTTTATCTGCCATCCTGTAGGATGGATATTGCTGTCTTATTATAGAGTAACTCCATTGAATCTGACTTCATGCCTTGGGAAAGCATCATTAATGTTGAGAAGTCAGTACTTCAAAGATGGGTCCAATTGTCCTAGGTTCCTTGTCCCTAAGCTGTTAACACCATGTTTACACTTTCAATTGGCCCATCAATTTATGCACCTCATGTATTCAGAGCAAAGCACACCCTAGAAGCTTGATCCAATCACTTCATCTGGCACCTCTCTAGGTGAACATTTTTAACATGTCCTTTCTGATGTGGGACCTGAGTCTCACAGAGAGCAAACAGCAGCAACAGGATGTGAATTTAGGCTGCTTGCACAATCACACATCTGTAAAGCCCTGGATATTTTCCATCCTGCCCTTCTTGGTTTTCCTAAGCCAGCTTGTGCTGACTGCACTGCAGTTATTCTCAAAACAGAACTTCCTTCAAACTAGCAGAACAAACTGGTAACCTGATTCATATGCAAACTTTCTATCTACCCCCAACCTCAACCCACTGAGTCAGAAATTCAGGGGACTCAAGCCCTCCAGCAGTCTGAGATTTTCAACCATCCTCAGGAAGTCCTGACGCATGCCGAGATTTTAGAAGACTGTGGAAGCTTTCTCCTGGAAAAGATTTATTATCTGGAATGCTTTGGGTCTACCACAGGGGAAAGGAGTTGTTTTGCTGGCTTTGAAAGCTACCACAGCTCGTCTACTTTTAACTATAAGGACAAGTCTGGTGTCTTTTTTGGAAATATTTCCGTTTCCCCCCTGTGTCTCATCACAGCCCCAAGTTATATTTGCGCTGGATGTGAACTTTGCTTACTTCCTAAGACCAGGTACCACCTGACAGATCCTATGCTAAGAAGGAATCTGATATGGAAGAACACATACAGAGTGGTTTTTATGTAATGTTTAAGGTGAGACAAAGCTTTCAAAATGACAAAACAGAGGCATCTCTTAGAGAATGGGTGTGAAATGGGAAATGACTGCAAAGAACCTTTTGGGATTGTGCCACATTGATAGGAATTACCAATGTGCCTAGGGATGGAAAATAGTATCACAGTGAATATAAAGATTAGCACATGCTAATATCTTCTTACCTTGATGGGAGTTAGTCAATCTTCTGATATAAAATATAAAATATAAAAATCAATAATGAATGAAAAATAGTGTTGTACACACAGACATGCCCAGTACTGCATGTTTTGGTAACCCGGGGAGTATCCAAGGCAGGAAAGCCTGGTGTATACCAGCTTTTAGAAGCATGAGATAGTATTTCTTGGCTCTCATGCAAATGTGTGTACAGATACATTCCCAACATCAGACATAAGCACTTTCAAGGGAATCATTTCTAAGGCAATTGCATCCTGCTGCTAACAGCCAATTAACAAGAAGGAGATAATAATTCCTCACTTGTATGTGGGTAGGTAGAGCAATGTAAAGGCAACTAATTAACACCCATCCTTTTTAATGTACTAATTAATCTTGCCAGGCAAGAACGGTTTATTTAGATTACATTGAAGGCTGTGTGTCCCCCAAATTTCATTTTTTCTATCATACTAATAAATAATTGAATCCCACGGCTTTCACTTATTCCATTCATTCCTCCTCTTTGATGCCAATCAGCTTTGAAGTACATCCCTAATAGAGGCAGAAAGCAATTTAACTATTTCTTTAATAGACTCATGAATATTTCTTCGTTATTTCTAGGCAGTATTTGCAAGTTCTTGACATTTCAAGTTTTCTCTTCCCTGAGTTGAGTTGTTTTCTTTATTTTTCCCTCCCTATCTTTGTCCCCCCCCCTCTCTCTCTCTCTCTCTCTGTGTGTGTGTGTGTGTGTGTGTGTGTTTGTGTATTCATGTGGGTGAGCACGGACACGTTGGTGCTATGGTGCACATGTAGAATCTGGAGGACAGCTGTGAATCTATATCCTCACCTTCTACCCTGAAACAGTGTCTTGAGTTCACCACTGCACCAGACTAGTTGGCCTGGGAGCTTCTGTGACATCTTCTGTTTCTTCTTCTGTGACATCTTTTGTCTCTCCTCTCTATACCATAGTAGAAGTGCTAGACCTGCATATGGAATCATGTCTGGTTTTACGTAGGTTCTGGGGATGTGAACTCAGGTCCTCATGCTTGCAAGGCAAGCACTTCACCCACTGAACCATCTCCCCAGCACAACATCATTTGCCTTAGCCTTCCTTTAGTCAGTACAGAGGTTTTGGCCACCATAATATGTAACTTACAGTTTTCTCAGGACTGGTAGTAATGAATGCTTTTAGAATTCTGCTTTAAAATCAACCTGGAAGCTTACATGAGATGCAGATTCTAGGATCCCACATTTCTTCCTATGATGGCAATAAAGAAACACTAGGTCAAAAATCCACAAATTATCTGTGTCACCTTTATGCCCATTCCCTTGTGGTTGGGAGGCAGATAATCTCCCCTGGAGAATTGCTGCTCAGGTAGACACGGAAATCCTTAGCAGTTTTGCCTCCTTAGGAAGTAAAGTCTAAGAAATAATGAGAGAGCATCCCATGATTGTACACCACCCCCGGAGTCTCTCATCCTCCAGCACAAGCTGTGAACAGTTGAGAATGAAAGGGGAGAAGATGCTGGTTAGCTACAATATCCCCCTACTTACCAATAAGGGTGAATTTATACAAAAAAAGCAAAGTTGATAGCCCGATAATCTACCGTTCCTCCAGAAACGGCCAGCCTGCCCTCAATGCTGCAGGCAGAGCAGGACTCCTCATACCACAGGAAGGAATAACTAAGAACTTGTGGCGAAAGATGTAGACAAGAAGGAGTGAGTCACTTACGCTTTCCAGATGTGCTAATCTTACGGAAGACTTTGTTCTCTGGAGAGCGCAGAGAACCTGGGGCTTTCAGCCTGTCAGCAGCCAGCAGGCAGAGAGGAATCAGGTCCTCTGCTTTCACCTCCACCACCCACTATCAGTTCCTCCTCAAAATGTTTGACAGCTCAAAATTTCTTAGACGCTGGGGTATCTGACTTTCTAGTGGGAGTGCTCCGCCACGGGGTTTTATTCATCTGCAAAGAAAAACGAAGTCTTCAAGTAAATGGGTGGAACTAAAAACAATCATGTTAGGTGAGGTGACCTGGATCCAGAAAGACAAATGGTACAAGTCTTCTCTCATATACAGATCCAAGCTCGGATTCTCTGTTTTATGCATGTTTAACTTGGAGTTCATGTAGAAACCAGGGAACAAAAAAGCCATGGGGGTACATTAAGGGACAGGTTTAAGCAGGGATGGATGTTGGGGGTTCAGGTGGCAAGAGAAGCAGGTATGGAAGGGCTAAGCAAAAGAGGGTATAGGAAAAGGCTGCATGCACCCTACTGTCCTGTAAAACCAATTAAAATGTAATTTCAAAAGCGAGGAGATTCTGTGCATGGATAGAAAATTCTGCTTCTAGAACCCATGGGTTACTAAGCACAAATCGCAGTGCCACGTGTAGGAATCCTTTGTATGGGCTATTTAGTGTAGTGTTCGTTCACAGAGGGTGGGATCCACAGAAAGTAAAAGTTACAGGTGCTGACCTACCTCACTTATGTCACCCAGATGCACCTGTGGTGCCTGGAGATAGAATAGTGTCAAGAGGGGAGATGCTGGAGGAAGGCACCCTCATCCTCCTCATTATCTGGGCTGTATATATTAAGGTGGGGGCAGAGGAAGGCGTCTGGGTTCTCTTCATTATCTGCCTTATTCCTCTAAGGCAAAGTGTCTCACTGAACCTGAAACTCATCACGTCTTGGCGAGACTAGCAGCCAGCAAGCCCCTGCGGTCATTGTGCTTCTGCGTAACCCCCTCTCTCCTCTTTCCTGGCCAGTGCTGGTTATGGGTTGCACACAGATATTCACTAGCAGCTGAGCATCTGAAATCAGTCCTCATGCTTACACAAATGCTATTCAGACATCGCTGCTCAATTATCATTCTATTTTAAAAGTCTGAATGCTAATTAAGTATGTTTGTATGCATGCCATTTTTTCCCTTTACCTCTTTATTCCCGCACTGATTGGTACTTAGCTTGATTTTATTAGCAGTGTAGCAATAGTCACTAATACTGTATATTTCAAAATAAGTAAGAGAACAAAGTTCAAACTCATCACCAGTGAGTGTGGTGGCTTGAATGTGATGCCTCTCTGAGTAAATCTTAGCCTTTCCCCTAATTTCTAGTTGCTGGAACTGTTTGGAAAGAATTAGGAAGTGTGGCCACGTTGGAGGAGGTGTCACTTGAAGTAGAATTTGAACTTTCAAAAGACTCTGCCTCTCCTTGTGTGCTTCTCTTCCTGCCTCCCACTTGCAGATCAAGATGTGATCTCTCAGCTGTTCCAACCACCATGCTTTTTGACCCTTGTTATAGACTCTAACCCTATGAAACCATAAGCTCAATTAAACACCTTTCTTTTCCTTTTTGGAGACAGGGTTGTTCTGTGTAGATCTGACTGTCCCGAAAATTGCTCTGTAGACCAGGCTGGCCTAGAACTCAGAGATCTTCCTGCCTCTGCTTCCCCAGGGCTAGAAACAAAGGCGTGTTCCATCAATCCCAGATTAAGCTTTTATAAGTTGCCTTGGTCATGGTGTTTTATCACAACAGAAAAGTAAATAATGGAGTCAAATAATTAGTATTGTATAGATGTTTCAAAACATCACAAGATCATTTGTGAATGCAATATTGTGATTATTAGTTAATAAGATCTCTATCTATATATCTATCTATCCATCTATCTATCTATCTATCTGTCTATCTGTCATCTATCTATCTATAAAACTTTAGAGGTTCCCTTTCTAGAAATGATACAAGGGGTATTAGGGTCCCCCTTTGGGGTTCTTAGTATCACTATTCAGAGCATTTAAGAAAGTGCTCAAATGGAAGTGTAAGGCCAATTTTATTAGAATGTAAAAGAGAAATGCCAACGCAGACAAGATGGATAACCCCAGCAGCTGCCTGGAGAAGGAGGAAGGACAGATGTTCGCATGGAAGGCAGACACATGGAGGGGAGGGCAGCTTTAGAGAAAGCAAGGAAGCCCAAGGTGTTGGGGAAAGTGTTAAGGAAAGCATCCCTAAAAATGAGAAAGGAAAGGAAAAGTTAACTTTTCTTTTGGGGACCTACCTGGCATCGCAAGTACTGAGGTGGGACACAGAGTTGGATGAAGGCTAAAGACTGATGATCTATGGCCTTGTGGTTCTCTCTTACTGTTCTGGGGGCCAGAAGCTGATGGCCTCTGGAAACTTAACCCTTTCTTACTGTTCTGTACTGATAAGTGCTAGTTTCTTAATCTGTGACTCTCTTACTATTTGTGCTTCAATAAACTCTGGTTTCATACTATCTGTGCTTTAGTAAGCACTGGTTTCTCTTCTGTCTATTCCAAGGGCCTCTTGCTTGCCAGGTGAGAGGCTTAGAACTCATTAGCCCTTCATAAGCCAGAGAGAAAAGAAAGGAAAAGAATTAATTTTTTTTTTTACACAGGCAATATCACAGACACATACACATTCATACACATACACACTCTAGTTGGGCCTGACCACCTGTATTATCAGCTCCACAAGTGTCATGCATACTTGCATACATACATACACATAGGCCTACATATGTATGTATAGACAAAGAGACATATACATATGTACAGTTGGATGGATGGGACTGAGCCCCAGATGCCACACTTAATTCTTTTTCTCTGGCCTTCTTTTACCTTCTTAGACAAAAGATCTTTAGAAAATTGTGTCATAGATAAAATGTTACACAGAAGAGGAGTCACAGGGGATGGTGATAGATCAGTTCAGAGCAATGCTTTATTCTATAAGCTTATTATGAGTTCAAAGCAACAGTTTCACATGACCTTGGTGCAAATCTGTGTCCTCATCCTTGGACCTGGCCTAGAATGAAAGTTTCTCCTTGATCACAAATTTGTTCTAAGCCTATTTCTCTTTTTAGTGTAACTGTGAAAGCTCTATTTCTTACTATGAAGCCTTTACATACTATTCTATGAGGAGGGGGCACATTCTATTCTTTTTTTTTTTAATTATTATTTTCTTTATTTACATTTCAAATGCTATCCCGAAAGTTTCCCATACCCCTCCCCCCACCTCTGTTCCCCTTCCCACCCACTC
>NC_034590.1:166087070-166093602 GCF_900095145.1 Mus pahari | reverse complement strand
CACATTCTATTCTTGATTCTAGCTTTATTATATCTTTCTGGCAAAACTACTAAAACTATCTCTTAAAACTTTCTTCCTAAAATTATTTAAATCAAATCAGGAAATCTATAAAATTATTAATTCATCTAAACAGCATTAATTCAAGAAAGTTCATTTTTATGTTGATCTGTAGGAAATCTGCCCAATAGGGTGAGCCAATGCCCAGGAATCCTTAGGCTATGTAATAGTGACAGGAAATGCATATCAGTAGCGAGAAGCTCTCCTGGGATGAAGTCTCCAAGGACTCTTAGAGCTTATTGTAGGCCACGCAAAAAGGGTGGGCCACCTCTTGGAAAGTCACCTGCCAGCTTTAGCCTTTCCTAGATGGCTCCTAACACCTTTCCTGGGTAACTCAAAAAAGCAGACAGACTCTTTAGCTTTTCATGGCTGTGGCTCATAAGCTTCTGCAGCAGGGGCAGGGATTCTGGGAAGGAAAAGGTGTAGCATCTCATTAAAGGGTTAATTATTTCATCCATCTCTTTAGCATGGGTAAGGTGAGCTGGTCCCTTAGGGTCACTGGCCACCCGGGATGCTAGGTTAATCTTCAGGTCAGAGATACTATGGCCAGGAGTTTTTCTACTTTTGCAAAACTGTCTTACAACTGTACTAAGCTGTGAAGCAATGAACTGTATGGACTGTCCTTACATGGTTACTAATAGTCAGATATTAGAGTTTCTACCAGCAGGATATTGCTAATTGGGCTATGATATGTCTATGTGATGGATAACTACTCATGGATCAATCTTCAAGATGTATTTTTCATAAAAATGGAATAAAGCATGTCCTGTGCTGATACTGATGGTGTCAAAAAGAATGGTGTGGAACACAGGGGTATTGTTGACATAGGATACAGGATATTTCCAGAAAAATAGGTTTAAAAAAAAATCAAGAAAGTAAGCTATGTGTTAGTTATCTTTGGGAAAATCAGAGTGAAGTAGCTAAGGAGGGGCAATAATGAGTGTTTTGTTTATTTTGAAGTTTTAACCATTTGAATGTTATCTATTCAAAATGTGAAAATAATAGCAAACCCAGCCATCATGGTCAGCCTTTAGCCTGGGTTTTACAGTATCTCCCACTCACAATCCCAGAGAACTCATGTTTCCTCCAAACCTCTTGCTTGAGCTCTCCCAGGCCATCCCCACTATACTTCCAGGCTCTGCCTTTGCTCCTTAAAGCTGTCCAGAGTGCTTGCCTAGCCTTCCAGCCCCGTGGTTGCCAGTCTTCTCTATATTGCCCAATGGCTCTCTTGATTTTGCCCGTTGTTGCTCTCTGGAGCTAAGCATTGAGCACACTCTTCACATGAAGCCTCCTGACCCACTAGAGTTGTAAGTTAGTAGAGGCCAGTGCTGGGGTACTTGGTGTCCCTTAGTTGGCTGACTTCCGGAGATGGTCACCTTTTCAGATAAGCATAGGATTTGCAAACTCAGTGGAGTTGTTCAGAGGTGGTGGGGCTTCTTCATGTCTACAGCTGACCCAGGGTCTTCTGAGCCCTCACTTATTGCAAGGAAGGAGAAAGAAAGCAAAGCATTTGCTAATCAACAACCAGCCAATGCACCATCTCTCCCACTCACTGGAAGGCTTATGCTTAATATTTATTACTCAATCAGGTGAATCTCTGCAAGATGATTTAAACAGAGACATTTCCTGATGAACACACAATTATTTGTGTTTCAATGAATAAGTTTTTGCTGTAAAGAAAACCACTGTATTGGTTATACATGTTTTACAAACTAGAAGGTACTTCTGTTAGTACTTTATTTTTTAACTTCTGGAATGGATGTTAAGCACTATGACTTCATCTATGACCTGTCAAGTCTACTATTTCCTCCTTTGGAACCCTAACACCACATTTTCTGTGGTCAATTTGATTAATAACCATCTATTGAAAAGATGATTCTGTCTCCTAAATTGTATTCTAAGTGCTACCACACCTATGTCAGCTCTTAGGCACACCAAACTTTCCTTTGTCCTTCTCCTCTTCCCTCCCTGCCTCCCCCTGCTTCATTTCTCTCTTCTCTCTTGTTTTCCTCTATCCTTATATTTCCCTTCCTGTCTCTCACTACTGAGGATGGAATCCATAGGCTGGTATATACTAGACACATGTTATACCACTGAGTTGTGTCCCTAGTCTTAAATAGTTTTTCACAAAGGTAAGCATATAATGCCTTTGCAGCTAGGATACTTCCTAGAAGGACCAGGGATACAGATAGGACATGAAGATCTCAGAGGGAAAACCGACTCTTCCCAGAAAAGTGGTGCACATGATTATTCTACTGTTAGTGTTATACCAGGGAGTTTTTGGCACAGAAGTGACCAGCTTGCCCAACATACCCTCTTTATCTTCCTCGGGCCTTCACAGGCCTCTAATCTGGGCGCTCTTACCTACCTCAGGCCTACAGCATGGTTGGGGCCTCATGACAGGTGCTCTGACTCAGTCCACACAAGTACAAGAATGCTTCTATTTGTAGGTTTCATCTAATCTAATATGTATCAACTGCCAGTATCATTTCGTCCTCTTGTAAACAGAGACTACATAAACAGAAATGTCAAGAAGGTTTGGTACTTCAGTAGCCTAATATATTTAAGAGGGTACATTTCCTAAAAGGATGCTCTGTGCATCTTACCATTTAAAAGATGCTCACACTGGGAACACTTAGAGTGCTCGCTCAGTCATGCCACCGTAACCCAGAGTGTGAAGCTGATGGCTATGCCTGGAGTATTGGGCTATGCTCAGGGCTCCACAGTCTCCAGCCCTCTTTCCTCTTCCTGTTCAGTCTGTTGGCCAAGTGGGAAGGTAAAATATCTGTTTGATCTCACAGGACCGAGATAAGGCAGACCTTCGGGTCTAGGGCTAGACTTTGGAGTTCCTGGCCTGGTCCGACTGGTCCTTCTGCTTCTTTCCGCTGTTCACATTGCTAAGCTGCCAAAGCTCATGATTTCAGCTCCACCTCAGCCTTGTCTCCTCCCTTAGCCTTAGATTCCCCATACATCTGACCACTTGAAGTTCCGCAGACACGCTGTTTTGTCCGTTCGTTGCCTCTAGTCTGTTCTGGTATTTGCTTCCCACGTTCTAGGCCTGACCTTGCCTATTTCTAAGGCTGGCTGTAGGGGTGTGGACTTAGGTAATCATTTCCTCTGCACTGAAAATGAGGGACAACTGGGAGAGTGACCTCGGCCTTCTGTTTGATCTCTCCTCAATGTGCTGTAGCTCCCTGCTTTATTGCAATAACAGTCCATAGGGTGATTTCCAAGACTCCCAAGAAGGAAGAAGGGCAAGGCTGTCTTCTTGTGGTGTGCAGAAATGTCCTGTCTTCTCCAGGGTTTTGTGCTGCAGAACAGATGTTTGAAATTCTGGTCCCTTGCTTACACATCATTAGACTCAAACGGACACTGTCATAGGGGCACAGACACTGAGACAAAGGTGAGAGCTCAGAATGTTTATTAGGAGCCCTAAGAACCATCAGCCTTGGAAGAAGGAAGCTGGGCAGAGGGAGAAGTTGCCCTCTCCTGCAGTCTCAGTGGCTCCACTCAGGTCCATGAGAGGGCTGAAGCCAGGATGGTTCATTACAGCTATCCTGACACAGGCAAGAGGAACACCCTTTATCCGGCCAATGGTTGAACTGGTGCCGCCCACACAAGGTGCATAGATAAGGTACTTTTCAAAGCAAGATGGCAGCCGAGGGCTGTCTGCTAGCAGCTCCGCCAGCAGTTGCTGGAGTCAGTCTCTCCATCCTGAAGGGGTCTCTGGAGGACCTTGGCGTCCACTGCAGATAGAGGTTTCATTTGTTTTTCCCTTGGTGCGTGTTCCTTTGGTTCAAGAGCAGATGTTGAAGAGCCAAAGTTCTATTTGCCACACCATGGAGGAAAGCCTGTGATTTAATATGCCAGGACAGCCCTTGATATGGTAAATGGGAACTAAAAGAATTTAGAAAATTGCTTCATTTCCAAAAATGTCTTATAACTAATTATCTTAAAATAAGGCACTATTTTGAATTTGAGGAGCTGAACCATCCATCACCTTTTCTTCTCCTTTGCTGCTTCTATGTTATAATCTTAATATCCCAACACATCGGGCTACATAATTTAGACTTAGGAGAACCTACAAGGTACAGACACACAGGAGATACCACTTACATATTTTTGGAAGTAGTTTTTAATCTATCTACACAAGTACTTTTTAGTTTAAAGTTACTTGAGGGCTGGGATGGGGTGATCTTATTTTTACATTTTCTTATTTTCCTATTGTGTTTGCCTTTGTACAGGAGATGTTCTAGAAAATCTATAGTTAGTATTTTAACACATTTATATAACTCCCATGCACTGATGTATCCGTTTTATGCATAAAAATGACGCCAGAATTTAGTAGCTTGATAGCAAATGCAGTGCACACCTGGGGCAGGTGCAGAGTTCAGAAGCAGCTGCATAGCTACAGCGTCAGATGTTCACTCATGGGGATTTCGTTAACACTGCCATGACATGGATTCCTTCCTGTGTGTGTAGGGGAGGCAGGCACATAGGGAGGGAAGGAGAGAGGGAGAAGAAGGCACAGGGGAGGAAGAGAGAGAGAGAGAGAGAGAGAGAGAGAGAGAGAGAGAGAGAGAGAGAAGAGAGAGAGAGAGAGAAGAGAGAGCCCTTTTCTTATTTCGAAAGTGAAAGACTCAACAATGAAAGACTATCACTTCTGCCTTATGTGACTAGTCTCCTGAGGTCATGCCCCAAACAGCAGGAAGCAATCCATTCCTCCGTGATTTGAATGACAGGAAGTTGGGGCCTCCAGGACCATCTTGGAAACTGGTTATAAACTCTTGGTACACTGGGGGAGACTTTGGTCTGAGAATCAGATACAGATGAAAACATTCCTTCCTTCTACTCATGAAATTAAATGAGGGCTTTAACACATTTTTCAGAGCAGCACTGGCTAACTGTGAGATGAAGTCGCGGGACGCCTAAACCGCACGATGTACCTCCAGTCAAGGTGACAGCCATAGTTTTGCTGTTTTAATTTTTCTTAAGAACCCACACTTTCGAAATAAAATATTTATTTCCTTATTGTGAGTGTTCGAGTGTGGCCCATGTGTGGACATGAGAAGACAACTTGTGGGTATCGGTTCTCTCCTTCCATCACGCGGGTCCCAGGAATGGAACTCCAGTTGCCAGGTTTGACAGTGTGCTGGTTAGGTTTGGTTTGGTTTTCAAGTTGACGCGGTTAGAGTCATATGGGAAGGGGAAAAGCCAACTGAGAAGATGCCCTTGTCAGAAAGCTGTGGGGACATTTTCTTGATTGACAGTGAATTAGAGAGGGCTCAGCCCACTGTGAGAAGTACTGCCCACAGGCTGGTGGTGGTCCTGGGTTACATACAAAAGCATGTTGAACAAGCCAGGAGCATCCTCCATGGTTTTTGCTTCCATTTCTGCTTCCGGATGGGTTCCTGACTAAGTCTTTGCCTTGACTTCCCTTCTTGATGGACAAGTAAGATGAACATGTAAGATGAAATAAAGCCTTTCTTCTCAAGCTGCATTTGGTCATGTTTTTTTTATTACATTGGTAGAAACCCTAATGAAGACACCAGAGAAATGCTTTAATGAGCCGAGCCTTCTCGCTGGCCTGGCTGTTGTGTTTGTTAGTAAAGTCAGAACATTCCCCCATCTGCATGAAGATACTGGGCAACCTCAAAGCTCACGGATATACCAGGTACTGAGTCCAAGAACATGGAGGAGTCTACTAAGTCTGAAATCCACACCTTCAGGGTTCCTGTCTCCATCCTGCTGCCTGTGGAAGGGTGACAGGCCCTTGTTTAACCAGGGAAACAATTCCTGGTCTAGGAACCTTTCTCTTTTCCAATTTTTCTTTCTCAATAACAAGGAAAATTAGTAATCAGAATTCAATTTCTTGAGTAGCATTTGTTTTGATCCCAAAGCGACCCCAGGAGAAGAGGCTCAGGATTTGATTCCAATTTGTTGTAATCATAGTTGATATTAGCATTTTTTAAAGATTTGTAATTTTCCTGACAATATGGCAAGCCCACAAAGAAAAAATTATTCCAGGTTTTAGATTAAATGTTTAAAAATACGCAAGGGGGTTTGAAAATAATCAGTCTCTCTCAGCTCTCAGGAAGGCATGGGGCTTTTAGGGATACCAGCTGACCTTTAGATTCATCAGCAGCGAGGAGGAGGGGAAAGCCAGATTAAGTAGTTTAGTGCTAAAAAGTCTTATTTCAGGTCTGTGCTTTCTAAAATCCATCGTTGTGATTGACATGTGTTTTAATTTGGTTTCATCCTAATTGTTTTATGCAATCTAATGATGTTCTTCAAT
Organism: Mus pahari; assembly: GCF_900095145.1. Classification (NCBI taxonomy): domain Eukaryota; kingdom Metazoa; phylum Chordata; class Mammalia; order Rodentia; family Muridae; genus Mus; species Mus pahari. Next base: position 166,087,250 of record NC_034590.1, on the reverse strand, counting down.
GGGAAACTCTAACCTTTCATAGAGGAATTTTTGTGCATATTATGCAAACACATCTCTTTGGAAGAAATCAAATAATTAAAAACTTAAGCTTTCCAGGTAGAGAATTTAGTAAGACCTACCTACTTCCCTTCCCTTCCCTTCCCTTCCCTTCCCTTCCCTTCCCTTCCCTTCCCTTCCCTT
>NC_034590.1:166055633-166086815 GCF_900095145.1 Mus pahari | reverse complement strand
CTTTCTCTTGCTCACCTGCTCACTCCTCTGTTGCCTGCTCCTTCCTTCCTTCCTTCCTTCCTTCCTTCCTTCCTTCCTTCCTTCCTTCCTTTCATTTCATACAAGGGTTTTGATTTTTTAAAAAATGATTTTCCACAGATTGAATCTTTAGGAGCCTTTCACATATAATAAGATGTGTATCTACCTTTCTAGGAAAGAGTCCACCTGGTAGAGAGAGTTCCTTTCTTGGTAAAGAGTGCTTATGTACCTGGTAAAGAGAGCCCATGTTTGATTAGGGCTGATATTGAATCTGGACGCCCTGCTACCCATGAAATATGCAAGCAGAACAAGCGTGTTCTGAAGCCTACGGGGCAGTTCTAAGTGGAAGTGAACGCACTTTAGGCATCTTTGATGCATAGCTAAAGTTTAGTAGGCACTGCTGGGGAGATGATAAATTATTTACTTTCCTTTTCAACCCTTCATGTGAGTTTTTCCCTGTTAGCTAATTCTCCTTAAAAGTGTCTTTCATAAAAAAAAAAAAAACAAAAAAAAACTTGAAAGAATAATAATTATTTTTTAAAACTTACAAATAACTATTTTCATTTTGCCGAGAGTAGAAATTCATATTAAGAAGTTTTTCTGCAAAGACTTGTAGTTTATTTATTTATTTATTTTTACAGAGTGAAATAAAATTAACATCTGTATTGCTTTGAATTCATAACTCAGGGTCACTTCTCAGGTAAGGAGAATACAAGGCTATTTAGAAAGATCACTCTTTTTTTTTGATACTCAAATATTCTGATCCTAGAATCTAATAATTTTTCTTCATTTGTTTTGCATCAAACAGTTTGGATTTTTTTTTTCATTAAAATAGTTTGGACTTCTTAAAGACAAAAATGGAAATTCAGAAACTGGAGAAAGAGCAGCGCACCTTAAGCTGTTTCTTTGTTCAAATAGTTCTTGTGTTTTCTGCATTTGTAGAAATGTTTTCTTCCATTTTGTGAATCCTGTGGGGAGCCTGCCTGGGGGAGCCCTCCAGGGTGTGATCTCCACTGTGATTTGAAGGCTTTGCTTTGTGTAGCAGGTAGAGAAGCAATATATTTATTCTTACGTTTCATCTAAGTTGCATCATGGTCAAACTTCTTGTTTGTTCCCCACTCAGTGCTTCTGGGAGAACTGGGTGTCATTTACTGAGGGAATGCAGCTTCCCCCCCACCCCTGACTCTTCTCACTGATTGGATGCCATGCCTTTCTGGAGTTCCAGTAGCTCTTTGGCCAGGTCAATCCTGTTCTGACTGATGTCACTATTGGTGGCTACTGAGCCTGGGTTTGACACTTACCTATCTAGAGCACACCTTCAGGGGGTCTTTTGAATAAGGGCGCGTGCCTGGGCTTAGAGCCTATAGCTGTTTAAAATTCTCCCCATGTATGAGAAGAAAGTAATGCAGTTGTGTGGACATCACAGTACTGTGGTGTCGGCTAGTCTTACAGTCTAGGAAGTCGAAGATCACAGGGAGGATGTCCCTTATTTTATCTCACGTGGCTGAAAGGAAAGCAGCCAGCTTTCTGGTGTCTCTTCTTGTAAAAATTAAAAATTATTTCTTTTATTTTGTGTGTGCAAATATATTTGTATGTTGGGGTTCATATGGAGGTCAGAGAACAACTTGCAGGAGTCAGTTCTCTTCTTCCGCTTTGGGGGTCCCGGGGCTCAAACTCAGGTCATCAGGCTTGGCAGCAGTTGTCTTTACTCAGTCAGTCACCTCTCGGCCTCCCCTTTTTATCTTTTCATAAGGATACCAATCCCATCATGGGTTCTTTTGTCCTTATTACTTTTTTGAAGGCCATACCCACAAGTATATTAAAATGAAGCTGGGCTTCAGTATATAAATTTGAGAACTAGAAGAACCCACATTTATGTTGGTATCATACTGATAGATATCATTGACCTTGAACCTCAGTTAACCAAAATATTATGAAAAGGTTCTCTATTCTTCCTTTCAGAAAGATGTATTAACAAGAATGATACTATTTCTATGAATTACATACATGTTTGAGATGGACTCTTAAACTACTTTACTATGTAGCTCTGGATGGCCTTACTAGGTAGAACAGGTTGGCTTTGAACTCACAGAGATCTGCCTGCCTCTGTCTCCCAAGTGCTAGAATTTGAGACATCTACTACCATATCCAGTACATAGTATGGTTTGAGTATCATTGAACATGTTATGGAAACCTCTGTTCTCTCTCAATCTGTGAACACTATAGATCTTTGATTTTCATGGCCCACAGTCTAAATCTTTAGCATTTACTTTTATGAAGAAGCTTGCTAGGCCCTGTTTGGTTTTAGGGCTTCAAATGTTTGAATCAGTGGGTGCTTTTGATCAAAGGACTAAGGGCTCTACTCAAAAGTTCTACAGAGTAGAGCCTGGAGTGACACTTAAGACTGTGTATTTAACAAGTTCTGGGTGAGCCTGTTGGTGCCGCACAGTTTCAAAACAGCTGCTTTAGGTAAACAGTACTGAAAATATTGAGGGATAGAAGATTTATTTTATTTCTTGATGGATCTGAACATTTGGCGTAGAAGATGGTCTTCTGTGAATCAGCACTAACCTCCACTTTTGAAAGTAGCTTCTTCTCCCACCAAGAGATTTATTTGAGTGCAGTTGAAGGAAAGATTTAGTGTGATATAATGTATGTTTATTGAGTATCTGCTTTGCAGCAAACATCAGAAGATGCAAAACAAAACAAAACTAAGCAAGGAATACCTTCCCCCTGTCTAAAAGCATATGGGGAAAAGGGAAGCAAATGGGGGGTCAGCACATACCTCCTCCTGAAAAGCATGGCGTAAAATGGCACAGTTTCTGCATCAAAGGACATGACCAGAAGAAATGACAGATGCAGACAGGAGCAAAGGGCTGGACTGATGCAGCCGTGTCTTGGGGAACTGAGCCAGAGTGAAAGCTGAAGACAGCTAGCTAGTCATGACTCTTGTTGATGTAACAGTAGGAAAGCATGACTCCTGCCTCCACTCACCGTGAGTCATTCTTCATACCCCTGTACATAATGATAAGTTTGCAAAGAAAAGAATAATTCATCTAATCAAGGTCTAGCATGCCACCAGAGCCTTCATAAATGGAGGACCAGGGGCCTAGGGGAACTGCTTTTACACTTTGGTTTGATGAAGAATGGGCAGCCATGTGGAGATGTGTTTGAACCAAAGGGCTTGATGTTATGGTAACAGACTGAGATGCCAACCCTGGCAAGGCAGTGTCTGCAGACTCTTTTTGAACTCTGTGTGGACTTATTACCTCCCAGGTATAGAGCAGAATTCTTCTGGAATGAGGAGGAAATTTGGAACTTCCTCCTCCTCCTCCTCCTCCTCCTCCTCCTCCTCCTCCTCCTCCTCCTCCTCTTCCTCCTCCTCCTCCTTCTCCTCCTCCTCCTCCTCCTCCTCTTCCTCCTCCTCCTCTTCTTCATCCTCCTCTTCCTCTTCCTCCTTTTCTTTTTCCATTTTATGATTTGCTGCTGGGGAGAGAAGGGCTGGTGTCTATGACCAACCTTGGGGAAGAGGAATTCTAGCTAATTTGTTTTTATTAGTTTTGGAGTGAAAGAAAGAGATGAAAGGGCAGGGATATGTCCAAGAGACCTTCCTTCTGAGGCCACTCTGTGTTCTGAAGTTCAAAGTATTCAATGCCAAGTTCCATATTTCAGCTATCAAATTCAGAATGACCAACCAGCCAGTGATAGAAACCAACTCCTGTCAATCAGCTACCTGAGGCAAAAGGAAGACATCGTTGGGATAGCCCTGGACCGCTCAGCTTAAGGTTGACGAGCATGCTCTGCAGAATGAATATTTTCAGCCTTTAGAGCCATATGGTCGGTCTCTGACATGGTGACTCAAGTTAGCCTTCACAGTGTGAGAACAGCCACAGGCAATTCATAAACTGACAAATGTGTTTGCAGCTGTGTCTTAATAAAACTTTATTCTCATAAATAGCTGGTAGCCAGATTTGACCCTTGGGGCTCTTTGGACAGCCATTTAAAACAATTCAAGGAACCACACCATAAAAAGGATCAGACAAGGAGCTCAGTTTAGGCGCAGTCAGAACCTGGGTCCTAGATGCCTGCAGTCTCCTCTTCTCTCGCTAACACTCCTGACAAGAGTGGAAGGTAGGAGAGGAAGGTTTTCCTTTGGATTACAGTTCCAAGGGATGTAGTCAAACTGTGTCAGGGAAGGTAGGGGACAGAGGTAGGTGGCAGATGGCCATGCTGCCGTCTCAGAGGTCAGTGAGTGATCATGCTGTGTTACCTTACTTCTTTATATTCAGTTCAGAAACTAGGGTCATTCTTCCTGTATCAGATAATCCGATCCCATGGGTGTGGCCAGAGATCTGTCCTCCAAGTGACCTATTATTGAAAATCAATATAAAACACCACAAGTATGCTTAGTGTCCTCCTCATTCTTCTCCATCACCTCTCTCTCCCTCCCTCCCTCCCTCCTGTCTGACTCCCTGTCTGACTCAATTATAAAAAGCAATGTTGGTTGTGTAGACTCCAGGACTTGGGGAACAAGGATCTATGCTAATCCCACATGACAGCTGTGAGGTGGTGGAGCCACACACTTCCTCCTGACTCCAAAGCTTCTGAGCTTCATAATCCTTTCTGCCTTATGATTATTGACAATGGGTTACAGTAAGCAGCGTTCACTTTAAGCCATCCGCGAAGTGTCCATCTTCTCCCTGGAGTATGGGATTGCTGGCCTTCCTTGGTAACTGTCCTGATTTTAAAGAAAAGCAGGGATGCCCATCAAATGCTGCAGATGCTCTCCTTTCTTTAACAGCTGTCCTGGTTGGAGCTGTCCTTGCTGTCTGGAGCTCTGCATCTACCTTGTTCACTCTAAACTTGAGGCCCCAGTTTCTCCTGGAGGAAGTGCCCCGGTTTCTCTCCCTCACCATGAAATGGCCCCGCATTCACTAGAAGACTGATTCCTGAGGAACTTACAGACAACTGGATGTTTCGGCTTCAATATTAAAACCATTCCTGGACGCATTCTGAGCAAGCACCTCAGGATCCTTCAAGGATAGAGAGCATGGTCAAGTGGAAGGGAAGACTTTACTGAAGGCCATTTGTAATCAGGCTGCAGGCTGTCCGCTGGGCTAACCACCCAATCAGCTGACAAGGACTCCCCTCCCCCACCCCGTGTGTGTGTGTGTGTGTGTGTGTGTGTGTGCGTGTGTGTGTGCGTGTGTGTGTGTGTGTATGTGTGTGTGTGTGTGATTTCACATTAAATGAATTACTACTTCCTTTGGAGATGTGGTGGGGGTAGTATGATTTGAATTTTAATAAAGAAATATGTATTTATATACCATTCATGTCTTGAAAAATTGATAATGAAAACATATCAAAAGCAGAATTGAATACAGGATTTTGCTTGTTACTATGTTTAAGGAAAAACTTTTGTGGGATTAGGGGTGAAAATTAAGGAGGGAGAAAATGAGTGAAGAAAAATTAAATACCATTTATATATATATATGTGTGTGTATGTATATATATATGTGTATATATGTGTGTGTATATGTATATATATGTGTGTGTATGTATATATATGTGTGTGTGTATATGTATATATATATGTGTGTGTGTGTGTGTGTGTGTGTATGTGTGTGTGTATGTATATATACATCCACCCTTGCCAAATATTGAGGTGACTGTGGTGATTGAGAGCATTTTTGTTCGTTTGTTTGTTTTCATCTTCTTTTCAGACAGCAGAGCAAGTGGAGACTTGTGTCCCAACAGCCTCTTATGCACAGCAGACTTTGTTATCTGCTATGCCCCTCTAAGAGGCAACAGGGTCTAGACTAAAGCAGGCATGTTTGGGGTTGCAGTCATGGGGTATTGGGTCTTTGATGAACCAGTCTAAGTCTAGGACTCTCCCTAAATGAAACAAATTTCTAAATTTCTTGGCATCCTGGGTCAAGATTTATGGCTTTAGTGAAATCTTTCTTGAACACATGAGCTGAATGGCATCCCTCAACTCTCTCTCTCTCTCTCTCTCTCTCTCTCTCTCTCAACGGTTCACCAATCTGTTGTCTTTCTTTATGATTGTGTTTTGTCATCTGTGTGTCCAGACTGCAGTGTAAAGTCCTTGAGGGAAAGGGCTCATCTGACGTTGAAGACCCGGCAGCCTCGACAATACTTTGTGTGCTGTAAACATTCTATTGTGCTTTGTTCTACGAATGGGTGGCTGAATGATTCAGTATCTTTGTCATGCAGTTACTTTCCTGGGAATTTCAGAGCTGCTTAAGATACAATAAAATCTTGAAATATCCCATCTGGGAGAGGGTGAGTGAGTATGTTCCTCACGGGCTCAGATGTTTGAGTAATTGGTTCCTTGTTGGTGGCAGTTTGAGTAAGTGTAGGAAGTGTGGCCTTGCTAAAGGTCACACTTGCTAAAGGTCACAAAACAGCTATTTTTCCAGATTGTAGAACTGTTGGGACATAGGGTTGAGTGGATATGTTACTAGGGGAGGAACGAGTAATATTCTGGTCCTGGTTATAAAGTAGCCCTCTGCCTCGTGTTTCCAAAGAGATGAGCATCTCTGTTACGTTGTCCCACCATCACAATCACCTCTCTCTCTTATTCACCGTGATGGAGTACATCATTGAAAGCAAGAACCCAAAGCAACCTTTCTTGCCTTTAGTTGGTTCTGTCCAGCATTTAGTCACGCTGATTCAAAGGTTACTGATGTAGGCTGCAACTAATGCTACTTGTTTTATAAACAAGGGGTTGAAACGGTTGTAGATGAGAAAAGTAGGAGGGAAGGAGAAATCATGGTAGTGAACAGACTGAAGACCACTAAGCACAGAGGGGTGCCTAAATGACAAAGTCCCCAAAGTCTGGCTGGTTTGCTACAAGCTCAGGACCAGGAGGATGGGCTCAGGAGGAATAACTTAGTAGAGCAAACTCTTTTCCTTTAACTCGGATTCTCTAAAAGCCTCAAGAAAGCCAATGCTTGAGTTGTCCTTCCATTGTGACAATTTGTGTTCTTCCTGAGGGTGCATGGTTTGGTGGGAGGTCAATGGCTCGAGGGCATGAGTGTAGCTATACCTAAGACAATTGGTTCTTTACTGTTCTCACGTAGTGTCCGGGACTCTCCATGACTTCTTGTTTTATGAATAAGAGACAAAGAAAAAAGAATATAAAATAAATTCTATTAGACTGGTAATGCTGGCTGGGGCATTATGACTTCAGCCTGTGAACACACACCTTTTCTCCATAGGAGCACAGGAAACAAAAGGCTTAGCACTTCAAAGCTGGTATAGTTGAGTCAATTCTTCTCCCAGCTGTGGGGGAGTATATGAGCCAGAGAAAATTGCTCATATAAAGTCAGATTTCCCTTCCTTTACAGAAAGTACAGCTATGAGACCTACAGAGCTGGGCGAATTCTTGGGTAGGGACTCACATAGGTAGTAATAATTCTTATTTTCCTTATCAAAAATAAACCATAAAACACCACCATCATACTTAAATACCATGTCTTTTGAGGTGTGTTTTGTCTTCTCTCTCTCTCTCTCTAATATATATATATATATATATATATATATATATATATATATATAAAATCACAGTTGACACTGTTTTATGAGGGTTTAAGTATTTCATAATAATCAAAGACACTTAGGCAGTTTTTCTTTCTGTAAGTAATTTCAGCTAAGAAATGAACAAGAGTTAAGTACTGCATTTGGGCAAGAAAATCAGGTACTTTAGGATTTATTTGTTATATGCTAATATCCCAGGGGGAAATGTATTTCCAGCCAAGGAACAAAGGAACAATGGATACTTGTGCTAAGGCAGGCAGCTTTCCAGCAGTCTTTCCCCATCCAAAGTTCCTGATCTTTTCTTGGGTTGCTAAGAACAAGCTTGGAAGAACCATTCCTTTTAAAAATGTACCTGAGTGCATACCTCTTTTAATGTTCAGTTTGAAAAGCCAACTGTCAGACTGAGCATGGGGACCCCAGGAGAAGAGTTAGGAGATGGACTGAAGAAGCTGAAGGGGATTGCAACCCCATAGGAAGAACAATATCAACTAACTGGACCCCCCAGAGCTCCCAGGACAGAACCACCAACAAAAGATGGTGGATGGGTCCATGGCTCCAGCTACTTATATAGCGGAGAATTGCCTCATCGGGCATCAATGGGAGGGGAAGCCCTTGGTCTTGTGGAGGCTGGATGCCCAAGCATAGGTGGATCTAGAGGGGTGAAGTGGGAGTGGGTAGGTGAGTGGGGGAACACTCTCTTAGAGGCAAAGGGGAGGGTGGTGGGGTGGGGGGTTTATGGAGGAAGACCAGGAAGGGGAACAACATTTGAAAATAAATATAATAACTTAAGAAAAAAATAAAGGAAAGTAAAGATTAGCCAAGGACTACATGGCCAAAGGTGAGACTCGAGCCAGTGGTGACAGATCATGACCCCAGGGATTTATTGTCCTCTGGGGTAGACAGGAGAGACACCTGGAAGCAAATGACATAGCACAAAGCCCAGAAATGATTCAGCTGATGACATGGGGTTTTCCTGAGAGAAGGTTAAGTTAGTGGCTAGAGTTTTTTCTGCTTTATGTCTTGGACTCTCTGTCCACGGTTTTTAGAATTATCTTTGATCTTTTCAGCACATCTTATAGTTTCACAAATGTGGTTCATGGTCTGAGTACTCGCTCACTTCCCTGTTAACTCTTGTTAAGGTTCTCTCTGTGCTATCCGGGGCTCTTTAAGAAACATCTCACCTTACAGTAAATATCATCTTCTCTGCTCTCGGCCGCGGGAAGCTGAAGCAGGAAAATTGCCAGGTTGTCTGTCTGTCTGTCTGTCTTTGTCTCCCCCACCACTTCTTTGTGGTGTGTGTGGTGTGTATGTGTGAGTATGCACCCCCTCTTTGTGTTGTGTGTCCGTGTGTATGTATTTGTACACATAAAACTTACATACGTGTGGAGGTTAGAGGGCAACACTGTGTGTTGGTGACATCTACATTGTGTTTTGTTTTTGAGGCAAGGTCTCAGCTCTCATTGACGGTCAGTGGGGGTTTGTGTTGTGCTATTTATTAGTTGAGGCTGATTGGACAGAGGGTCTTTGGGGACCCCCTTGTCTTTACCTCCCCAGTACTGGGGTTACAGATATGTGCCGTTACATCTGCTTTTCTGTTTTGTTTTCTTTTGAGCAAGGTATTACTATGTAGCTTTGGCTAACATGGCATTTTCTCTGTAGAGCGATCTGGTTTTGAATTCGCAAAGATCTGCTTGGCTCCTAAGTACTGAGATCCAAAGGCATGCACCACCGTGTTGGATATACACCTGGGAATTTACCTTGGGTTCTAGGAATAAACTTAGGTCCTCTTGCAGGCCCTTTGCCGACTGAGCTACTATCCCCAGCCCCAACCCCATCACCCTAGAGGCTGGCGGGTCTGAAGCCAGTGGGTAACACAGTAAGAATACGTCTAAAACAAAGTTTAAAAATACGCTTGAATATCTTGCTCTCTTATGGATTTTTCAAAAAGAAATTTTATTATCTTCGCTTTTAAAACAGTTTGACTAACTGTAAGACAATTTCTTGGTGATTTCAGTTTCTGTGCACTCACTTCAGGAATTCTTCCGTCTGTGTGCGAGTTCCAAAACATGCATTGGAGAAAAGCATACCCAAAATGTTTCTAAGTAGGATACATTTTCTATGAAATTAATTCTACCTGTCAAAGAATTGTCATTTTGGGGGATGTTTGAGTTTGTAGACATTTAATTAAATAGGAGTTAAATTTAATTTTGCAGTTTTCTTTTATATTTTAAAGTTTTTGTTTCCAGCCCTCAGACATTTAACAGATGCTGAAAATTCCCTAGTCGCACCATCGTGGACAGACTTGAAATACCATGGGCCAAGGAAATTAAGAACAGAGCCTACCTTCCTTGTTGATAATGGTGGGGGTGGGGTCACTGCAAGAGAAGTTGTGTAGCATTAGAGAAGCGCAAAGTAGTGAGTGTAGTACTTACTTATGCTCACTTCGCTCACTGGACTGGGTTACTGTCTTTCCTCCCAGGTAGCAGCTGGGTTCTCAGCTTTGAGCAGCCATGGGCTGAGCAGCTGTTCTGATAGTTGAACAGCTTTCTCCTCATGACTAAATGAATGTGTTTAACTCTTACTGCACATGATAAGGAGCCATGCAGACAACAGCCTTCAACAAAGGGGCTTAGCTCTGTTGAATACTTAAATATTCAGACTTCACTCTAGGTACCAAGTATGTGTAACTAGGTAAACTTGTGAATTTGTGATCTCAGTATTTTTGATATTATTTTACAGTTGGGCCAACTTAGAACCAGAGAGTAATATTAGATTCAAGTGCCCAGCAGTTAGTAAAGGAGTAATTGATACTACCTTACATTGTTAACTGGCTTCTAGTCTATCTTGGTTTTGTTACTGTTGGTGTAAGAATAAATGTATCATTAGTTGTGTGTGTGTGTGTCTGTCTGTTCATGTGTATGGTGGGGGGTTCTGTTGTCTCATGATATGAAGTTGCACTTGTAAAAGTCAGAGACAATTAGAGTGCTGGTCCTCACATTTCCCCTTGTTTGAGGAAGAACCTCTTGCTATTTACCACTGTGTAGATATGACTACTTACCTCTAACCCATCTCAGCTTTTGGGGGTGTGTTTGTCTCTGCCTCTTGTCTCAGCATAGCACTGATGTATATGTATGGCTTACATGGCCTCTGGGCACTTAAACTCAGGTCCCCATGCTACGTACAATCCACTCTACCCACTGAACCATCTCCCTAGGCTCTCTCTGAGTTTATCATTACCTTAAAATATGCTTATCTTCTTATCCCACATCCTTTGGGTACCACCACGGTGACAGTGGTTGGCCACTGTTCTATGTAGCTCTTCCTACTTCTCACCCTTGGTTTGCTATTAGCTAAGTAAAACTCCACGTAAGAAGGGGAAATAGAAAGGGTAATTGTGGGTAATCTTTCTTACATCTTCACTTTAAGAGAGGCGCCATTGAAATTGATGCAGTGTCTAGGATTATTTGATCTATCACATCCAAGTTGCTAGCACCTGTTTTGTTCAAATATCTACTAGTGTAGAGTTTTGGAAGGCTTCTTAGGATTTGTCCATGTCTCTATACTTCTCGTGGACTACATTTTCCTTTCTTTCTTTCTTTCTTTCTTTCTTTCTTTCTTTCTTTCTTTCTTTCTTTCTTTCTTTCTTTTTCTTTTTTCTTTTTTGGTTTTTCGAGACAGGGTTTCTCTGTATAGCCTTGGCTGTTCTGGAACTCATTTTGTAGACCAGGCTGGCCTCAAACTCAGAAATCCATCTGTCTCTGCCTCCCAAGTGCTGGGATTAAAGGCGTGGGCCACCATGCCCTGCTTGTGGACTACATTTTCAAGCCCTGGAAACTACCTTGAGGTTTTTGAGGTTTTTGTTCCTAGTGAGGGCACTTATTATGAAGCAAAACAACTTGGCTCACTCCAAATGCATTTTCCCCTCTACTTTATTAACGTGCAACAAAAGAGAAAGGACTCCTGGCTTTTGTAAAATCGCATTCTGTGTTCCATATGGTGCTAAGTAACATTTCACCTTAACAAAAAAGTCTTATCTATTTTTATAATCCATCTGGCAAAAAATGAAAGCAGAGAATCAACTTTTCCCCTCTTTCTCTGGCCAGTGGTGGGAAAAGTAACCTCAGAGTCATTAAGATGAAAGTGACCTAGGTTTGGTTTCAGCTCGTGGGATACTTCTACTCTGTTGAAAGCTCTCTCCAGGCGGCAAGCCACACACGGCCTCAGAAACCCACCTCAGACATCACAGGTATGTTTCTTCTAACACAGTTAATACCACTCCCATCTTCCTATGTCTTCTTCAGAAAATTGGGCCAGCTTAGAAATCTCAGAGACCTTGCTTAACTTCCCTGGTGATATGGAAGAACAGAAACTTTGTTAAGTGAGTCGTTCCTGCTTGTTTTTTCATAGTTGGGATTGTGGATCTGATGGCAGACACCTCTGTTATTTTCTCAACTCTGTCACTTCATCCACGACTGGCTCTTAAAGATTCTGACATCCAAGCTCTGCCTCCAAGAGTCATGGACCATTTACAGTGTCCCCCCTTCTGCCTCCTCCCAGTGGCTTGCTGATGCTTCTGTGAGAATGTCTATGTGCGAACGTAAGCGCTTAATCACTTAGGAAGGGTCAGTGGGATGCCTGGTGCAGGCTGACCTGTACTGTGGACTGAAGGACAGGGATGGCTTGACTAATTCATCTGCAGGTGTACGGATGCATTAAAAAGTGGCTTAAAGACAAGTCCAGGATTTATTGGCTGGTATAATCACAGGCCACACATGGCTAGGTCCAGGTGCTCAAAAGATGGTGTCAGGAATCTGGATGTGTCTGTTCACTTACTTCTCATCTACACTGACTCTACTCTCGCGCAGATTTACCAGTGTTAGCTTCAGCGTGCTTTTCATAAGGTCGTTTCCTAGCTGGGTTTCTGTTGGTTTTTTGTTCTTTTGTTTTTTGTTTTGTTTTGTTTTTCCCTCTCTGCATAGAAGTACTGATTGGCAGAGGTAGCCCTGGATGCTGAAGATCAGTTTCCTCACTTTCACGTGAGTTTGGTCCCCATCAAAAGTCTGCCCCCCTCTCCCCTATAGAAAGGATCCCTGACAAACTCTCATCTCAGGTGTTGGTAGCCTGTCCCCACCTGCCAGCTTCAGTTGGGTTATTGCTGTCTGGCTTCCACAAGGCTGGGGGCTTTCCAGGACTGTTTGTATTGTTCGTGGCCTTACTTTGTGTCTTTTTCTGGCTTACTCAGATACAAGCATGTCCTTAATCCCCATTCCTGCAGTCTCATTTGAAACGCTGAGAATGGCAGTCTGTTTAGAACAAAGCCACATTTTGTTTTCTAACTGCCCTTTGCCCTTGAGGATGGTGTGGGGAGATGTGTGTCAACTCTACACATGCCCTTCAACCCTGCCCCTGCCCACAGGTAGCACACAGGGCTCAGGGGACTTTGCCCACTATCAACCCTGAAGCAGTCCTTTGACCAGGGAATGAGCTCTGAATGGTGACTGCAGCAGCAGAAGAGGGGAAAGGGGAGGAAAATGAACCAGGGCAGAAAGCAGCCTGTGTGATTCTGAGCTTACCAGAACTGGCCTTTTAGTTCCCTAGAATCAATCTACTAACTTGAGCCCCACCTACCCCCTATCTCTTTGCTACCCCTCCCCCAAACCAGAGAGGAATAAATGTGAACCTTATATTTATAATGAGGGAAAACAGAAATGTTCCTTCTCAGGGAGATAGCCAAACGCCTCTCATTGCTTATGAGACTCTCCAAGTGTGCCCTGTAATAGAGCCATACAATATTCTGTCTTGGGAGGGAGTGCAAGCACTCACTGTACTTGTTGCTATGGTAGCCGGGCCATTTTAATAACGGAGAAGACAAGTTGTTGGTTTATCTGCTCTTTTCAGGAACAGCTGCAATTCCTTTTCTTTCCCTGGGATTTGTCGTTCTTTGACATTGCCAACCTCTCTTGGGCCACTCCATTCTCCATTCTCCTATAAACACAGAGCTCTGTCTTTTGTCTTGTTTGTCTAAGCAAGTAGTTGTCTCCGACTGACTGAAGTTGTGAGGCTTGGTGGCCTTGGGTAGGCAGCTGAACTGTGCCTGCCTCCAGGGTTTTACTGATGATATAAACGCAGTTACTGCACGCATTGGAGCTGGGGGTGTAGCTCAGTGGGCAGAGAGCTTGCTTGAATGGGGCCCTGGGTTTGATCCCCAGGACCTTGTAAACAGTGTGTGGTTATGTTCCTGTAATCTCCACACTCGGGATGTATAGGAAGGAGGGTGAGAAATCCAAAGTCATTCTCAATATAGGGCCTGGGCTACACTGAGACCTTGTCTCAAAAGTCCCCTGCACTCCCCCAAAAGAAATCGAATGCAAATGACAGGGGAAGTAATGCAAATTAAGTACACAGCATTGTACCTGGCTTTAGAAAATACTTCAGCTTCTTCTTCAAAGGGGGAAAGCTGAACTAGGAGGATCCTCTAGCAAGTACAGGAGCTCAGTGAAATCAGTGGGAAAGTTCTGGAGTGACGTCAGAGGGCAGGCACCTGAGCCTCCTCTACCCTTCACCTGCCTGTGCCCTGACCTTGGCTCTGGGCCAGCATTAGCTTCCTTGGGGACTCTGTTCTCTGTCTGAGAATTGTAACAGCCATAGTGTATCATATCTGGATCACAAAGGCCCTGACTCAGCATTTTACACATAGCAGTGCTCAGGGTGCGTTTTCTGCTTGATAATTACTCTTGACAAAATACTGCAAGATGGGGGAATGTTGATGAGCTCCTAGAGGCAGGGGTTTAACAAAATCAACTCAGACCCCAGGGAAAGCTTCTGTTAGCTGGGGACACCTGCTCTAAGGAGCCTTCTTCACTCCTTCCCTCATACCTCAGGTAGGGACACCGACCAAGGACAGAAAGGATATGGAGGGATGGTGAAGGGCAAGTTCTAGACATGTACTAGCTGTACATTATGATTTCTTCTCCACACTTATCATAATGGACCTGTGACTTCAGTCAAATAATTCATCATATGATTGATTGGTCTATCTGTCATCTATCTCTATCTATCTATCTATTATCTATCTATCTATCTATCTATCTATCTATCTATCTATCTATCTATCTATCTATCTATCATAGGCATGTGAACAGATGGATGAGAGTACACATCTTTCTTGGAAGGTCCCCGATGCTTTCTATTTAGTGAGTATCTTTCCACATGCCATACTCATTTGAATGCAGACACGCAGAAAGCTGTGCAATGAGAAATGAAGCCTTTCGCTGTGGATGTTACTGAATAAATCTGTTCTCTTGCAGCATGCTTTTCTTCCTTGGTAGTATATCTTACACATCTTTCCATGTTAACACTCAGTCGTTTTACCTGTTACATAATAGAATTTCTTAGTAACATTGTTCCATACTTCATGTAATTAATCCTGCACTAACGCAGACTTAGGTTTTTAATGTTTCAGTGTTAATGACTGCTATAAAGTATGGATTGTTACACTTGAGGTTATTTTTTCCCTAAAACAAAATACCTTGCAGTAGGATTCTTGGTCCTTTCATTAATTTTTATTTTATGCTATTTGGTCAAATTTTGTGAACTTAAAGTCTAAGAAATATTTATTTTCAGTTAATTTCAGAACTTTGCTTCTATTGTAGACAAGAATCTTGTATGCCAAACAGACAAGAATATTGTTCTGTCAGATTTATTATGGGCCAGCTTTGTTGTACAGAAGACATACTGGTTTTTGAGTGTTTGTTAATGCTGCTGGTGAATTCTAAAATTCTCTTAGATCTTCTAGTTGCTACCGATCCATTATAATGATGATAATCTCTTTCTGGCTCTCATTCTGTCTTTCTTTTTCTTGTCTTATTATATTTGTAGTGTTGTGTAGTTTAAGCTTATTTAAATCCCTACACTGCAACTCAGAGGTGAACTGTCTCACTGAGATGGTCATATATGTGCAGATTTTGAGCTATTTCACAAATAGTTCTTTTTTGAAATTAATTTATTTTTTACACTCAATATTCCATTCCCCACCCCACACATTCACCCTCTGACTGCTCCACACCCCACACCTTCCCCGCCCCCTCCCCATCTCCACGTGGATGCCCTCACCCATACCCCACCTGACCTCTAAATTCCCTGGGGCCTCCAGTCTCTTGAGGGTTAGGTGCATCATCTCTGAATGAACACAGACCTGAAAGTCCTCTACTGTATGTGTGTTGGGGGCCTCATATCAGCTGGTGTATGCTGTCTGTTTGGTGGTCCAGTGTTTGAGAGATCTCGGGGGTCCAGATTAATTGAGACTGCTAGTTCTCTTACAGGATCATCCTCCTTCTCAGCTTCTTTCAGCCTTCCTTAATTCAACAACAGGGGTCAGCTGCTTCGGTCCATTGGTTGGGTACAAATATCTGCATCTGACTCTTGCAGCTGCTTGTTGAGTCTTTGGAGAGCAGTCATGAAAGATCCCTTTTTGTGAGCTTTCCATAGCCTCTGTAATAGTGTGAGGCCTTGGGACCTCCTCTTGAGTTGGATCCTACTTTGGGCTTGTTGCTGGACCTTCTTTTCCTCAGGCTCCTTTCCATTTCCATCCCTATAATTCTTTCAGACAGGAATAATTATGGGTCAGAGATGTGACTGTGGGATGGCAACCCCATCTTCCACTTGATGTCTTCCTGCTGGGCTCTATAAGTTCCCTCTCCCTACTGTCAGGCATTTCATCTAAGGTCCCTTTGATTCCCGAGAGTCTCTCACCTCCCAGATCTCTGGTGCATTCTGGGAGGATCCCCCCACCCTCCTATTTCCTGAGGTTGCCTGTTTCCATTCTTTCTGCTGGTCCTCAGGGCTTCAGTCCTTTTCCCTCCTCCAATACCAGATCAGGTACCCTCTCCCCCCAACTTCCCTCCCCCATCCACTTTCCCTCCCAGGTCCCTCCCTCCCTCTCCACTTGTGATTGCTTTCTTCTCCCTCCCAAGTGGGATTGAGGCATCCTCACTTGAGCACTTCAGCTGGTTGACCTTTTTGAGTTCTGTGGACTGTATCTTGAGTATTCTGTACTTTTTTTTTTTTTTTTGGCTAAAATCCACTTATTAGTGAGTACATACTATGCACGTCCTTAAATAGTTGTTATATCCTGAGAAGTTTGGCGATTAGAGAATTCACAGGGGATGTATTCCAATCCAGGCTCAATGGGAAAATAAAAATGCCTTTTAACTTTTAAATCAAGAGCTATCCAATGATTCTGTATGCAATCCTTACTGATGAAAGACTTCCAACTCTCTTCCAGAAATAGATGTGGTCTTTCTTCCTTTTGTCTTATAATTGTGGTTGGGAGTTTTCAGATCTAATGAAAGGTTTTCAAAGATCACACATAGATTCCACTTGTTCCAGCATTTATACCTGTGAGGGTGCTAGCCTGGAGTGCTCCTGACATGACATTGTGAGCTGTGTATGTGATGGCAGTGTTGGGGCTGGCTTCAGAGATCCACCCCTTCTTCCTTGTTTCTTCCATTGTGACCAATGGTCTATAACACAAGAGTATATCCCAGGTTGTGGTAAAGGAAGCTATTCTGTAAATTTCTTTTCTTAGAACAAATCTCTGTTATAGATTCAGCCTGCTAACTGGTAAAGAAATGAAGTGGTTTACATAAATATAATTAGGATTAGCAGTTTTTAACAGTGGGTATGTTGATTTTCATAAGAGCCTGAAGACCACTGTATATCACACATGTGCATATGTCAGTGGTAACCAATAGCCTTCCACACAACACCTTCTTGTTGTTTCCCTTTGGAAATAGACATCAAAGTGATTTTTGTCTCATATTGTTTCATATATCATAGTAATTAATGTTCATGTCTTGTTTAGAGCTTTCCGTTGTTCCCTTATTAAAATGTTACCATTTCGCACCAGAGAAACTCCTGGATCTTGCTGACATGTAGTTACAAACTTTGCTGAAAGCCTTAGACTTTAATATTGTATATTCTGTCATATTTCTTCTTCTTCTTTTCCTCTCCCAAGAAAGCAAACCTTGGCACTTGTGGTGGAATTAAAGGGCTTTGAGTAAATATGCACAAAGAAGAAACGGCAGTGTGGGCAGCCTGTTTCTGGAACAGACAATCCTAATGATATTGCTTTTGTGGGTTTTCCCCTCTCTTCCCCATGCTCATTTCCTTTTGACTAATGTTTCAGGACCCAGAGGAAAAGCACATGATGCTTCCTGGTAGCTGAAATGAGGCTAAAGTAATGAAATTCTGCCAACTAAAGTTTAGGAGGAAAATTTTTCGAAGTTTCCAGGACACAGCCAATTCTGGGGAAGCTCGTCAGATATGTGCCCAAGAATGGACTCACGGGTAGGTGCTGTTGAAGTGTGAGGTCTGTGTGTATGGTGAACCCTGAGTTTGAGACATTGTCAAACTGCACTTCCATTAGAGTATAAACTTCTGAGGGCAGGCCAAGGTTTGACAGTGACCAAGGTGTCACTAATGCAGAAGTCAGTCTGTGTTTGGTTAAAAGTCAGTTGAGCAACTCCCAAGGGGTTGATATGAGTGATCCTCTGGGCATCTCTAGTGCTTGTGTGTGCCACACCCCCTCACTGACCTTAGGTATTTTACCTGATGTACTTAAGGAGAAGTTTATGGGCTTCTGCCTCAGGGTCTTCCCAGAGTCCCGGAAGTCTGTTCAGCTGTGTAATGCAATGCACATTACAGACACGAGAGCCCTGAACATACTGAGAGAGTCGGCAGCTGATGAAAACTGACAGCTGCTAAGTAAATGTTAGGAGACAGACTCTCCAGTGCCACAGGTGAGCAGCTAAGTGACTTGTCCTGGATGTGTGAGGTCCCTCCCTGCTGCTCCCAGCTTCAGCAGTAGTCTTGCACTGGCTTTCCCTTCCTTCCCTCTTGCCTCTCCCATCCTCTTCCCCTGCAACCTCCTGGGGACCCCTGCCAAGTGCACCCCAATCGTGACCTCCTGTTCTGTATTCAGGAAATCTAAAGCAAGATAGAAGGGGAGTTTTATCATTAGTCTTTCATAGTCATTTCATCCTTGCTTGTCTTCAACTGTGAGCCACACTGCTGCCGTCTTAACTTAATTTAGAGCACAGTCTTTCTGATTGACACGTACATCCTTGTGAACTAGGTATCACCTCTGTGACTTAGAGCCCCTGAAATGATCAAAGTAGCCAATACAGAACTGGGTCCACCCTGCCTTTTCTTGCCTTTCCAGTCAAAACTCAATGAAGGTTTGGTGTAAGGATGCAGTACCTCACTTGTCCTCAGCCTCTTGATGAGTCCAGCACTGCTTTGTATGGTGCGCGGTGCTCTGGACTCAGGACTTGAAGGTATACACAGCCTGTTTCTTGAGCCTCCTGCTCCCCACTCCCCATCCCCTTGTGGGACACATCTGACTACCTTCTATGGGAGAAGAAAGCATTGAGATTCTCAGCCTCTATGCATCTCATGCTGTTCTTTGAAATGAAGAAAATGGCAGTGAGTGTCTTCTGGATGGCCATTATCACTCAACAAAGTCAGGTTGCGCCCCACACTGGTACATCCTATGTCCTTCATGCATGTTTTCCCTCCAGGTACATGATGGGAGGGAAAGAATGGCCTTCCTATGATTGGCCATGGTGTGAGTAGCAGTTGCCCAATCTCAGACTAATCAGTTGGTGATTCTGCAATCACTGTCCTGCCCTTCATAGATGACTGTCTCCAAGGCCATGGGCCTATGAGTGTAACTGTCAGGTAGATCATCATTTACCACAAGATTGCATCTGGAGTTGGCTGTGAGTCTCTGAAAGAAGGGATTTCATTTTTTTGTCACTGCCAGTACATGCCCAGTGCCATCTGATAGAGCTTCCTGTGATCTTACAGGTGTCCTATCTGCTGCCTCTGTTCCATGTCACACCCAAGGTGAAGCTACACAGGAGACAACTGCGGTCAGCTTGAAAGGAGCTTAGGGGATGGGAAGGGATGGGCTGAATATCAGTTTCCACAATTCACTTGGCAGGAAAAGGAGGCCTCAGTTGTTTCAAATCGGTTGTGAGAATGAGTTCTATTGTAGGATGTCAGCATTTGCACAGCTGCTATGAATAGTTAACTGAGACAATGCATTGTCTCTGTGTTGACATTTCTGTTTCCTTAATAAAAAACCTCATTATGTAGAACTGTTCAAGCATATCCTCATTTACGGTATTAGAGGCTTTGACTGTGCAGATGGTGAGGCTGGGGAGAACTTTATTGATAGAGTCTCAGAAGCTCTATAGACTCTTTCACTTGCGTGCCTTGTGGTTGGATGTGGATGAAGACTGGTGCTGGAACATTTTTATCTGGCTTTCTCTGTGTCTTAGGCTTGTCCACTCTGGGGCCCCAGGGCTCCCTGGATGCCTCGGAGTGACACTCTGAACTTAACACATTATTCTTTTGGCAGCTTGGCTGAACATTTTCTGAGTGTGATCATTGTAAATGACAGTGCTGTGTTAAATGTCAAAAGCCTGCACATACCTGGCCCAGGTACCAACGCCCCTCACCTCTAACTCCTTTGTTTGAACATGTGGCCCTTAGCTGGTGATTATGTTTGGGATGTCATGGAACTTTCAGGAGGGGGCCTGCCTGGTGGAAGGGCGTTGCTAGGGGATGAGCCTTGAGGTTTATATTTGGGCCTCACTGTTGGTCCCATCCCTAATTCTGACATCATTGAGATGGGAGACAGTGGAGAGTTCCAGCCATGGTCTCCTGCTGTCACAGCCCAGACCGGCTGGCTCTTGCTGCATGCCTTTGCCACCAGGATGGTTTACACCTTTAGACTGTGAGCGAGAAAAAGAAAAAAAAAAAAGCTTCCACCATTAACTTGCTTCTTATTGGCTATTTGATCACAGCAATGAGGCACATTACTAATCTCGGCTCCCATCAGTCTGGTCAAACTCCAGGTCTCTCTGGCTGTGGATATGTCATTGCACTGGTGCGAGGCTAGGTTTTTCTCTTCTTGTGCTCATACTCTCTGTATTTCATAGGAGCCACAAGCTTATGTAGGAAGAAATGGGAGATACAGACCCCACTTTATCAGTCAAGGAAGAGTGTCAAGGTCACAGTGGAGAGGAGTTTATGAGGTGAGAAAAAAAAGCCTGCATGTGTTGCAAACTACAATTCACTGTTTGGTTTAATCATTTATTTATTTATTTTTGCCCTTTATGCTATTTCTTCTTCTTCAAAAAAATTATGGGATGGAATATAGTTATGTAACATGTTTCTATTTGTTTGCAGTGGTACCAAAAGGTAAAGTAAGTGTGAGTGTTGTCTTGTGAGCAGCAGAGGAAACAGTAGCATCTCTGGTGTGACTAGAACAAGATGACTTCCCCTTTCACCCCTCCCCTCAGTGCCCCCATTTCTGGAAGCACTGATTGCAGAGTCTTCCTTGGTCTCCAGCCTGCAGCTGGAATGTAGCTTCTTGTTTGGTTTTGCATGTATTAAATAGACATTCCACAGCCCTCTCCCTTGTGTTCCTAATAGAAGTTTGCAGTGTGCAAGACAGGTTGGTTGAACCCTGTGCTGTAGCGGTGTGTGTGTATGTGTGTGTGTGTGTGTGTGTGTGTGTGTGTGTGTGCAGGTCATAGGGCCAGGTAGATGTGATGGGCAATGGGTGTTGCAGGACAGTAGGATGGAGACAGGTTGTGAGTGGGGGAGGGGGAGGGGAGAAGGGGGCCACATAAAAGCTGTTGCTTGATCAAGTTCCTCCTACATCTCTGTTACTGACGTGTACGCATGCCTGGAAGCCAGAAAAGAAGCCAATTGTTGAGAGAGAAACCTTCTCAAAAGGGTTTTAAGATAGGAAAAGTCCAAGTAACCTGAGGCTGTTTCCCAAAGCCCGGTGCGGTTGTTTCAAAGGGAATACTGAAGTAATGCCTCCCACCACAGCCTTTCTGTTCAGATTTCAAAGACGCTGCCACCGGTGAGCTCAGTGCACACACGTGCACTCACACATGTGCATGCGCGTGCACACACACTGTGACCAGCACTCTACAGTTACAGGCTCAGACTGGGCTTCTAATTAATTACAGTTTTGCTTTGTAGTTTTATTAGAAACTCAAGACTCAGTTATAGCAGCACTGCAAAGTTCCTTCTCATTGAGAGCCCCCCCCCCTTTTTGGTAATGATTGAGTCTACCATGTTCAGGAGAGGACATCAGGGACAAATAGATTTGCTGAGTGACCACTATTGTAATGACAGGGATAAAGAATGACATTTAAAAGCACAAAAGCTGGCCTGTCCTATTCAGGGTCCCCCAACCATGGGGAAGAGTGGCAGTTGAAATGAGGATGCGGGTCCCATCCTCTGACAGAGGCCTTCCAGAGCCAGGCAGTTAGTTGGCTTTTTAGCAGGCAGTGGAAGGAATCATTATGTCTTTGTTTTAATCCAAGACCAAGAAGACCAGAACTGTGTGCCCAGCAGTTTGTGCTGAGAACAGCCTAATCCTGGCAATCAGAACCTGTCTCTGAAGCCTGCCTTTGATTTTATGTTCCTACCAAGTGACAGCTCTGATAAGGGCACTGGGACTTCCTTATGAATCACTCAGATTGAATTAAAGCCATCCATCTTCAGGCCCGGCCCAGCAGAGGACCAGCCTACCTCTGACTAGAAGCAGAGGAACTGAGAATCTAATGAGCCCTGCTGCGGGGAGACTTGCGTTCCAGGGGTTGTTGCTCAGGAGAGTTTTGTATCCCGTGGACTCAGGGAAGGAGACAAAGTCTGCTTCTACCTCTTCCCACTGCTGCATGGCTGCAAGGTGACAAGGATGTGCCCAGCAGCCTGGCATCTCTGATCCCCTCTAATCTGGTGGGACTGGGGCAGGGACAGGTTGTGGGCCCAAAGAGCACCACAGTCGGTCCTTCCCTTACCATGGAGAGCCAGGAGTGCCTGTTAACTCACGGTCAGGACCATGACCTGAAAGACTGGTTTGTCGTCTTTGGAACAAATTGCATGGAAACGATGAAGAATGAGATGCATGTGGGTTTGAAACAGTGACAATCGTAAGTTAATTTTCTTCAGAAGCCCAGGGAGTTAGAATCCATCCAGTCAGCTGTCACCCATGAAGCATCTACCGTGTGACAGGCTTTGGGGCAGGTGCCAAGGATGGAGTAGAGAGCAAGGGAGGAACTGTACCGGAGAGCTTTGGTCAAAGCAGGAAATAGATTTTTTTTGGTTGGAGGAGTAGGTGGGTGAGAATATTCTGGAAGGCTTCCTGGAAGACAGGATGTATGGAGGAAGCCTTCCAGAATTGAGTGGGACTTGAGGTTATTCTCAACAAATAATGAAAGAGAAAGCCTTTCGGAGGCAGGAGAACTTTCTATGTTCATCCCTAAACTGAATGAATCTATATCATTCCACCACCACCACAACCACCACCAGGAATACCCTGGAAGAGGAGGCAGAACAGATGTAAGATCCAGAGAACGGAAGGCATGTGGTGGATCGCTGTCTTCTGGGCATGCGCAAGATCAAGCCAGCCAAAATCCTGGCGTAGATGGGAGAAATGATTCCTACTTCCCCCTCCTACCAAGGAGATAGCAGCAGTTAATAGTTACTGGGAGAGGTGGAGTCATTCATTCTGAGGATATGGCCACTGGAACACTCCCATGTTCCTATGGATGACCCCATACCCACACCCGTGTACATGTGGGCAACAGTAACTGGGCTTAGTGGAATATATATGTATATTCTGAGGTGGGATATTGAAGTGGATATGGGATATGGGAGGAAGTTAGGGGCAGAATGGGAGGTACACATGATCATATTTTATTATATACATGTTTAAACTTCTCAAGTATAAAGAACAATCAAAACAAGCAAGCAAACAAAAAGATAATAGCTTTATGAAAGATCAGAGGCAGGCAATTCTCTGAGTTCAAGGCCAGTCTGATCTACAGAGTGAGTTCTAAGACAACCAGAGCTCCACAGAGAACCCTGTCTCAAAAACAACAGACAACAAACAAACAAAGAGAACAATATAAAAGAATAGGGGGTCCCAGACGTTGGCATCATTAATTCCTAGCCAATGAAACTCTGCTCCCAGAAGGTCCAGGCATGAAACAACGCCAAGACTCGCCTTGAACTTCTGATCCTCTGCTTTCTGCTTGCTGAGTGCTGAGCCTACAGATGTGCCCCACATCTGTTTTTCACTGTGGTGGGGATTGGATTCAGGGCTCCCTGAATGCTAGGCAAGCATTGTACCAATGGGCTGCAGCTGCAGCTCAACCACTCTTGCTTTGGAGCCTACTGTTAGGTTTAACCTCTGCCACGTGGGCTGTTTCTTCCTTCTGTGCTTCCCCATGTCTTCTAGACCTGCCACCCAAAGCCTGTCTTTCATTCATTCACAATAGACCCCACGTTGGATGGCAAAGGAAAAAGCAAGCGGCCATTGTTTCTGTGAAGAGCAGTTTGCATGCTAACCTCCCTCCACTTTGCAGCTGGCGCCTGATAGTGTTTTGACAGATGGAGGCTTCAAACCAACTCTTAACTTTTTTCTTCCCCTACCTTTCTCTCCATTCTAGCCTTTCCCAGCATCTCTCACATTCCTTCTGGGGGGCATTTGCCTTTGGTGCAATGTACCCTCTACACCAGTTCCTCTAGCGATCACCACCAGCCATCTTGCCCAGCACCATCCGACCTAAGTGGGTGGTGCCCAGTGACTGTCTCCCACTTCTCAGACCCATGTGTTCTGTTTGCGCCACTCCTTGGAGGTGTGTCGTGTGGCGAGACACATTCTGCTAATCTCTTTCCTAGAATCTTCAAGATACCCAGGAAGAACACTAAAGCTGCTGAGATGAGTCCTTCAGAAACTCTAAACCCCACAGAGCCAATAGTCTCAAGAGCTGGGGAGGGTGTGGAGCAGACAGATTGGCCACATATGGCTTATAAGGGGGTACATTAATATAGTCACGGGGAAAACATCGTCAAAATTAAATATCTTCCCATAGTACAGTCTAGTGTTTCTATTTCTAGGAATCCATACAAAAGAAATGATTGAGTGCATATGCCCACCCCAATGACACGTACAAGAGTTGATAGTGGTATCAACAGAACAGTCACACAATGCAGCACTCGGCTGTTGTTACTGAAAGCAAAATCCACAGGGAAAGAAGCCAGACAGAAGAGGGGTGTATAAGGGGCACACTCCATCTGAGGTAGAGCACAGGCTATGGGAAAGCCTATCCGTCTCCATGACTATAGTGGTTCATAGGTGTGCACATATGTGAAGATTCTGTGAGCTGTCCACAGAAACTTGATAATTATTAATAATTATTGTGTAACAACACACTGCGTGTATGTTTAAACTTTACTTCAAGAGGAAGAAAGAGAAAAACATGTTCTAGATGAAGAGGGTAAGAGTGTGGTCTGAGAAAATGGTCTGGAGTTCTGTGTGTGGAGGCACTCTTGCCAGTTCATGACCTCAGTGACAACTGAGGCCCAACATATCTTTCCCGAATCTTTTTTTCAAAGTTCTTTGTCTGCAGAAGAAGTTAGTCCCCTGGTATCCCAAGGGAAGCAAGGACATTGTTTTGGCTAACTTTTATTTGCTAGTTTGCCACAACCTAGACTTACCTGGTAAGAAAGCCTCATTTGCAAAATTATCTAGATCAGGTTAGCCCTTGAGTGAGTCTGTGGGAAACTGTCTTGGTTGGTATAAAAGCCAGTCCACTGTGGATGGCACCATTCTTCAGGCCTAGGGGTCCTGAATTCTATAGGACAGGAGAAATCTAAATCAGAGAAAACAGATAAAGTGGGTGCATTTGTTTCTTTCTGCTCTTGACTGTGGGTACAGTGTGGGTAGTTGTTTGTATTCTGTGTTGACTTTTTTGTACGATAGACTGTCACCTGGAACTGTAACCTTCCCTAACGACTCCAGTGCTTGCTAAGTTGCTCAAGGTCAGACGCTGTACCGTAGCAACATAAATAAAATGAAGGCACGGGCCTCCCACACTGTTCTACTTAGTTCATAGAAGTTTAGATCTTATTTCTTAAGACTCTGAGAGAGTTAAGTTCTGATAATCCCAATTAGGTCACAGTTTCCTCTTGTCTACTCAATTTAGTTTAACTCTCAGATTAAGATGACAAAACAAGCATGGATCAATATTCTGCCTGAAAGAGTAATCAAAGAGATAAATGTTTTAAACTAACATTACAACACTGATAGTAGTCCATGAAATTAGTAAGAGAATTAATCTTGGATCCTGTCCCTGGAATTTCTCTAGCTCCCTGATTCTTGGATTATGATTCCTGGGCCAGCAAAGCACTTCTAACACAGATTTTTTTTAAAAAAAAAAAAATTTAAAAGACTGGGTCTCATTCAGTCTGATGTGCTTCAAAAATCCTTAAAAACTCTCCATGTGTTGCTGGAATGGTGTGAGCTAGAGGCTAGTGGCTCTTGGTGAGTTTGAGGCCAGCTTGGTTTACATAGCAAGTTCTAGCCCATCCAATTATCTATTAAGACCCTATCTCAACAACAACCTCAATTTTCTATGCAGCTAAGATAGCCTTGAACTTCTGATCATCTGCCTCCATCCCAAGAGCTGGGATTGCAGGTCTGTGTCATGATGTCTGGTTTATGAGGTTCTAGATATCAAACCCTGTTTCTTCATGCATGGTAGGCAATCAGTCTGCTAGCTACAGCCCTAGCTTCAGATATGGAAATGTCATGGTCATGTTGATAGGTCACTCATCAGGGTAGTAAAGAATATCACAATTTTCTTATACCCTCTACTTGTAATGCAAAGAAGAAACAAGTTGATTAAGCATGTCTTTCCCACTTTATCCATCTCTGCTTCCTCTGACACCTTTTGTAGGCTCCCCATGAGTCAGCAGAAGCTGGGAACCATGTGGTGCTCAATGGAAAGAAACCTGTCTGAAAATCACATGCTGGAGGCATGTTGGAAAAGGAGCACTCAGTCCCGACAGATAGGTGTCATTAGCTGCTGCTGTCGAGTTCCCAGCTGCTCTGCTAAGAGTTCGGTTGGGTGCGTTTCCAACTTGTACAGACAGGAGAATCTCCTGGGGTTGTGAGCAAAACCCCAGGGTTTCGGCACTGTGAGGGTTTAGCCACGTCAGCTCGGCTGTCATCCCTCAGGTAGATCTGGCAAGAACTCATGCCTGATGGATCTGGGTGGGCGCTGTGGCTCTCTGTGCACTCTGCAGTTCTGCTGCTAGCATCTGTGGTTGACTCAGCTGCCTTCTCACACCTATCAGCGCATGCGCCCCTCTCAGTGCTGCCATTCACCAAGTGGAAAGCAAAAGGAATAGGACTTTATGGTGTCTCTTAAGTGCTGGATGATTGGCGCTCTTTCTCTCTCTTTGTCTCTCTCTCTGTCTCTCTCTCTGTCTCTCTCTCTGTCTCTCTCTCTGTCTCTCTCTCTCTCTCTCGGTCTCTCTCTCTGTCTCTCTGTCTCTCTGTCTCTCTGTCTCTCTCTCTCTGTGTGTGTGTGTGTGTGTGTGTGTGTGTGTATGGGAGTGTCGGGGTTCTGAAGTCATTAAGTACTTAACAATGGCCCCCTTCACCTTGCTTCTGTAGTTGTTTACTAGAGAGCAGTCTCTTTCATCCACGTGTCCTTTTCTTTGGAGCTGACCTCCAAATGCAGACGTTGCAATCAGAGCTGAACCTTTCAAAGGAACATCCATACGCATGCTGTGTGGACGTTGGTTAAATGCAGAGATGAATCTGTTGTTTCTGGAGCAGGGGCCAGGCTTCTCCATTTCTAACAAGCACCTGAGCAGGTGCTGCTGGCCAGCAGACTTTTACAGAGTAGCGATGACAAAGCAGTTATTTCCAAGCTTGTCTGTGGTTTGTAATAACCCGGGTGTTTAAATGAATATCGACATGTGCCTGGCCTCCTCTCTCTCTTTTAAGACTCCCAGGATGTTCTAGCAAGTATACAAGCTGGGGCCACTGCTATGAGGGGACTAATAACCACTGGGTGCCTAAAAGACTCATTGTAGACTAGGTATAAGGGGACCCAGGAGAGGGAGACCGGGACGCCTTCTGGGTTAACTTGTATCGTGGACTTGTCTTGTCTTCCCAGCTTGGCTTGCTATCCAACTCACCTGGGGCCTTGTTAGCAGTCTGGAGTTCAGAGCCTCATCCCATATTCTGTGGATCTGAATGTTGGTAGAGTCATAGAAATGTCTGTATTTTAAACAGAGCTCCCCGGGAAGGGAAGAGTACACAGCCGGAGAAGAACAAGCATCGTGGTGCACGAGCAAAGCACTCGTGGGGGTCCTCACAGGGGCATGCTGGGGGTCACTTCGGAGCCCTTGCAGGCCCTCTGCTGCTATCCTTCTTTGCGGGGCACTATCTGAAGGCTACTCTGTGCATACAAGACTAATAACAGCCACATGTGCTGCTTATTCTTCCTGTACCCACAGAAGTGGGTGGCCTATAGGACCAAAATGATTTTGGAAATAGGACCAAGTAAGCTGTGATTAATGGACTATTGCAAACACTTTGGTCTGTCTTCATGACTTCTCTGAAGGCTCAGTGCAGTTCTGGGAGATAAAAGTGTGTTCAGAATTAGGCTCTGGGCTCCACCATGATGCTCGGCTCCTGATCTCTCAATCTGCAGTGGCTTTTGTTGTTGTTGTTGTTGTTTTGGTGTTTTGTTTTGTTTGGCTTTAAACACTAAAGCCTTTGTCCTAGTTAGGGTGAAGAGGTATCATGACCAAGGCAACTCTTAAAAAGGATGACATTTACTTGGGACTGGCTTATAGGTTCAGAGGTTCATTCCATTATCACCAAGGCAGGAAGCATGGCAGCATCCAGGCAGGCCTGGTGTTAGAGGAGCTGAGAGGTCTATGTCTTGGTCTGAAGGCAGCAGGAGACTCTCAAAGCCACCCCAAGAGTGACACACTCCCTCCAACAAGGCCACACCTATTCCGACATGGCCACACCTCCTAATAGCGCCACTTCCCATGGCCCAAGCGTATTTATCTTTTCCATAACTTTGTTCCAGAGTCCTGGACTTTTGTAATGCTATAAATTTTACTTATGTCCTATCTTCCTACCTCCTAGCTAGTTTTATGTTAATTTGACATAACTAGAGTCATCTGAGAGGAGACAAACGTAATTGAGAAAATGTCTCTAATAAGATTGGGTTGTAGTTACTCCTGTAAAGCATTTCTTAATTCCTGCTTCCAGGGTAACCCTAAGTGGGTGGGTGTGTCTTACACACTCAATTTCTTGCCTTCTACTCTTTCTTCCAGAATTTGATTTCTATGCTCTTGTCTCCATCTTGACCTTTCAGCATGACAGGAGCATTTCTTTCCTCTGTGAAACTTGTCAGAATGACGAGTGGATAGGGTTTGGTATTATATATGCCACTGAGTGAGTAAGTGAGATATCTGGATTTGTTCCCCCATGAAGCAGAGAAGCAGTGAGTTGGAAAATAATAACATCAGAACTCTATGTGAAGGATATTGAGACATAGCGCTCAGAAATGGCAATGGCTCGTGAGGTTATCACAATGTCCAAGTAAGAGCTGTATGTGTAAGATGTTTTTATAGGGTGGGAACAATCAAAACAAGCATTGAAACAAATGAAGTAAATACTACTACCCAAAAGACTAAATGACCACTGGACAGACGCAGTGACTGACTTCTTAGCTGTGGAGGAGGTTATGCATTCCAAACTGCTTCCGTAAATGGAACAATTCTGAAGAGAGTAGAAAAAATAATCACTACGAACAGCTCATTATGAACCTGATGCTCATACATTTACCTGCATCTGGTAAGAACTATCAGACTTAGTAGTTATCAAAAGAGGCAAATGTAAACCTATCATAAGATGGCATGATAGGAGGTACATAGGGCAAGGGAGAGTAACCCCAGCAAGCAGGAAGAGACTGGTCTCACAGAGCCATGCACAAGGACCCTGGCATGGTGATGTGCACTTGTAATCCTAGCACTGAAAAGGCAAAGACAGGTTGATGGTTGGTTCTTGTGGCCAGCTAGCCAGCCCAGCCTGATGGGGACTCTAGCCAATGAGAGGTGCCTAACACAGGAGGAATGACACCTGGTTGACATCTGGTCTCTGCGTGCGCGCGCACACACACACACACACACACACACACACACACACACACACATCATCTAACACACGCACACACACGTCATCTAAATATCAGTATGCTTTAAAGCCACCCACCTCTTAGCTCTGGAAATCCTGCTAGGAAAGGGCACGGATGGAAGTTTTCAAGTGAGTCACCAGGCGGCAGGACAAGCTGTTCTTTTTGGTCTTCTCTTTATGCTGCTCTCCAGTCTCAAAAGCTTAAAAATACATGTGCATGACCCAATGGAGTCATCATCTCTGGCTTGCCACAACAATTTGTAGTTTGGATCCAGGAAACAACCTGACTCACCTATTTCTCTGTTGGGTTTTGAATAAAACATTCCTTAACAGCAACTTTCAAATTGATGTCTGCATGCTACTTCCAACAGAGTTGAGCACATCAGGCTGCCCTTAATGTCTAATGGTTTCTCCCAGAAGCTACACATCTTATGGGATTTCAAGGTAAAGGAACCACGTCTTAATTTTCTAAAATCTTCCAAAGATTGCAGTCTTTTTTATTACTGCTTTTTTTTTTTTATTACTTATGTGTGTACAGGGTGGCTCACGTGTGTCACAGCATGCACAAGAAGGTCAGAGGCAGCTTGTGGGAGTTGGTTTTTCTCTTCTGCCATGAAGGTCATGGGGATGGATTTAAGGCTACCAATTTATGTATCTCCCAGAGTGAGTGATCACTAAATTCTTAAGTTAAATATAATTGTCATAAGTTAGAAGCATGTGATACTTGCTGATAAAAGTATTGGAGACATTTTGATTTAACACACACATACATACATACATACACACATACACACACACCATGCACAAAACCACACACTGCATATGAAATAACTACCATGGGTTTTTTAGTTTACTTGTAGCATTTGATCAAAACTGACAGAGATACAATATAAAAACAGCCCAATGGTGTTAGATTGTACTGCTTTTTGTAATCAGGGGAAAAATAGGAATACATTAAAAAATTTGTTTGTGTCCTTTATTCTCCTTGGTTCCAT
Source organism: Mus pahari (assembly GCF_900095145.1). Lineage (NCBI taxonomy): Eukaryota > Metazoa > Chordata > Mammalia > Rodentia > Muridae > Mus > Mus pahari. The sequence continues at coordinate 166,056,140 of NC_034590.1, read as the reverse complement.
GTTTGGAACCAGCTGCAGGCTGACTCCTTGTAATGGAAAAGTAGACACTGCATCTCCAACTTTCATCCTCTGTGGATTAATGTTTAGGATGAAAAATCCTCTCATTACTCCTGATGTAATTCCAGACTGACTTCCTAAGTTCTAGCTGGTGAGGCCTAGCCTCCTAAACCTGAAAGCCTCTTGCACTAGAGCTGACCTGACTAGAGTCAAGGGGTAGGACCAACTCTCCGATAGTCACTCAGGCCAAGGGTGCTGGGAGGGGGTTTACAGTGTTGCTCCCATCTCCAGAGAGAAGAGCAGATTCCATATGCACAAAGCAGATTCCCAGGTCAGGAGTGTTGGTATGAATGGCAAAATGACTGTAGCATTCAGGGAATTTAGGCTTCCACACAGTGCTTAAACCATTCACAGGTGTCACTACAAAATTAACACACCTGTGCCCCACCCCTATTTATATATATATATATATATATATATATATATATATATATATATATATATATATAT
>NC_034590.1:166051754-166055615 GCF_900095145.1 Mus pahari | reverse complement strand
ACAGGGTTTCTCTGTGTAGCCCTGGCTGTCCTGAAACTCACTTTGTAGACCAGGCTGGCCTTGAACTCAGAAATCCACCTGCCTCTGCCTCCCGAGGGCTGGGATTAAAGGCGTGCGCCACCACATCTTGCTGCCCCAACCCTATTTTTAAGAGGAAACTAGACATGAAAATCCTCCTTCTGAAAAGGAAGGTGTTTGGATGTGAGACATTCACTATAAAGCTTCAGAGACTCTGGTAAACCCCTGAGTGTACTTAAACACAACTTCCTTAGTTAGACAGTGTGTATGCTCTCACCAAAACTCCATCCTCCTAAAGGCTGGGATGAGGACGCATCATCCTGAAGGATGCTTCAGGACACGGATAGCCTCAGCCTGAGGGTATAGTTCTACAACTTAAGTAGGCCCCAGTGTCATCCTAGAGAGAGGAATGATGGCTAGCCTGCAGTAGCTCATGTTCTTCAGGCTACTGACTTGTCCCTCCATTGGGGACTGGGCCCAGCGTAATCACCAAGGCATTTCTGGAGAAAGTATTTTTAAGGAGAATCTGGCAGTTGTGAGTCACTGGCAGTCAACATTTCCACTTGGAGCGTAGAAGGAAGCAAAATGCACCAACCTACAGAGGGATTCAGGGAAGGTATAGATCCTTCCACATCCACAGTGTGAAGTCCAAATGATGCTGAGCTCAGGTTGGTAGGCAATTCCCAGAGTCATACTAATCGTAAGCAGATTTTAAACATACACGCTCTATCTCTTTCTTTCCTTCCCTATGTCTGTCTGTCTGCCTGCTATAGTCCTACTGTAGAAGATTGTAGGGCAGCCTGCTTTACTCTGTCAAGTGATAGACTGCATTACATAATGATACAAAATATAAATGATATAATTTATTGTTTTACTAGTAACAATGCCATGGGGCTACAAATTGTCTTCATCTTGGCACACCAGGAAGACATTACAATGATTTTTTTTTTTTATGGTAGCTATGTGTTCGAAAGTAGCACTGGGTTGAAATTTATTGTGTTCTGAGAGTTAAGGTTAATATGAGTCAGAGACAATGGGAATCCTATGATTCTCTTAGGCTTCACTCTATAGCTTACCGTTGACATTTCTGGGTATGTAATGTTAAAGAGAAGGGCAGGTTTGCACAGTCAGGAAGCAGCTCCCTTTGTTAACTGAGCATTTTGTTATCTAGAAGTGCAACTCCTGAGGAGTACTCAGGGAAAAGCACTGCACGGATGGGAAAGATGTGACAGAACCATGGAGCAAACACTGCAAAGAACAAACAGAACGCTTGCAGATGAAGGATTCTAAACTGACTCCTGCTGGATATAAGCCTGACAGACACCACAGCTCTTTCTGGTCAAAGTTCTTTTCTACTACGTCAATGGGAATCTCCTCACATAGATTCCATACATATTTATGAGGATATTCAACATCAGGTTTTAGAGTCTGTACTCGATCACAGGGGCATGTGATCGAGAGTTATGGACAATCAACCTCATTCCCTTTTCCTTTCCTTTACTGGATCTTGGGTAGGGGGCTGCTGGTGCTGGTGGTGCTGCTGCTGGTGATGGTAGTGGTGGTACTGCTGTTGCTGGTGCCGGTGGTGCTGCTGCTGGTGATGGTAGTGGTGGTAATGCAGGTGCTGTTTTGGGGAGTGGGAGTGGTGCTACTGCTTCTGGTAGTGCTGGTGGTAATGGTAGTGGTGATACTGCTGTTGCTGGTGGTGGTGGTGGTGGTGAGTGTGTGTGTGTGTGTGTGTGTGTGTATTGCTTAGGGCAGGAGTGGACTTTTTAAGTTATGAACAGCAATAATGAAAGATATAATGTTTCCTATTTTAAGTGACCACGAGTCTTCTCAAAATTTAGTCAATGAAAAGTTTCCTTTTGCCAAAATAAACTATTGCTATTTATCTGTGCATGTAATTCAGTTGCCTAAAGTCTTTCATGTATTGCTGAGGCAAGTCAGAGGTGAGACTGGTTGAACGTCACCATGCCTTCCAGATAAGTTTATTAAAGGAGTTTCTTGCTTTCCTCCCATCCATACTGAGTAGTGCAGACACGAAGAACACTGAAGTCAGCATCCGATGAGGAGAGAGACTTAAAAGGGAAAGGCTGATTCCAGTGACTGACTTGGTCAGAGCCTGCCCCAGAGTGAAGACTGAGTCATTCTGTCACAGCCCAAAGAGAGTGACTTGTCTCAAGTCACCCAAGTAGTTTGTGGGAAGCAAATCCTTGAGTTTACTAATGAGCTCCTGCTGTACTTGGGGTCAGTACATCTGCATGATGGTGGTGGCTGGGGATCCAGCCTCTAAAAGGTTCCAGAATAGTATCTTGTCTCTCACATGTCTAGAAGATCTTCATCTTGCTAGCAGCCCTCTGTGGGCTGCTTTTGGATAAACAGGTTAGCCTTGTTGCTAATGAATCAGTGATTTGTTTGGAAATATTCCTTGCCTTGCTTGGTGAAGGTGTCTCTTTTTTGGAGAACCAGGTGTTTATTTAATGATGGATCAAAGACTCCATTTTCAAAGCACCATGGGGATTCTGTTTTATAAAGTGACTGAGCAACAAACATGCTTTTTGGCAATTAGCATTTAATCCTTACACGGTGAGCAGAGTATTACAGGAAAATAAAATCAGAAACATTAGAATGGCCAACACTTTTCCATGGCTTCCTTAGCATGGATGCAAAGGTAGGTCAACATTGTGCTACTCTTGTCTGATAGGAAAAAACATCAACCTTCTAGGTTTGGTTTCCGTCCCCTTTGTATGCCAAAGACAGAAGAACTCCAGCCCCATCAATCCATGTGGCTTCATGGGCTGAGCCTTGGACATGCACGAAGTGCAGCCAAAAGCAGAACTGAGGGGAGGTAAAAAGGGCCCCAGAGACAAGAACAAGACATCTCCACTGAATAACCTGTCTCTGTTTCTCTTGCACTCCAGAGATCTCTGAGTCAATTACAGAGGCTAATCCAGAACTGGCAAAGGGGATTTCCATGGTTCAGCTATCCCCACTGAAATTATTGTCTAAATCTATTCCTTAGTGTGGAGAACAGTTGAGAGCCCCACACAGGAACAGGCTATGTTCTGAGAGAAGAGGTGCCTGAGGCAATTTCACCATTGTGTGAACATTCAGAAGCATACACAAAGGGAAACGACATAGGTCAGACACTCAACCCTCATTGATACAATCAAGTGAAAAGGTAAACCTGAAACTCAAAGGTATTACTAGCCAAAATCATTTTGTGGTGTGTTATTTTAGTATATAAATTAAAGAAACATGGCTCTAAAATAATAATTAGTATAGTAAGTATTTTGGCATACTAAGGAATATGCAGGAATAACATAGTCAGTTATTTTCATTCTCAAGTATTACATACTGTATATAAGTGTGCCATGCTTTTGCACAGCTGATAGTGAAGTACTTTTGTTGCCACCAGCAACATCATTAACACATAAGGAATGTGTTGTGTTATGCTGTTCCTGCAGCTCTGATGTTAGTGGTAGAGAGGAAGTTTTTAGCTCCATTGTACGCCCTGCTACCCAGATTGTGTGTGTCTATCATTGACTGAAACATGCTGCAAGACTTCATTTAGAGTGTAGAAACAATGCAGCTGAGATATTTTAGGGATGTGATGTTTGGATGTATAATTGGGGGTCAAGGAGGTCTTAGGGTGAAGCTCATAAGTGAATAAGTGGCAGAGACAGGAGTGGGGGAGGGAGAGAGAGAGAGAGAGAGAGAGAGAGAGAGAGAGAGAGAGAGAAGAAGAAGAAGAAGAAGAAGAAGAAGAAGGAAGAAGAAGAAGAAGAAGAAGAAGAAGAAGAAGAAGAAGAAGAAGAAGAAGAAGAAGAAGAGGAGGAGGAG
>NC_034590.1:166046511-166051655 GCF_900095145.1 Mus pahari | reverse complement strand
AGAGAGAGAGAGAGAGAGAGAGAGAGAGAGAGAGAGAGAGAGAGGTTTAAGTTGTTGAACCTACTCTTTGCCAGGTGATTCCCTTTGTCACTGTGGTACTCTACAGAGTTCCCACCAGAAGGAAGAACATTTTGTCAGATGTAGCTGTCTGCTCTTCATCTTCATAGCCTTCTGCACTATGGGATGAATATATCTCTATGTAAATTTCTCAGTCTGTAGCATTTGCTTAAGGGACTAGGCTAATATGAGCTCTAAAGAGTTAAAGATTACTTTTATTCATGTTCACGTGTCAGTGGATGCTGCATATGTGCAGGACCCCGAGGCTAGAATGCAGCATAGGCTCTCCTGTAGTGAAAGCTACAGACAGTTGTTAGTGCCAGCTCTTGTGTCTTTTGAAAAAGCAGAAAGGACTCTTTAAGGGTTGAGCTTTCTCTGCAGCCCATAGATTAAAAATTTAAACCTGAGATCTGAAACTGTAAAAATCCTTGAGGAAAGTATTGGGGAAGAGCTGCTTGAAATTGATTTTGGAGATGAATTTTTTTTTGTATTTCAGCAAAAACGCAGGACAACAAAAGTAAAAATGACCAAGACTAAAGTAACCCCAAAGGCTACCACACGGCAAGGAAATATTCCATAAAATGAAAAGAGAACTAAGAAGAGATGGAAAATACTTGTGAGCCGTATAGCTGAAAAAGGTTTAGCATCTGAAATCCACAAGAAACACAACTGAATATAAACGAAATAAAGTCCCATATAAGTCAATTTAAAAACTGACCAAGAAACTGAATGTATATTTCCCCCAAAGACCTAAAGTCAACCAACAGATTTACTGGGGGTCCCTAACATCATCAACCACCAGAGAAATACAAATTAAAGCCATAATGAGATATTAACCCACAGCCATTGGATGGCTATGATTAAAAAAATAAAAGACAGGAAGGGTTAACAAATGGGGACAGAAAGAGATTTCTTATATTTTCAGTGAACATGTCAACTGGTAAAGTGGTAACAGAAAGCTCTATGGTTATTTCTCTCCCACAAGAAGACTGTAGCATGTTACATAGCCATCGTACTTCTAAGTGTATGTCTTAATAAAGCATGATCAGTATTTCCAAGAAATCTCTGAACCTCTATTGTCAACAATCATCAGATATTGAAACAACCAAAGTATTAATGGTGAGTAGAGAAATACACACACACACACACACACAGACACAGACACACACACACACACACACACACACACACACAGACACAGACACACACATATACACACACACAGACAGAGTATTATACAGTCAAAGAAAACACAGAATCTTGGGTCTAGAATAATAGATGTGAACTCTGAGAACAATAGGTTAAGTGAAGTAAGACAGGAACTTTAAAAATATGCTGTACAATCCTACACCTGCATAAATTGAAAATAAAAATAAAATTACCAGAAGCAGAGAATATATGATGCTTTGTGCAGGATCTAGGAGAATGATCAATAAATGATGTTGCTTGCAGAGGCCACACTTTTGATTATAGGATGAATAAACTCTTTCAGTCTATAACACAGCGTGGTGGCTGTAGATAAAAATGTTTATTATTTACTTGGATCTTGGTAAGCGAAAACCTTAAGTACTGTAATCACATGCATGGCATAATAATGGTAATTATGATTGTGATAGATGAGATAATTAGACTGACAATCAGTAAACAATATGCTTATCAAGTCATCTCTGTATATCTTGAATATGACAATTTTTATTTGTTAATTACATCATTAAAGTGAAAAAAAGTAATCCTAGGGAACATTTCAAATTCCATATATCCCTATTTTTCTTTTTGTTCCCTATATTTCCTTCTAGCTCTCTCATCTTAAATTAATTGTTCTCTGAATAACATGGGGCATGAACGCTAACAACTTAGCGTTTGGGGTAGCCGTTCTCTTCACTTGAGGCTGAGCAGAAGCTGACTGTAGCTCTTTACATTCCGCAAGTTTGTGATTAGATTAGGAGGTAATGACAGCACAGTCTCTCAAGCTGAGAATATTTCCCTATAAATGAAGAGTGTGGGATGATCCCAGAAGAGCAACAAGAGCAATATAGGGTAAATCTTTGACAACATTGATGCTCAAAAAGAATCTGATGGCGCAAGGTGATTCTACATGAGGGAGCCTGGAGCCCAGTAGGCATGCACATGATTAGTGGTGGGACTTACGGAGTTCAACCGAGGTTCATATAAACCCAGGCTTATATGTTACAGGGAAATTGGCTCCCTGCCACGGTGGAGGGGCGTCCTAAGCAGGATAATGCTGTACTACACAGTAAGAGGTGGTCATTCTCATAAGAGTTATTTTCTTAACTTTTCTTTTCCTTATTGTTTGAGAATTGCATATGTGTGTTTTTGTCAAACCACTCACCTCTCCTAACCTCCCCCACCCCTCTCCCTCCCACAACTTTTCTCTCCCAAATCTATGAACTTTCAATGTTTTAACCCCCCCCCCCCCGAGTCTGTGTACAGATATTATATTAGTGATAGGAGCCAGACTGCACTGGTCAAGGGTGTTTCTTGGATGAGAACCTTGATTAGAAGTTGAGGCAGCTGTGTAAAGAGAAGGAGGAGGGTCCTTCAAGGGGAAAGCTCCAGGTGACCTGGGAAGAGACTGGGAAGATGGGGTGGCAAGAGTGAGCAGGGGGATGGAATGGGGATGCGCAGGGAATGGGAATATGGGAGTGAGCAGGAAGATGGTATGGGTGTGTGTGTGTGTGAGGAGGGCAAAGGCCTTCAAACTTTGTGTATATGAAGCTTTCAGCCCTGATCAAGTGGATGCCAGAGAGGGGCAGAGGAGATGTAGGATCCCTCTGTGTTTCCACTCTATTCCTCATTGGTTATGAGGAAGACAAGAGCTTTCTGCAGATGAACTGAACCTGTTAACCTATCTCGCCAGTGACTGTTCTGTGTATGTTCCTTCCATGGCCTGACTTGTATTTTGCAAGCCAGTCTAGTCTGTCAGGACCAATTGGACCTGTAGATCTATCCCCAGGGAGTAGTAAATCCCATTAGCTTGGGAATGTTGGAACATTTTAATGAATTTACCCTCTATTATATCTGATGAAAACAAAGCCCATTGTCAGACAAGACTTCACAGAGAAACCAAGACTTCTGGGGATCTGCGTTGAATCAGTAGAACGAATGGAAAGAAAACATTATTTTTCACATTACAGTTTAGCGTCAACCACCATCCAAAAGCAACCTCCTGTAATTAATACATTTAGAGACAGATTCCCTGGCTCCAGTGACTTTTCAGTTGAAATGTCAACTTTGTCATTTTCCTCCTGATGAATTGAATCTCTAATTACTAAGTATTCTAGAGCTGAAAATCCCAAGTATCCTTTCAGAAATGGAACTTCAAAGATGATTTTGATCTTGCTTATCTTATATGACTGGCTGCTTCCTTCAGACACGGCAACGCATTTCCAAGCAGGGGTGTGAAGAGAAGCCAGAGGGAATCAGGCAGGGTGTGTTAATCCAAAGTCTTCATCAAGTGGCCAGGGCAGCTAATGGAGAGGGTCCCTGAGGAATTTAAGCTGCTGTTTACAAGTATTTTTTTTTATTGTTCAGGTTCAGTATTTTAACAGCATGAAAATAAAGTCTTTTGGTTACTGTGTTTGAATGTTCCTTCTAAAATCTGTATTAATCTCCACTATAAAAATGTTGCTGAACCCAATTAATGCTACTCAAATTGATCCGGGCTGTGGGGTGGAGCTCCTTGCTACTGCCCCAGTGTCCTGGGTCCCCCCCTACACACACAGCCTTTATATTTTAATATGCCTTAAGCAGCTCAATGGCTGGGCTACATCCTAACCTCCATGTGACTAACACACTCCCCTCCAATATTCCTGAGCTATTACCTACTAAAATCTATATTCCATCTTTGCTGCCCAGGAGCCAGACCTGTAGCCTCTTGGCTGCATTCCCCAGCACCTATGTGAGACTACCTCTCTGTCTTCTGAACCTTTCAGGCCTGATTTGGCTCTTCCTTCCATGGCATGGCAACTATCTATCTTCCTCTCCCTTGGTCCCTTGCCCAGGAATCCTAAAAGTCCCACCTCCATCTCCCTGCCCAACCATTGATGGCAGGCAATTTTATTAACCAATCAAAACCAACTTGGGTGTGGGGGGGGCACGGTTCCTTCAGTTTCTTACATGAGGACATGCAGATTCTCATGCAATTTGGGGGACCAGATTAACATAATACAAGGGCCACTAGACCAAATCCACAACATAAAAATATTAAGATATAGGGCTTAAAAAGATGATTATATCATGAATGGTTTGATATGGTTATTTTGGGAGTAAGGGTCATTACTATTGTAAGGGTGGCATCTGAGATAAAGATGAGTTTATCTGTCTTGTGCCTGGCTCTTTGTCCTTCTGCCATGTTATGACAGAGTATGAAAGCCCTCACCACTATCCAGTAACATTCTTCTCTACCTCATTCTCCAGATCTAAGAATTAAACCCATCTTGTTTATAAGTGATGCACAGGGCGGTGCTCTAATAGTAGATGGAGATAAGTAGTTAAGAATGTAGTTGACCAGCACTGAAATCAGCATAATGAATAAGTGGGTGAAAAAAATCACACAGAAAAGAAATCATAGCCAACATTCTTTCTTCTTTTTATTTAAAAGTATCTTTATGATGGCAAGACTCTAGCTCAGGGCTTTGTGTACTCTAGCTTAGGTGCTGGGGCACTACGTTACGTCATTAGCCTGGCTCTTACTTTATTCTGAAATAGGAAGATGTGATAGCATAAACATGTGACTTAGGGATAGACTACATTGGAGATGGGGTCTCCAGTGTTAAGCAGCCTCAGCTATAAGAAAAACTCATCCAGTTGGTGTCTGACTGGGCCCTTTGTAGGAAGCAGGTGACTTTGTGAGACAATATGTTTAATACAAGGCCCAGCGGGCTGCTGCTGCAGTGTTGGGGTGAGTCAAGCTGAGGCTTCTGCTTTGCCATGCCTGGAAAACTGTACTTGAAATCAGTCTGGCGGTGCCTCAGAAAATTGGACATAGTACTACCGGAGGACCCAACAATACCTCTTCTGGGCATATACCCAGAAGATCTTCCAACTGGTAATAAGGACACATGCTC
>NC_034590.1:166044398-166045526 GCF_900095145.1 Mus pahari | reverse complement strand
AAAAAAAAGAAAAAAAAAAAGAAAAGTATGAGAGGTGGGGGGTGCCTTCAGTCATAACTTCTAATCTTCCCTGAACCATGGAGAGGCTTAATGCCATTGCAAGTAGCAGAGGTTCCATTTGCTGTATTTCTGAAGCTTTGCCTTGTTAGCAGTCTGGGGGAACCTTTTAGATGAAATGCTCTTAGTGGGAAAACAGAAAAGCTGTTATTATGCCGCCTTTAAACCTTTCTTCCTCTTCTATTTCAATTTAGAGATTTAAAATGCCCTCTTGTTCCCACCCCTTGGCTTGTTTCACTTTTATCTTCCTAAAAGGAATAGTTGTTTGGAAGGTAAGAAATAAATCAATGGGTGATTTCTTTCCTTAAGCAACTGACAGTTGCCTTAATGTAGGTAAGAAATGGATTTTTTTAAAAAAAAAAATCTTGGGGGTTGTGGTGAGAGTATAAGGTACTTCTGGTTTCAACAACTTGGAAGCCAAATTGCAGATGTGAAGAATATTGTAGAAATAATTAAATCAATCTCTCTCTCTCTCTCCCTCTCCCTCTCCCTCTCCCTCTCCCTCCCTCCCTCCCTCCCTCTGAGAGTGAGTGTTATATACATATATATGTGGAGGTGATTTCTCTGTGCATGGACCTGAGAAGGACAGAGGGCAAAGTTGGTGTCTCTCCCTAATGCTCTCTACCTTATGTTTTGAGGCAGGGTTTCTCACTAAGGCTAGATTTTGGCATTTATGCTAAGATTGTCTGGCCAGGGAGAGCCCAGAATCTTTGCCTCTGAGTGCTGGGTTGAAGACCATGGGCTTCCATGCTTGACTTTTATGGGGATGCTTGGGATCCAAACTCAGGTTCTCACTTTACATACTCCCAAGCTACTGCCTGTAAGTGAGTGATTTTAGACCCTGGAAGTGGCATTCCCATGGACACACAGTGGGGCGGTCACGGAGCTGGGAACATCCTTCACTGTGGGGAATTGCAGGCTGCTCTCCAGTTGAGCTGAGGGCTGAACCCCAGTGGTCATAATTCACCCTCATGACACGGTAGGCTTTCCCTCCTGCTCCTGGAACTCTGGCCCCTGCCTAAGGTACCACCTCCCACAGCCCCCACAAGAGAAGCATGGTCAGTAGTCACA
>NC_034590.1:166031165-166043598 GCF_900095145.1 Mus pahari | reverse complement strand
CCTTCTTGGTTTTCTTGTGTTTTGCATAATGTATCTTGGGTATTCTAAGTTTCTGGGCTAATATCCGCTTATCAGTGAGTGTGTATCTAGTGACTTCTTTTGTGATTGGGTTACCTCACTAAGGATGATATTCTCCAGATACATCCATTTGCCCAAGAATTTCATAAATTCATTGTTTTTTAATTTTTATTTTCTTTATTTACATTTCAAATGCTATCCTGAAAGTTCCCTATACCCCCTGCCCCTTCCCCCTACCCACCCACTCCCTAAACCATAGAGTGTCTCTGCTCCATCCACTCAGTGTTGGGAACTTCTTCCCCTATTCCCTCTCTCCTGCAACCCTGGTGACTTTAGCAAAGTTGCTCTATGGGGGTCCCCAGGCATGGCTGTCCCTTGGCCACCCTCTGAAGAGTGGGATAGAGGAATGCCCACCCAGGGATGAGTGGGAAGGGTAGGTAGCAGCCCTCCCATGCCTGGCTGACCAGAGAATAGGGAGACTCTGGCAGGGCGTGGGCATCTTTTTCCTCCCAACTTCTCCCTGCACCCCCTGCCCCCCTTTATGTTTTTGTCCCTAACACTTCACGGACTCACAGTGGGGCGGTCACGGTGCTGGGAACATCCTTCACGCATCCGTGGACCCATTGGCTCGTGACGCTCACCTGTGATTCATTTGTGGTTGCGTGTGTGTTACCGCTCATGCCTTTCCTTGGATTTTCTCACCTCCTTCACCTCTATCTGTTTCTTCTTATTGTCGTATTTCTCTGGTTCTGTGATGTTTCTCCTCCAGTCCTGCCCTGGGCATCTACTCTGGTTTTGAAAGTTTAGTAATTATCCTCTGTGGTGGTTTCAATGAAACATCCCCCCCCCCCAGCCTGTAGGTGTGTGTATTTGAACACGTGATCCCTGTTGGTGGCGCTGTACAAGGGACATGTAGAGGTACAGCCTTGCTGGAGGACTTCTGTGACCGGAGGCAGGCTTTGGGTTTATAGCTTCATCCCACTGCAGTGTTTTCTCTGTTTTCCCTGTGGTCAAGAGTGTATCCTCTCAGCCTTGGGCTCCCGTCTCCTGTTGCTTTCCCTCCCTTGCCACTATGGACTCTAGAACCAGATGCCACATAAACTCTTCCTTCCACAAGCTGCCTTTGGTTTATTCATTACCAAAAAAGAGTAATGAATAAGCCTGATTTCCCATGTCTGCCTCCCCACTTAAAGGGTCTTCTGACTCCTGTTCCAACCCCCTATAACTAACGTCTAACAACTCAAGCCCAACTCCCCTGGCTGCCTGGCTTGCCTCATTCCTGGGTCCCCTCCATTACCGAAATCATTCTTGTTGGAATGTGTTTAAGTTCCACCTGAGACTTTCAGCAGGCCCGGTACATTCCCCCCACTCTCTGCTGTTCCAGCATCCATCCTTCGGAACTTGTCATTTCTTCTTGGGAGATTTGATGAAAGCGAGCTGTGGGGAGGCCAGTCCTGAGAGGAAATCACATTAAGAGCTGCTAATGTGTTCATGTGTTAAAATCCTCTCTGAAGACGCCCAGTTTTAAAGGCCCCCTGAAAACTCCATACCCAGAAGAGTAAGGCAGGTGATGAAAATGTTCAAGCCACTTGGAATGTTGGTAAAGGGAAATGTGTCTCTTCACTTCGAGCCATTTGAGACCCTTTCAGAGAACAGCACTTAACAGGACGCTTTCCGCTCTGAACTGCAATGCTCCACCAAAGAGCCTGTCACAGCGCTGAGGCCTGGCTTTGAGGCTCCCTCTGTTGTTTGCTCATGCGCAGCAGCCTCCCCTTGTGCTCATGATCCCACTCATAGAACTGAGGTGCAGCTTCCCCATCAAATCCTTTCATCCCAAGGTCACGAACTCCCACTTCCTTACCCTTTCTGGCCTCTCAGGCATCCGTCCTCTTTCCTCTTTTGACCAGTTTCGAACTCCAGTGAGTTCCCAAATCAATGATCCTTTCTTATCCTGCCTTTCAGAAATTACCTCTAGTTGGAAGGCATCTCTTCGCCTCTTCTAGTCCCGACCCTTCCCCCAGGCTTCCTATGTCATCCCTTCACATTCAGATGTCTTGTGGGGAAACCAATTCCAGTGTGCCCAAAGCTAGGCTTACCGTCTTACCCATCACCACCTGGTTCAAGTTCTCACCGTTGACTTTGGTCAATCGAGCCTGAGTCACTCAAGCGAATGAGATGGCTCAGTGGGTAAAATGTGAGCCATGCAAATATGCAGGCATGAATTTGGATCCCTAGAACCCGTGTAAATCCAGACACCACAGCATGTGTCTGTAATCAGTGTTCCCATGGTGGTGTGAAGATAAGCAAGTCCCTGGGTCACAGGAAAGCTACTCACAGGCAAGAAACCCTGGCTCCAAACAAGGTAGAAGCTAAGGACTGACACACCAGATTGGTGTCTGACCTCCACACATGCATTCTGGCATACAAGTACCCAACATTCATGCCTACATTCATGTAGATGCACTCACACACGTATACATAAAATACTACCTGACATCTTCTATGTAATGGGGAATGGAGGTCATCTCAACCTCTTTTTGTATAATCGATAGGCAGATTGGCTTACCATCCCTGTGTTTCTCAGACTAGACTACTTTTCATGATTTCAAAGGTCTCTTGCATCAGCTGCTTTTTTTATTTCTGGACATCTGGCAACTGATTGGATTTTTTGAATACCATTTGCCACTCAATAAGCTTAAGACACTTTAAATAATATTAGTCATCAGATTATTTCTCTTGAAACAAAAGCTTTATTATAATATTCTTATCCAAAATACTTTTGGGCAATTCCAACCCTGTATATGATCAAGTCCAGATGTTATAGTGTCCAGTTCACATGCCTATTTATTTTTCCTGATCCTTCTCTGTCTTATTCACCCACATCCCAGGCACTTTTGACTTTGTTCAGCTCATATTTTGCCATTAATTTATTAAAAAATGTACTGGGACGTTTCTGTCTGCTAGGTGCTCACTTGAGTGCTGGAGGTGTAATAGTGAGCCAGTCACTCAGGGTCCTGGACTTCTAGTGCTTAACAGTATGGAAGGCAGCACGAAGAGAAAGTATAGGAAGCAATTTTAGAATGTGACCTATAGTACAAGGTGTGCAATGTTGTAGTGTAGGAAGGAGGGTTAAATAGATGGACACATGTGGCTTGTAAGGAGGTGACATTGCATAGGTGGTCATATGGTGGCTTGAAAGGCAGTGACATTACATAGGTGGTCACATGGTGGCTTGTAAGGAGGTGTCATTGCATAGGTGGTCACATGGTGGCTTGTAAGGAGATGACATTACATAGGTAGTCACATGGTGGCTTGTAAGGAGGTGACACAGGAAGGCATGTCTAAATAAGCCACATGAAAATTAGGACTCTGGTATGCTCTGGGAAGAGAAAGAAGCAAGTGTCATGGCTGTAAAGTAGAAGGAGAACAAGGAGGCAGGAGTGTAGAAACATGGTTGAAAATAGAGTAGGAGAGGCAGGCTGCTCAGTCCTGGGGGACCTTGGGCCAACAGGGACGGTGTGCAGGTGATAACAGGAGCAGTAGAGGGCCACCAGAGGATTAATTACAGGAGTTCTTGGGGGATTTCCTTTCTCTCCTTTTCTGCCCAGAAAGAGCTCCTGTATGGTTCAAGTTTACTTTTAGAAGTCACTCTTCCCAGCTCTCTTCCCACTTCCTGACTCCCATCCATGCCAGACCTCTATTCCACCCTTTAATATGCTGCCTAGTGAGATTAGAGTTCATCTCCTCTTGTGCTAGAGTTTTAGTTCTTGGGAACAGGGAACAGTATCTTCTCTTTTTATCCCCCAGAGCCAGACACACAGTAGGGTTCAGGACATATTTCCTAGTGAAAGAGTATATTTCATACTGCTATGTAAGCTGAAAGAGATCAGAACCATTCACAGGTGTCCTATGAACACAAGCCTGAGGGACATCCAGGCTTGCAGAGACAAAAAATCAAGGGCAGAGCAAATATTTATTTAATACCTGCTGTTTGTCAGGATTTCTCTTCTTGGCAACACAAAGATAAAAGAATATCATTTCTTCAGTTGCCCTCTGAATTCAGGAGCTTGGTCATTTGTAAAATCTTCATTTCAGGTTGTAAATGAGGTTAAAACAAAATACTAGTGAAATATGTACAAATCCAAGATCATCAAAATGTGTTTATTCACCTTTTTGAATAATGTGGTGACAAGGCCAAATTAAAACATGAGGCAAGAGCTAGGGAGATGGCTCAGTGTGTAAAGTGCATGTTGCATGAGAATGAAGACCAGAGCTTGGATCCAGAGCATCTTTGAAAAGCCAGGCACTGTGCAAGCACCTATAGCTCTAGATCAGCAGGAAAGAAGCAGGAATATTCTCAGAGGTCATTGAGAAGAAGCTGCAAGTTTCAGACTCAGCAAAGGACCCCTGTCAAAAACTAAGGCTCAAAGAATAGAAGAAGACATTTAAGTGTTAACCTCTAACCTTCACATGTGCAAAAACAGGTATATCTGGACATACAGACAGACACAGGCAGACACCCCACCATCACTACCACACCAACAGAAACAAAGGAAAACCACATAATAATAATCTAAGAATCACCGGCCCATCTTCTCTTGTTCCCTTACCCTGTTCCCTCTCCCCATTCCCCTCCTCCCTCTCCACTTGCTCATGGCCTCTCTCTCTCTCTCTCTCTCTCTCTCTCTCTCTCCCCTCCCTCAACTCCCCTCCCCATGCCCTAAATAAAATGATTCTCTACTAAAAAATAAAAAAAGAGTCACAGGCCCATTTATAAAGACTTAGAATAATAAGTAAGAAAAAGAATGATACTAACATAATTATTATCTGCCTTAGTTGGGGTTTCTATTCCTGCACAAACATCATGACCAAGAAGCAAGTTAGGGAGGAAAGGGTTTATTCAGCTTACATTTCCATACTGCTGTTGATCACCAAAGGATGCAGGACTGGAACTCAAGCAGGTCAGAAAGCAGGAGCTGATGCAGAGGCCATGGAGGGATGTTCTTTACTGGCTTGCCTCCTCTGGCTTGTTCAGCCCGCTCTCTTATAGAACCCAAGACTACCAGCCCAGAGATGGTCCCGCCCACAAGGTACCCTCCCCTCTTGATCACTAATTAAGAAAATGCCCTGCAGCTGGATGTCATGGGGGCATTTCCCCAACTGAAGCTCCTTTCTCTGTGATAACTCCAGCTGTGTCAAGTTGACACAAAATTAGCCAGTACATTATCTGAAAAATTCACAAAGGTTGTTCCTAAGCTCCAGATGCCATTTCTTTATATTTGGATCTGGAAACTATGTTTTTGTATTTTTTTTTCCTGTCGAATGGAAGCTGATCTCACGATTATCATCAAGGACGAAGGGTGACAGCCCCGTGTCACTCGCTACACTGAGCTTCTTTAGAACAGCTTGCATTGAAGCTCGTGGGCCTCTGGCACTCCCCATGGCTCCGGAAGCACGTGGGCCCCTGGCACTCCCCATGGCTCCGGAAGCACGTGGGCCTCTGGCACTCCCCATGGCTCCGGAAGCACGTGGACCCCTGGCGCTCCCCATGGCTACGCACTTCCTGCTGCTTATATCATTGCTCACGGCAATGTTCTCAGAACCTGCAAATATGGCTTCCAACGAGGCTTTTAGATTGTTTTAGGAGAGGCCATCATCTTAATGGTGATTACAAGTGCACGTTTTCCCTGGGCATCCGGGAAGATATGTGTGATTATCCACTGTAATCATGTTTCACTCACCACTGAGAGGATGACAGTACAGGAAGGGAACAGCACATCTCCCAACTCCCTTCTCTTAGACTATGCTCCATGTTCTGTCTCTCAGTTAAGATGGTTTCTGGCTTTCCACACATTTCCTCCAGTGGGAAGAACAGGTGAGAGGCCCAGGTGTGGACTGGATACAGAGGTCTCGGTGATGCGCAGATGCTTATTACTTGTCTGCTGTGATGTAGAGCCATGATTCTGTATAATAGAATGTGACACATTGGTCAAAATAGGACCAACATTGATAATTGATGGTGTCTAAATCCTCAGAGGAGAAGATTCAGCTAGTCCATCTGGGCCGCCCTTCATTGTGGCGAGAATGAAGCTGAGAATAAAGCATACCTGTGACACTTATAACCCCCAATTACTCTTAAATACTCTTCAGAATCCTAAATTTGTCTTTTGTTTGATGCAAATTACTTCAAATTGGCACCTGGATGGACCATTCATTTGGCTGTATGTAACGCTTCGGTGTAGAAGAAATACTGTTCCAGTCAGTGAGAGTGATCTTATTCTTAAGCCTGCCCTAAGACCCTGAGGTTACTGTATATTGTGAATATATTGTTTGTTGAGTATCTGGTCAAACTCTGAGGAAGGTAAAGGATCCACGAGAGCTTTAAAGAAGCTTACTAGGATCCACATGAATCCTGGGTGTGGCCGGGGATTCCCACCTAGGCTAGTATTTTACAGAAATATCTGCAAAGTTTGCTCCCTTGGGGAAGAGAAAGCTGCTCCTGTCTAGAGTGCTCTCAAGTTGTCGTTGTTTTTTTCTGGTGTGTGGACTTAGGTTCCTCAGCCCTAAAGTCACATACTTGTTACTAGGAAAGCTTATTCAAATATTCTAGTAACTTCCCCCAGTGATCCTAGTTTAAGAGGAACAAGATTAGGCTTGGGCATAAGTATATATTATTTATTTATTTAGCATCTTGATGACAATTTTCCCTCCATCCTCTCCTCCCAGTCCCTCCCCCATCTCCTCCTTTCCCTATCCACTCCTCTTTCTTTTCGTTTCAGAAAACAGCATGCCTTCCTTGGATAGCAACCAGCCATAACATAATCAAGTCGCAGTAAGCCTAGATCCCAAAGGCAGGTAAGAGAGTCAGGGACAGCCTTTCTCCACTCTTAGAAGTCCCACAAGAAGATCAAGCTACACAACTGTAACGTGATTGGCAGTTCAGTCTCTGTGAGCCGCTATGAGCCCAGGTTAGTGGACTTTGTGGGTTTTCTTGTGGTATCCTTCACCATTCTTGCTCCTACAATCCTCTTCCTCTTCCACAGGTTTCCCCGAGTTCTGCCTAATGTCTGGCTACGGGTCTCTGCATCTGATTCCATAAGGTGTTGGGTGAAGCCTCGGTGATGACAATTGGGCTAGGTGCCAATCTGAGTATAGGAGAATATCATTAGTAACCATTTTATTGACTCTTTTTTTTTTTTTTTTTGGCCAGTTGTGCTTGGTTTTATCCTAAGTTTCTAGGACATCCAGTCTCTAGGTCCTGACCCTCTAGACAGTGTCAGGGGTGGGATCCCTTTCATGGCATGAGTCTCAAGCTGGACTGGTCACAATTTCTGCACCACCTTTACCCTAGAACATCTTGTAGGGAGGACAAATTGTAGGTTGAAGATTTTGTGGCTGGGTTGGTGTTCCAATCTCTCCATTGGAAGTCTTGTCTGGTTACAGAAGATGTAGTTCAGGCTCTATATACCCCACTGCTAGGAGTTTTAGCTAGAATTACCCTCACAGATTCCTGGAAATTTCCATTCCACTAGGTTTCTAGAACATTCCAGAGATACCTATGCCCCAGTTCCAGTTGCCTCTCCCGGTACTCTCTCCCTCCATCTTCCCCCGACCTCCTGTTCTCATCCTCCTACCCCCACCAAGACCTGTCCACTCTTGATGTATATTCTATTTCCCCTCCACAGTGAGAGTCATGTGTTCTCACTTTGAACCCTCCTTGTTATTTAGGTACTAAAACCAAGGACAGCATGAAATTTGCCAGCAAATGGACGGAGCTGGAAAAGCTCATCTTGAGTGAGGTAACCCAGACCCAGAACATTGCTTGTTCTCACTTGTAAGTAAGTGGGTATTAGCCATAGAATAAAAGCTAAGCATGCTACAATTCTCAGAGCCAGAGAAGCTATTCATATATATTTTAACATTGCTTAACTAGCATACAAAGTATTAGGCTTATTATGAACATGTCAAGGAGCACTCCTTTTGGATGATGCACCTTCTCAACCCATCACTTGCTCCATGGCCTCTCTTGTAATCACATCTCCTTTCTGCATTAATGTCCCATGTGCCCTTTGACCCCTTTTCCTCCATAGCTCACTACCAATTTCTTGGTCTTGAATCTACTCCCAGTCTATACCTACACACACACACTCATTTAGACACATACATATGTGTGTGAAAAACCTAGGAGCTATCTATGAGAGAAAATATGTGATTTTTGTCATTTGGAGTCTGGGTCATCATGCTCAATATAATACTTTCCAGGTCCATTTTCTTCTTCAAAATTTCATTTCTTATTTCACCTGAGTCAAATTCCATTGTGTAAATGTGCCACATTTTCTTCATCTTTTCATCCATTGATGAATATCTATGTACCTTAGCTCCCGTGAACAGAGCAGGAACAAACATGTATGTATAAGTATCTCTGCAGTAGGATGTGGAGTTTCTTTAAAGCTCTCCAAGAAATTTGAGTGTACAGAAAGACTTGCAAATTAGAGTGTAGAAAGGATATTATTGACTCTTATAGGGAAAGTGCTTTTAGGAGGCAGGCAGTTACTTTGATTGTATATGGGAAAGTCTGCTCTCTGGGGTGGACGACTTGCCCTATACTTAGGTAAGTGCCTTGTGAACACGTGGTAATGATGAGGAGAAATATTGATTGAGTTCCAGTTAATGTTTAACATATAATTACTTCAAATCTCCCACGGAACAGATATACAGCTTCCAACATTGCAGAGACGACCAAGGCAGCGAACCTGGTCCTTATATTTGTTCATATTTGAGGGGGAGAAGTAGACATGTGAATGAACCACTTCAGTGAGATGCATTGATTGCTGGGACAAGGTAAGAGCAGTGACCACAGGAGAGTTCAGCTAAGTAATGGACTTGGAGAGTCTTAGTGGGTGCAGGCATGTGACCAGCTGAAGAGGGAACTAGGCACAGATTTCTCTGATGACAAAGGGGAATTCTGTGCAAAGTGGTCAGTGACTACTGTGTCTAGTACCTGGGAAAGTTTGTAGAGAACAGAACATCCACTATAAGGAAACAGCGAAGAGAGAAGAGGCTGGGCAGGGCCCTGGTATTCAGTTGTCAAGTCAACTTGATGGGCTACCAGAAACTTAGATACAGATATACCCAATGGGATCTTTAATCTCATGAAGATAGATGTTTGCCTGATTTTACTGACCAGAGGGCATGGTTGGCCTTGAATATGGGGTATAGAAGAGGTTGGAAGGGAACTTAAGAAGAAAGGATGTTAAGAATCCTAAAAGCAGAGATCCATTAGCAGAAACCTGCAAAAGACCAGGTAAGAACTGACATGGAAGCCGGGCGTGGTGTCTCATGCCTTTAATCCCAGCACTTGGGAGGCAGAGGCAGGCAGATTTCTGAGTTCGAGGCCAGCCTGGTCTACATAGTGAGTTCCAGGACAGCCAGGGCTACACAGAGAAACCCTGTCTCAGGAAAAAAAAAAAAGAACTGACATGGAGAGGATGTATTTGGAACACAGTGTTGACTGGCTGAAGGCTAGAGTCTAGAAGAGAGGTTCTCAACTCCTGCAGGGGGTCACACACCAGATATTTACATTCTGATTCACAACAGTAGCAAAATTACTGTTTTGAAGTAGCAACACAATAATTTTATGGCTAAGAGAACATGAAGAACTGTATTAAAAGGTCGTACCATTAGGGAGGTTGAGAACCACTGGACTAGAAGCACAAGACTTTTAACCAGAGTTTATGGCACTGTAGGGTGCACAGGAAGAGAAGTTTCTAGAGAGGTCCTAGCCCTTTGGTGGGAAGATGGGGAGTCCATCGGATTTTCCTGAACAGATCTTCAAATCCAGATTGGTGTGTGTGTGTGTGGGTGTGTGTGTGTGTGGTGACTGGAGGCACAATCTCCTGACGTTGGAGCTTCTCTGAACACAGAAGCCAGTGAGAAAATTAAGACCAAGGAATCCATTTTCTAAGAGGATTATTTTTTCATTAAAGTTTTCAGCACAAGAGTACACTGGGCTGCACTTCCTGGTCTTCATGAGCTCTCATCATAGTATCGGGCTTTCATCAAGATGAAGAGTTTTCTTTTATTTTTCATCCACTTGTGTGCATCCATTTCCTCATGCTATGTAAGTTGATAACAAGGCCAATTCATTGTCTGAGAAATTTTTAGTGTTTTCTTTAGAAAATAAAGAATTCTGGGCTTTTCTGGAAATGATTAATTCCCAGAACGTATTACATTTGTGTTTTGTCCTTGGGATAGATTCCCGATAAAATGTTTAAACAGTCTCCCATACCCCACCAGATTTAAATGTTACTCATCTGTTCTCAACAGATCACATAGAAGTCAATATGAGAGGAAAGGAAACTAGCTTGGGATGTGGTAACATTTCAAGACCAAAAATTTATCTTTAATTTAAAATGATAAATATGAAACAGAAAGATTTTTTTCTTTATCAAAACATGTGTATAAAAATACTCTTCCTTTTCATGGAAGCTGAGAAAAGGAAACATTTGTTGTCACAGAGAGAGAGATGGCGAGGGTGACAGATCTGCCTGTGGAGGGACTTCATGGGACAAATCAGGTGTCAAAGAAGGCTGAACAGGAAGACTGCCCTCGATAAACACACTAATTACTCATAGTATGGAGTGTGCAATGCTGGGTACTAAGCTGAGCAGACACATAGTAGGATCCATCACACCCTCTGTAACCCAGACATCGTCTCTTGTTCATAGCCGTTCACGTCTCTCACAATGCTTGTCTACTTTTGGAGACTTTATGGGTTATAACATATGTTGATTTGCGAGAGCTCTTTTAATATGAGAGACATCAAATCCTGACTCATTGTAAATTATGTGTATGTTTCTATATGTGTAACATACATTTTTGTTCATGATGCCATGCCATAGGAAGAGATTTAACTTATTATGTATGCATAGTAAAATGTGCCACATCAGCTTTTACTTTTATAGAGTTTTCTTTTAGAGTTTTGTTTTGCTGATGAATGTGTTTCCCATAGAAACTTTTAAAAATATCTTGCTTCAGTATCTCCTGGGACTTTTATGGTTTTCTTTTGATCCATTTAGATATTTGGAAAGAAATTTACTGACATATAATATATGCAGAGAAAGATGCACACATCATGAAATCACTAGCATTTTCAGCCTTTTTATGTTAAAAATACTGGAATATCTATACTATACATTTTATCTACTGAGCTGTAGCAGTCAGAGCTTTAATCTATGAAGAGACTGTTTATCATCTGGCAGTGACTTCTCCATCCTTACCCCCACAAACCTTAGAACTACTCATTTACTTTCTCTTTCTATAAAATTATCTATTGACTCTAGTAACCTTAAAATCTATTTGAAATTTGCTTTTATGTATGGATATAAGTTCTAATTTTTTCTCATGTGGAAAAATTACCAATAATTATCAAATGAAGTGAACAAGTAAATGAGCCCATAGCCCAGACAGCCATGGGAGTCAGAAGTAGGAGAGACACTTAACTAATGCTGCCACTGAGTGCTGTGGGGAGCAGATGGAGCTCAAGGTGGGCAATGTCAGTGAGAAGTAGAAAGATGTGGAAAGAGGGAACCAGAGGTACAATGTGGGCAAGGATAATAGTAAACCCGCCCAGAGCTCCGGGCAGCCGAAGAGGCCAGTGTAGCTGTAATAGGCAGTGTTTTCTAGCGTACCAGAACTGATAAAATGCATAGTACCTCTCTCTCTCTCTCTCTCTCTCTCTCTCTCTCTCTCCCTCTCTCTCTGTGTGTGTGTGTGTGTGTGTGTGTATGTATGTATGTGTGTGTCTTCCTCTCTCTGTCTCTCCTTATCTCTCTGTCTCTGTCTCTCTCTTAAACACACACACACAGAAAGAGAGAGAGAGATCAGCAAAACATAAAAATAATTATATCCTCTAGTCAAGTGTTCATTTTCCAGAATTGTAAGGGTCATTGCTTGGAAACAAATCAATGTATCACACAGCTAAGGTTAAAGCTGAGAGATCACATCATTGAAGCAAAGGGGAGAGGAGGATTCAACACTCATTTATGAAAAAAATATATGAGCAATATCTCAGAAATGTAATAGATGAGCTGGTGAAATGGCTCAGTGATGTATGCTCATAAGAATGAGGATCACAGTTCATATCTCCACCACTCCCATAAAAAAGCTAGGTACTGATAGGGAGTGGAGATGGGAGGATTGTTGTGGCCTTTTGCTGTGACGTGCCAAGACCTAGATATAGTGGGAGACACTATCTCAAGAAGACAAAGTAAAAGAGGAAGACACCCAATGTCCACCTCTGGCCTCCACACACCTACCTGAACATACATGTACTGTATACAGAAGACAAACATGTGTGTGTGTGTGTGTGTGTATAGTGTGAGATATATATATATATATATATATATATATATAT
>NC_034590.1:166017834-166031157 GCF_900095145.1 Mus pahari | reverse complement strand
CTTTCTTTCTTTCTTTCTTTCTTTCTTTCTTTCTTTCTTTCTTTCTTTCTCTATCCTTCCCTCCCTTCCTTCCTTCCCATCCATCCATATATCCATCCATCCATCCATCCATCTACCTATCCATCAATCTATCAATCCATCTATCTAGCATGTATCAATCATCAATCTATAATTTATCTATCCATCCATCTATCATGTATCAATCATTTATTATCTATCTATCTATCTATCTATCTATCTATCTATCTATCTATCTATCTATCTATCTATCTATCTCCATCCATATCTTTATCATATATAAATAATTTATCTATCTACATATCTATCTATCTATCTATCTATCTATCTATCTATCTATCTATCTATCTATCATCTATTGATCTGTCTGTCATCTGTTATCTATCTACCTACCATCTATCTATTTACCTATCTATCTGTCTACTTACCTTCCCTATCTATCTATCTATCTATCTATCTATCTATCTATCTATCTATCATCTATCTATCTATCTATCTATCTATCTATCTATATCTGTCTGTCTGTCTATCTATCTATCTATCTATCTATCTATCTGTCATCATCTATTTATTTATTTATTTATATATAAGAAAAATAGAGTCACTAGACTGGCTTACTCATAGTGAACTGGGTGGTCCAACCATGGCTATCTGCATACAGCTGGCTAGAATGAACCCAGGAGAGAAGACAGAGGCACCACTATGCCAGATTGCTTCTTTTGCTATCAGATGTATCTAGGTATATCTATATAAAGTGTTTGGTTCTATAAGCAGCTGTATGACTTCATCTTGTGTCTCTGACATCATGGATGTGGAATCATATGTGTAAGGGTAAAAACTTATGACTTTACTTGGTTTTGGTTTTTGTCTCCATTGTGTCTCTTATGAAAAGGCAAACGTCATGGATACAATCCCTATCCAAGGCACGTTTTGCCATCCCTTGTATAGCCTCAGCGTTTTCTCAGACTGAGTGTATTCTCACATCCCTGGTCCTGTGGCAAGGATGATAACAATGAGTAAGTCAGCCTGTGTAGGACATACAATGAGCTTAGTTTTAACTAGAATTTTACATTGTTTCTTTGTTATTAGAGCATTACTTACCTTCTATGACTGGGCTTAGTTTCAACAACAAATAATTCTGTCTGGTGATCTATATGCCTTTTAATGTTTTGTATCCTCTAAAGAGTACCCTCTTCTTTATTTTGACCTCTCTACTTTTTAAAAGTTGATGTGAGTCTGAGTGTATGCTACTAACTACACAAGCCAAATATGATTTATGGAAACTGCTTGGTGCTTAAGGAACATATATATATATATATATATATATATTAGATGGCTGATATTGATGGAACTGATATGTGCCCCATGACTCCCTACAGTAAGCAGCCACCAAGAAGTTCCTTAGTGACGTCTCCTCAAGATGTGCAGTGTGGTATTTCTGGGGATAAGCTATCAAGTGCTATAGTTCTTACCTTGAGGTAATTATATCTCTCTACAGTGCTTCCACCCACTTCCCACCATCATCATCTCTGTCCTGGAAGCAAGGATGAGACTTTCAAAAGCCATGTGAGTGAACTAGACATAGATTCCCCATCTGCTCTGACAGAGCTTCGACATGACCTTAGACTCGCCAACCTTAATGAGAGACATCAATAAGCTAACATAGCACCCCATTCCTGACTCTCAGAGACAGAATAAGGTAACCAATACTATTTCAATTTGCTACATTCGGGGATAATTTCTTACACAGCAACAGATAATTGCTGTACTCCCTGAAAACTGCTTAAATATAAATCTGCTCTAAGAAATAGTGGGAATCAAATTTCAGGATACACCGTCCAGCATCCCCAGAAGTGGAGAGTCAGCCTTGAGCGAAAGTCAGTCAGCAGCTCCCGTTGGTTCCCTGGCTCTGCGGTTTGGATTGGGGTGGCCTCTCATGGCTGCTGTGTTCTGATTTCTGCCTTGCATTCTGCACGCTGTTATCTTTTTGTTCTTGCTTTCCAAGAACATTGGTTTGTGTATGATATGGGGTTACCATGGAACCAAAGCTGCTTTGATTTCTATGTTCTCTTCCCAGTGCCTGGAGGAGTATAGCTCAGCCTCAGATCCTGCATTCCACAAAAGAATCCCATCAGCTGTAATCATCAGTGCTGATGGGGAGTCAGGTCTCTAGGCAAAACGTTTGTTCACTCTCAGAAATAAACAGATTAGACTAGAACAGAAGATTGTTTTGAAAGCAAATTGAGTAAGTTTCCCTGGACATTGATAAACCAGCAGGAAAAGATGTTATATACTGGCACACTGACTGTAATATTTTGTGAAATAATCAGTTTAGGAGGCAAATAGGTGTGCTTTAATTTATGCGGTTGCATAAGTTTATTTCCATCGTTATAGCATTCATGAGGGAAGAATAATTGTATCATTACCATGTTGAGTAATGTTCTACCAATGGGAAGCTTTCCTCTGGGGGAGAAAGCTCTAATTCTATGTGGATACATGAACAAGTAAGTACATAGGTGTATAAAAATCTCATGTCTTGCTTGGCAGAATTGCAGTCAACAAAATAAGAGTACTGGAGTTAGATGGATCTGAATTTTCACCCTGAATTTTTTTTTTTTTTTGAAATCATAAAACTGTTTTATTTATAATAGTAGAAGTAAAATGTCAAGGAATAAATTTAACCAAAATTATAAAAGATACATACAATGAAAATTCTAAAACATGAATGAAAGACTTCGATATAGACAAAAATTGATGGAAAGACAGGGCTTAATAGATACCTTAATGGTTAAGGGCACATATTGCTGCTACAGGGGCTCTGAGTTTGATTTTTTCTTTCTTTCTTTTTTTTTAATTAGATATTTTCTTTATTTATATTTCAAATGTTATCCCTTTTCCTAATTTCCCCTCTGAAAGTCCCCTTTTCCCTCCCCCTCCCCCTACTCCCCAACCCACCCACTCCTGCTTCCTGGCCCTGGCGTTCTCTTATACTGGTGCATAGAACCTTCACAGGACCAAGGGCCTCTCCTCCCATTGATGACTGACTAGGCCATCCTCTGCTACATATGCAGCTAGAGCCATGAGTCCCTCCCTGTGTTTTCTTTGATTGGTGGTTTAGTCCCAGGGAGCTCTGGGGGTGCTGGTTAGTTCATCTTGTTGTTCCTCCTATGGGGCTGCAGACCCTTTCAGCTACTTGGGTCCTTTCTCTAGCTCCTTCATTGGGGACCCTGTGCTCCGTCCAATGGATGACTGTGAGCATCCACTTCTGTATTTGCCAAGCACTGGCAGAGCCTCTCAGGAGACAGGTATATCAGGCACCCTGAAATTTATAACCAAATGACATTGTATCTCTTTGCACCTCAGTCCCTTTCTGGTGATACAAATCATGTTCTCTCTCACACTAAGGTTTTTGTAAGAATTAGAGTAACTGATATTTAACATGCCATGCCACAAAAGTACCTCACACCTATTATGCACTTAATAAGATAGGCTATGCTTGAGCTTCTCTGTTTGGGGGATAAGATCTCGTTTGATATCCATGCTAAGCTGGCCTTAAACTCACAGTACTGTCTTGTCCTTCCAAATGCTGGGATTGGAGGTTTGCACCACCATCTTTGGTCATGGTTTCGTTTAGTGACTGTTTTCCAGTTATATAATTAGATGTAGATGTATGTAATAAGTCACTGCACACACAGGCAAGTGCTGACTGTATTCTGTGCCTGCTATTTTTGCCTTGAATATTTAGGTCTGGTTTTGAGAAAAGAAGTGAATCATGCATTCGTTCTCTGGCTCAATAATTTCTGTGACTAAGATGTAGCGGCCCCAGTGGGAACAGGTCCTGGAGGCAGGATGTACATGGGGTCAGACAGAATGAAATGTCTTGGCCAAGGAAGCTCAAGGCTGGGGTCAGCTCCCAATAGGACTCCGGGGTTTTTCTTCCTCAGCTTGTCTAAATGCAAATCCTACCCATTCATTCTTTCTCGGGAACTGCCACTGCTAACACATTCTCTCTCAGACGCTTCCCAGTTCTAAATGTGCCAAAGGGAAGCTGTGCTCTGGGGCTCACCTCTGTGTGTCTTTGATGGCATTTGCACTGCAACAAATATAAGGATTGAGATACCATAAGTTATCATAAAATATAAGTTATAACAAAATAGATAAAGGCCAGAGTCAGTTTGACTCTGGGAAGAACCCCTAATACCTACTAGCATTGGGAACCGTTTAGTAAATCTTTCCACGCCAACATTGCCATCTATAAAGACAGGTGACCTTGGCTGATAGTTGTGCTGTCTGAAAATCATGGTAACACTGACACAAACATTTGGTGAATATATCTGTTTTCATTTTTTAGTTTACTTATCAATGTTATTTTATTAGCCAAATATTCTTGAAAGCCAACTCTGTTGTAAACATCCTGGGTGTTTAGGCAGTATAGGAACAGACACCATGAATGACAAAGTCTCTAGTTAGGTGGAGGTGGTGCCCTCAGCGCTGGGAGACAGTGGACAAGTGTGTGTCAGGTGGTGATGAAGAAAAGTGTAAGCAGAGAGGGACGGAGAGGCGGGAAGAGGTAGGCTAGGCAGTTTTACAGAGATTTTTCACAGAGCTTCTGATTGGCACCTGAGGAAATGGTGGCCTGTAGTTTGTGTCTGTGTAGATCTCATCCAACACTCCGGTCTGAGGGCACACTGCACCTGTATGCCTCTGGTACCTCACAGGTGATGCTAGCTTAGGACTCATGATCACAATGTGGTGGTGTTGGCAAATAAAATACTCCTTTGGCGAAGGTACCAATTCGTGTCTAACTGCTGCCCAAGCCAATCATATTTAATGAAGTGTATTTTGGCTACATATTGAAATATCTAGGTTTCTATCATTAATTCTGTTTATGACTGTAATTCAAAAGTAGCATTTTTATAAAAATTAAAAGATACAAAATCTGTTTACATGAAAAAGTCATTATATATACATATGCATGTATACAATACATACATACATACATACATACATAAGTATGTATGTATGTATGTATGTATGTATGTATGTATGTATATTTTTGAGGTATGGTATCAAGTGTCCAATGCTAGCCTAAAATTTGCTATATAACCTGGGACCATGCCCAGCCTCCTGTTAATATTTTGACATATCTTAGTTAAAAAGCAAACTAACAAAAATCCCTAAGCTCTTCATAAGCATTCTTATAAAGAGACTATTATATAGATTCCCATTATTTTGATATTTCAAGTATTTTTTCATATTATTAATATTTTGGTTAAAGAATTTTTTACTAATATAATAAAATTTTGTCACACATATGCTAAAATTAGTTTCCTTAATAATGAGCCTTCGCTGTTTTGTTTGTTATTACAAATAACACAAAAATGAACATCTCTGCATAAATGTCTGTCCTCGTTTGTTATCCATATAGGACTTGGGGAAAGCGCTGGGTCACGTGGTGGGGGCGTTACCAGTGACCTACATATTATTGCTAAACAGGCTTTCTGCAAGTGTGTTTCAGTGCATCCTCCCTTAACCCTTACTTTATGTTTATGTAAAGCATCTGTGCTACTTTAATTCACATTTTCTGAAATGAACAGCATCAAACACACACGTATACGCTCCCTTCCCATTTCTCATTCATTTGCTGTAGTGCTTCTACTTGATTAGACTTAAGAACCTTGCGCTCTTCACATGGCTCAAGCATTTATAGTCTCCATAGGCCTAGGAAGCTGCTTTTCCAAGCCTCTGTCTCTCATCAGTGGGATGAGAAACATGCTATGCTAGAGACTGTCTTGCTATCACACTCAGGAATATCAAGCCCCCATCCTGCGCATAGATGTCCTCAAAGGCATGGGAATGCCAGTGTGGAGAAAAGAGCTCTTGGGCTCTCATGTCTTTGGTTGATTTGAGTTTTGTTTTCATAGAGTGCAAAAGTGACAAGGAGAAAAGCAATAACTGAAATGCAGCCTATAGAAGTGCAGCCTATAGAAATGCAGCCTATAGAAATGCAGCCTATAGACATGCAGTCTGTAGAGAAGAGTGCGCAGTGCCAGCACACATGTCTGCTAGCTCCTACAATGCACAGAGCAGTAAGGGATGGCTACCGCAAGCCTAGGAACTACAGGCTGTACATAGTCTACCTTGGGTGGGGTCCTAATTCTACTTTCTATTTAACCCCATGAGGCAAACCAGATCACTATTGCATGGCATCTTCCGCCATGCCCTGGTCTCCACAGGCCTCCCTATCACACGTCAAGAGCGCTGCTGCACTTTCTCAGTGCATTAGCAGGTTGCTGTGGCAAGGGTTACTGCAGTCTTCTTGCACCTGCTCTGTTGTAATCCTAGTACTATGCCAGCAGTTGCATACTGTTGTCCCGTGTCTGCTCCTCCGTAGAGGGAGCTTCACTTCCTCCGTTATCTAGAACACCACAGCGCAAGGTTGATGTACAATACACGTTCACAAGGTTGATGTACAATACACGTTCACAAGGTTGATGTACAATACACGTTCACAAGGTTGATGTACAATNGTTCACAAGGTTGATGTACAATACACGTTCACAAGGTTGATGTACAATACACGTTCACTCTGGGGAAGAGGGCAGAGAGAGCTTGGCATTTTTAAGTACATGAAACCCGGGAGGAAACATCATCTCTATCTCTGGGTCCATTCTTGCTCACTAGAAACTTTTTTTTCTTTTTTTTCTTTTTTTTTTTTTTTTTTTTGCTTTAATCCCCATCTCCCAGATATTGAGCAGGTCTTTCTGTCCTTCTGGAGATAGGCTTTTACATCTTTGCACTACTGGCCTTTCAGAAGCATTTTAATGTGGGACAGTTCAATGAACCAAAGAATGGTGGGCAGAATGCCTGTTGTACTTGCCAGATGTGAGCATGTCTTCTCTAGCTATTGCAGGTAGATGTTTCCCTAGATCTTGGCAAATAACCCCTGAGGGAAACCTTATCCCGGGCTGAGAAGCTGAAATTTTTCTTTCCTTGTTTTTATTTTATTTTATTTCATTTTTATTTTTATATTTTAAAATATGAGTCTTTCTTTAGACCTTTTACTTCCAGAAGAGTCTTCAAGATTTGTACTATTTCATCATGAAGAACAGTTTAATTTTCAGTGTTGATCTTAACAAGGGCTCCTGGGCTACCTTTGTAAGTCAAAAAGAACTTCATCGAGATGTTGAGTTGCACTAAATACAAGGCAATCCATTGAGACTCCACCCCTAGCAACACAAACAACAAAAAATGTGTAGACCTTGAAATGCTGATTCCTTCTTTAACTTACATGGGACCAAATTATTGATAAATTCTTGCTCACCCTGTCAAGGTGTTTGTGTGTGTGTGTGTGTGTGTGTGTGTGTGTGTGTGTTTCTGTTCCTCTTCCTTCTGATTATTAAAAAACAAAGGTTGATGTAGAGGTTTCTAATATTCTCTTCTTGTAGCACCTACTTATATTCAAATTCTGGTTGGAGATTTAATATATTCAGGAACCTTATCTAAGCACATAAATGACTCCCCTGCCTACACATCACCCCTTTTTATAATCTAGATCTTTTTTCCTTTAAAGGTTCTGGCTACATCTGGTATTTCCTGACCCTGGACTTCTGTGGGTCTCCTTCTCTGGGATCTTCAACAGAGAACTGTCTTGGAACCTAGACACTATTGGTTTGTGCATACGTCTTGATTTTGTTTGCATTTCACTAGCAGGGATGAGGAAACAATTCAGTCATGAGTGTTGAAACATGCATGTTAGAGTCAACTACATGAAGGAGAGAAAAGGCAGAATCCACCAGCAGAGCCATGGGATGTTTGACAGCACACAGCCGCCTTCCTTTGTTGTCTAGCTTGCAGATGGTTGAGCCCTTGGGACGGCCCTGCAGCAACTGAACACATATCAGGATCTGGGTGGCATTTTCACATTCA
The DNA here is from genome assembly GCF_900095145.1 of Mus pahari. Lineage (NCBI taxonomy): Eukaryota > Metazoa > Chordata > Mammalia > Rodentia > Muridae > Mus > Mus pahari. Next base: position 166,023,210 of record NC_034590.1, on the reverse strand, counting down.
CTTTTATTTTGTTCCTATCCTCAATTTCACGCTCTTATTCCCTCTTACAAAGCTTTCTCTTAAATTATTATCATTCCATTTCTTAGAACAGAAAATCCTCACATTACAGACCCAATTCTGCCATCTTTTCTCGTTGTACACATGCAGAAGCAATAGGCTCTGTGATAGTCAGGGAGATGCGGTTTGGAAAGCGCCTCATTTCCTGGGCTGCCTGTGCCAAACTACTCCCCCATAGCCAGCCCGGAGGTTCGAGGCAGTCGCCAGGCTTTTGTTCTCTTTGCGTTTCCTTGAAATGTAGAGAAATATACCTTCCTTTCCTTTGCTGAATGGGGAGTGGGAGGTTTGTAAAGAGAGACTTAAGAAAGGTTGGAAATAGCAATGCTTTCTGTAGATTAATGTTTAGCTTCTTATGATGGGTGCACACCCCCATACTGGGTGATCATGCTGGGTACATGTGTGCAAGTGTGTGCGTATGCATATGTGTGCATTGTGTATGTATATGTTCATATGCTTATATGAACATGGCAGATACGCATGCATGTGTGTGTGTATGTGGATACTTTGGTGTGCAGGCTGGAAGTCGGTTCTTCACATCACATGTGTTCGTCAGTCACTCCCCATATTATCTTTTGAGTCAGTCACTCACTGAAGCTGGTGCTCACTGGTTTTCCCAGACTGGCCAATCAAGGAACTCCAGCACATGGATTAGAGAAGAGTACCACAATGCCTGCCCGACTCCTATGTGGGTGCTGGGAATCCGTTAAATCTGGTGATATCCTTAGACAATGGCCAAAATGGCTCACACTTAAGAAAACTTATGGTTCCCCATCCTGCCTGATCTTAATCAGGAATCTTCTTGTTTTAAGTAACAGAAAACTAGATCTAAAGACCCAGAATCAAATCTATTTATCAACTCACAGATATGAACGGTTCAGAAAAGTTCTGCTGCAGGAATGGCTGCATCCAGGTGCTGCAGGAATGGCTACATCTAGGTGTTAAAGAAACGTCTTTGCAGCCAGTCTCTCCCCTCCTGAACCTATTTCTGTTCAGTTTGTCTTAAAAGGGGAGTGCGATTTCTTCCCTGATGAGGAAAGTTAGAAGCTTGTTACTCAACCCATGGCTGAGTCTTTAATATTTCAATGTAGTTTTCCCCTTTTCTTGGAAATTCCCAGGCCAATAAACTGAGAACAGAACAGTGTTTCTGTTACTGGGCCTAGTAGAAGCTAAGTGAGAGGAGCGTTCAGTGCTGAGGGGGATGGGAGCTGCGCAGGCTCATCACAAGCTGCGCAGGTTCAGGCTCATCGCTCACGCTGCTCGCCGGTCCGTTTCATTTGCTGCTACTTGCTTCCATGGCTAATGTGGGTATCAAACGCCCCCCAGCATGAGGGCATGAAACAATATTCCCCTGCTTTCAGAGTCTAATTTGAGGTCTTTAATTAGAAGTGCCATCAAACCAGCGTGTACAAATCAAAAGTCACACAGGCCCGGGAGCTTTAAAATCAACACGTGGAACGGAGCCTTGTGAGTGTTGAAATAGTCTGGCGGTCTCAGAGAGGAAATCCGGAGCCCGTGGGATATTCGTCACACTCCATCTCGGTCTTTGAAAAGACTTCTGGCTGAGCAGGAGGTACACTGATTTGCAAGTCATGTTCCCACAGTGACACACATCTGCAGAAAGTGGCTGATGTCCTGAGCCGATGTCATGTGCCCCCATGGGACAGGAAGGACTAACCTTTTCCATGTGACGGGTAAGTCGCATTTAACATTGAGAAGGAGAAGTGAGGAACATGGCGTTCGTTACCTGTCCAAAGGATTGAGCTGCAACTGGAACTTCAGCTCTGACCATGCATCGTTCTGCAGGGGTGATGAACAGGGCATTCGTTACACTCCAAATGATTAAGCCATAACGAGAAAGTTGGCTCTGACCATGCATCCCCTTGAACAGTGCCTAGAAAAGGGAGTGATGGTGTCCTCTCATGTCAGGATCTGCTGAGTCCTTCACATGATCTTGGGGGCTTGACTTGACTGAGATGGCTAGAGAATGAGGACAGAAAGACAGACATACAGAAAGCTGGGACTGTGTGGACTGGGGCTTTTGATGGAGAAACTGTGGAACCCCAGGAAGCTTAGCATGTTATTACATGGACTTGTTTATTCCATGGACTTGAATAAGAAGGTGGGGACCGCTTGTCTGTGGTGTAGAGATTGGTGCCTCTTGGAAAGTATTTAATTCCTCTTGCTGGTGAAATGGACGTAGGTGGCTTCCTTTTGACTCTGATTTATAAACTTTTTTTTTTTTTTTTTTGGCCTTGTCTTTTCCATCACGGCTCCTGGGCTTAGTCTGTTCAGGGATGTACGAAGTTTTAAAAATGCTTCTAAAGAAAGAATGATCTTGGGCTGGAGAGATGATTCAGTGGTTAAGAGCACTGACTACTCTTCTGAAGGTCCTGAGTTCAAATCCCAGCAACCACGTGGTAGCTCACAACCATCTGTAATGAGATCCGATGCCCTCTTCTGGTGTGTCTGAAGACAGTTACAGTGTACTTAGGTATAATGATTAATAAATCTTTGGGACCAAGGGGCAGGGGAGAAAGTATGATCTTAAGCAATAAATAAAACAAGGTTTGGGATGTGGCCCGTTTGGTAGAGCGGTGACGCAGCATGCATGGGGCCCTGGTTCAGCCTCTAGCACTGCGTAAACTAGGGAGAGCTATAATTAGCACTTGGGAAGTGCATGTAGGAGGAACAGAAATTCAAGTCATCCTCAGGTACGTAGTGATTTCAAGGCCAGCCTGGACTATGTGAAAACTGTCTCAAGGGGAAAAAAAAAAGCCAAGGGTTTCTTTGAGTTTCAAAAGTAAAGGTAGGTGCTGGTCCAGAGCCTTGCAGCATGCCAAGCTCCTGCTATTTAACACCCTCTGCTAAAGGGTGTCCTTTGAAGCAATAACCTTTTAAAGTTAACAGCACTGTCCCCAAACAGCATCCATTTTCTTAAAAAATGTCACTTCTTGTCTTTGTTTAAATGGTACCACACTTTTAGTGGTAAAACACATGCCAGTGGAAAAACCACATGAGCAGGGAATGAAGGAAGAATTAAAAACAAAGAGCAAGGCATTTTTTAATTTGCTAAGTTATTTATCCACTTTATATCCCCATCAGAGGTTCCCCTCCCTCCTGCTCCCCCAGGCCCTTCCTCTTCCCTCCCCTCCTCCCTTCACCTCTCCTGGCTTCTCCCCAGAAAGGGGAGGGCTCCCATGGATAGGAGTCAGCCCAGGCATATCAAGCCCCAGCAAGACTAGGTCCACCCTCTTCAGCCGAGGCAGCCGAGAGTTAGGGGAAAGACATCCACAGTCGGCAATGTAGTCAGACAGCCTCTGCTTCCACTTTAGGCCACATGAACATCACGAATGTCCAGAGGGCCAAGGTCCATCCCGCTTACATTTCTGGTTGGCAGTTCTGTGTCAATGAGCCCCCACGGGCTCAGGTAGTTGACTCTGTAGGTTTCCTTGTGGTGTCCTTGCCCCCGCTCCCTTAATTCTTCCTCCCCCTCTGCCTCAGGATTCTCCAGGTTGGCTGTGGGGTCTGGGTGTCAGCTTCCAGCAGTTGCTAGGCAAAGCCCCTCTGACATTTATGCTAGGCTCCCGTCTGCAAGTATAGTAGAATGTCAGCAGTAGTGTCAGGGGTGGGTTCCCTCTCATGGCATGGGTCTCAAGCTGGGCAGGTCGTAGGTTGGCCCCTTCCTCAAATTCTACTCTATATTCCACCCCTGCATATCCTGGAGGTGGTACAAAATCGTGGGTCTAAGATTTTGTGGTTGGGTTGGTGGGCCGATCCTTCCATTGAAAGTCTTGGCTGGATATAGGAGATGGCCTATTAGGCTCCATACCCCCCATTTCTTAGGTAGAGTCACCCCAGAGATTTCTGGGATTTCCCATTGCCCTAGGTTTCTATTCCTTCCCTGAGATGTTCCCCCAATCCATCCCCATCTCTCCTGCACCCAGTCCCCTCCTACACACTCCCAATGTCTAATCTATTTCCCCCATCTCATTGAGACTCAAGCAGGCTTCCTTGGGCCCCTCTTGCTACTCAGCTTCTTTGAGTTTGTAGTTTGTAGTACACTTATCTTGTACTTTCCGACGAATACCCACTTCTGAGTACATACTATGTTTGTCTTTCTGGGTTTTATCTCACTCAAGATGACCTTTTCCAGTTCCATCCATTTGCCTGTAAAATTCATGATGTCTTTGATGTTTTTAATAGCTGAGTAGTATTCTGTTTTGTAAATGAACCACATTTTCTGTATTCATTGATTGAGAGGCACCTAGGTTGTTTCCAGCTTCTGGATATGATGAATAAAGCTGCTATGAACACACTGGGGCGAGCATCCTTGTGGGATCCTGTAACTTCTTTTGGATATGCATCAAGCAGTGGTATAGATGGGCTTTGAAGTAAAACTGTTCTGAGGTAAATAAATTTTTGAGAAACCACGAAATTGATTTCTAAAGTGGTTGTACAAGTTTGCAGTCCCACCAGCAATGGAGAAGTGCTCCCCTTGTTCCACATCCTTGCAAGCATGTGCTTCAGCTTTTGATCTTAGCCATTCTGATGAGTGTAAAATGGGATCTCAGAGTTGTTTTGATTTACATTTCCCAGATGACTAAAAATATTGGATATTTCTTTAAGGGTTTCTCGCCATTAGACAGTCCAGTCTGCTGTCAAGAATTCTCTGTTTATTAATGTACTGATTTTAAAGTGGGTTACTTGGTTTGTTGATGTCTAATTCCTTGAGTACTTTATGTTTTGGATATCAGCCCTCTGTCAGATGTGGGGTTGGTGAAAATCTTTCCCATTCTGTATGCTGTAATTATGTCCTTTTGACGGTGTCCTTTACCTTACAGAAGCTTTTCTGTTTCATGAGGATCCATTTATTAATTGTTGATTTTAGTGCCTGAGCTGTTGGTGTTCTGTTCAGGAAGTTATCTTCTGTGCCAATATAGTCAATGCTATTTCCCACTTTCTCTTCTATCAGATTTACTGTGTCTGGTTTTATGTTAAGGTCTTTGATCCACTTGGAAGAGCTTTATCCTGGGTGAGAGATAAGATCTATTTGCATTCTTTTACATGCAGAGATCCAGCTAGACCAGTATTTTTTGAAGATCCGTTCTTTGTTTTCTTTCTTTCTTTCTTTCTTTCTTTCTTTCTTTCTTTCTTTCTTTCTTTCTTTCTTTCTTTCTTTCTTTCTCTCTCTCTGTTTCTCTTCCTTCCTTCCTTCCTTCTTTCTTCCCTCCCTCCCTCCTTTCCTCTCTTCCCTCCCTCCCCTTCCCTCCCCCTCCCTTCTTCCCTTCTCTTCTCTTCCCTTCCCTTCCCTTCCCTTCC
>NC_034590.1:165987253-166017474 GCF_900095145.1 Mus pahari | reverse complement strand
CTCCCCCTCCCCCTCCCTCTCATTTATAGATTTGGCTCCTTTGTCAAAAATCAAGTGTCCATACGTATGAGGATTTACCTCTGGTTCTTTTATTTGTTTCCATTGTTTTTCTGCCAGTACCATTCAAAGAGTTTTTATTACTATTATTATTACTGTAATACAGCTTGAAATCAGGGGTGGTATCTCCAGAAGGTCTATATTGTATAGTACTGTTTTAGCTATCTTGAGTGTTTTGTTTTTACATATGATGTTAAGAAGTGGTCTTTCAAGGTCTGTGAAGAATTGTATTTGTGTTTTAATGGGAATTCCATTGAATCTGTAGATTGCATTGGGAGGATGGCCATATTTCTATGTTAATCCTACTGACCCAGGAGCATGGGAGATCTTTTATCTTTTAATATTTTCTTCAATTTCTTTCTTCAGAAAATTGAAGTTCTTGCCATATAGGTCTTTCATTTGTTTGGTTAGAGTCACAGCAAAATATGTTATATTATTTGTGGCTCTTGTGAAGGGTGTTGTTTCCCTATTTTCTTTCTCAGCCTTTTTATTGTTTGTATATAGGAGGGATTCTCTCTCTCTCTCTCTCTCTCTCTCTCTCTCTCTCTCTCTCTCTCTCTCTGTGTGTGTGTGTGTGTGTGTGTGTGTGTGTGTATGTTAATTTTGTATCCAGCCACGTTGCTAAAGGTTTTTTCTTCCCTTTTTTATCAGCTGTAGGAGTTAACTGGTAGAATTTTTGGGGTCACTTATGTATATTATCATATCATCTGCCAATAGTGGTAATTCCTTTCCAATTTGTGTCCCATTAATCTCTTTTAGTTTTCTTATTGCTCTAGCTAAAATATTAAGTACTCTATTGAGTAGATATATAGAGAGTAGACAACTTTGTCTTGTCTCTGAATTCAGTGGACTTGCTTTATTTTCTCTCCATTTAATTTGATGTTGGTTATTGGCTTACTGTATATTGCCTTTATTGTATTTAGGTATGTGTCTTGTATCCTTGATCTCTTTAAGACTTTTATTATGAAGGGGTGCTGGATTTTGTTAGAGATCTTTGTGGACATGTCAGGAAGGGGAGCCTGGTTCCTACCATGGGAATGAGAAAGCTACCAAAGCAGTACTCCATGTGTGGTAGCACTCCTCCAGGATGTCTGCCTGAGGGGAGAGACCCTGGTCCTAGCTTGTCCCTGCTGTTCCCTGGGGAATCAATAGGTTTTATTAAAATTGTGGTAACTGAGAACACCCTTTCAAGGAGTGACATCAGCTAGGAGGGTTTTTAAGTTAAATCTTTTGTTCTTTTTTTCTACTCAAATACCATGCAGTATTGATTATCTACTTCTCCCCATTTCTTGAGCCCCAGGCTGATGAGTGGGTAACGACTAGCCATTAGTTATATCTGGCATCAGAGTAGAACTGATGATCTCTCCTGTCTTAAGAAGGCTGCCAAAAATAGGTCAATCTAAGATTGAGCCCTGTGGACAGGACCCCTGGAGGAGATTGGCTGTCTGCCTTTGCAGTGGATGAACAATGAAGTTGACATTTAAGATACTGGGAAGTGAAGTTTTTACAATGTTCTTTTAAAATTTATTTCTTTTGTTTTTTGAGATTATAATTATACCATTTCCCTCTTCACTTTCCTACTTCTAAATTTTATATTCTTGATACAATAATAGGACTATTTCTTTAATATCTTTAAATATATATATATATATATATATATATATATATATATATATATGTGTGTGTGTGTGTGTATCTGTGTGTGTCTGTCTATCTCTCTGTGTGTATCTGTGTGTGTGTCTCTATGTGTGTCTGTGTGTGTATCTACCTGCTATATTGTGCATATGGAGGACAACTTGCAGAAGTTGGTTCTTTCCTCCTACCACATGGATCCTAGGGGTCAAGTGCAGGTTGTCAGGCTTGGTGGTGAGTGTCACTATCCACAGTCATCTTGCTGATCTGAGGGCCATCTTATATTCTCCTGACATTTCTCTAGAGAAAAGTAGAACACTCATCCTATTTTGTGATTTCATGAAAGTTAAGACCCTGTCTTGGGGGAACATATTCTTTGGAGTACTTTATGGTCTTTCTTTGTTGTTCAGAGAAGGACACTCACTGAACTTTGTTGAGATAAAAGCCCATCTCTTGGCTCAATGTTTCTGATGTGGGAAGAACACTTGGAAGCCTTGTTTTAAAACCTTTAAACAATATATAGAACAAATGCATGACATGTGTACTGAGCAAGGAACTTGTAAGGAGTGTCTTTCCTGCAGAGACACCATGCATCTTTGACTGTAAAATTAGGGAGCATAAGAGGTTTAACTCCCCACACTTCAGCACACTGCTTCCCTGTCAGGAGTCTTTCTCTAATGCTCCTTCAGTTCATCTTTATTCCCTGGAGTTAGCATTTTCTTCTCTCGTATCTGTTTAGAACAAAGAATGTTTTTCTATTGAGTTAAGATATATTTCTGTCTATTCTGGATTTCAGATAAAATAACATAGATTGAGTAGCTTAGGCAACATAAATTAGGTTTTCAAAACTATAGAGATTGGGAACATTAAGAACTAAGGCTCCAACGCTTTTGATATATAACAGAAAGGATGCTTTCTGGTCTATTATAGGTATCTTGCGCCTGTGTCCTCACAGAAAGAGAAACAGACTTGAACCTCTTCATGGGAGCAGTTAAAAACTTAACTTGCAAAGGAGATGGGAAAGACAGCAATGATTCTTCTCATATTTGAAATAGATTTGTCCACATATTGTAACGTATTTGTGGTGGATAGCCTTTGTCGACTTGAGACAAACTAGAGTCAGTTGGGAAGAAGGGACCTCAACTAATGAATTCCCTCCATCATCCTGGCCTGTGGGCATATCAGTGGGGCATTCTCTTAGCTGATGATTGATGTGGGAGGACCCAGTCCACTGTTTTGGGTGCCACCTGGCCAGGAGGTCCTGGGTTGTATAAGAAAGCAGCCTGAGCAAGCCGTGGGGATTCAGCCCGTAAGCCTCATGCCTCTGTGCCCTCACCTTCAGTGCCTGTCTCTGGGCCCTGCCTTGGTTTTCCGAGATAACAGACTGTAATCCTTTTCTCTACCAAGATGGCTTTGGCAGCACAGCGATAGATAGCAAACCAGGACAGGATTCCCATGGCCCTTATGGAATCTATGAAATCTGGTACGTGTTTACATGCCTAATTGCCATGAACGTATTATTACAATTGAGCTTACAAACATAGCTCCAGCTAGACTTTCCTCCTGAGCCTTTTCAGCCTTTCCTGTCTGCTCCCCTCAGGTGGCCATTGATTGACTTTCTACCATTGTAGGTTCATTTGCATTTTCTAGAATTTGAAGTTTCTACATAGATATAGTTAAACCGTGGGTACTTTCCCTCCCTCCTCCTCACTCAGACGACTTCGAGGTTTTTTTTCCCCATGGTGAGACATTACTTCCTTTTTATTGCCTCCCTTTAGATATAAGACTTTATTTACCTATTGATGGAAATGGGAGTTTTTCCATTTGGGCGAATACACACAAAGCTGCCATGAGTCTTCATTTGCTGGCATTTGGGTGGATATATGTTTTCATTTTCCTCCAAGGTAAATAGCTGGGAGCAGAATGACTGGATTGTAAAGTAAATTGATGTCTAAGTTTTAAGAAACTGCCAGACTGTTCCCCAAAGTGATGGTACCATTTCACATTCCCATCAGCAATATATGAGGGTTTTGGTTCCTCTGGTTCCTAACCATTGGAGTAGGGGATGTTTTTCTCTGACTCAGATATTGGGATACTAGGCCTCATGGTCAATCTTCACAATTCTTAGACACACCAGGAAATTATAGCTTCGTGTGTGTGTGTGTGTGTGTGTGTGTGTGTGTGTGTGTGTTTCCAGGTTTGCAGACAGATGAGAGCCCCCAGGTTGTGGGTAGGTCGATCCTATGGGACTCAGTAACAGGAAAGAGGCAGTGGGCTCTGATGTTCACATTCTCTACTCCCTGACCCACCTGTGACTTGAGCTGCTGTGTCACTTCATGCCTTCCCTACCAGAACACACTCTCTGTCAGCGTGAGACTATGAGCCACAATAATGACCCCTTCCTCATGTTGCTTTCATCACAGAGGAAGAAAACTGTCTATGGCTTAAGGCATCTCAGTGGGTTATAGACTTAAATTTTCTTTATGATTGATAACATGGTGTAATCTTTCCTCTTGTTCATCTGCCACTGGTGTGTATTTAAATCAGCTTATTTCTGAATTGCTTACTTGGTACTGAGATCTCCATTCAAAAATAAAAACTTTGAAAATATTTTTCCAGTGTATAGGCTTTCTTCCCTCCCTCTCTTTTTCTTCTTCCCTCCCTCCCTTCCTCCCCTTTTCTCAGTGTGTGTGTGTGTGTGTGTGTGTGTGTGTGTGTGTGTGTGTGTAGGATGTAGGATGTATGTGGGTGTATGACTGCATGTGGGTGGGTACAGGAATGCCTTAGCTCATATGTTTGTTCGGCTAGCTGGCCGGCAGATTCCCAGGGAATTACCTTTTCCACCATCCATCTCTGAACAGTGGGATTAGAGATGCATGGTGCTGTGCTGGCTTCACATGGGTTGTAGGAGTTCACTCTCTGTAAGGAAGGGCTTTGCATAGGTTGTAGGAGTTCACCCTTGGGTCCTCACACTTGTAAAGAAGGGCTTTGCATAGGTTGTAAGAATTCACCCTTGTCTTCTCACATTTGTAAAGAAGAGCTTTACATAGGTTGGCGGAGTTCACACATGTTAGGGGAGTGCTTTGCCCACTGAGTCCCTATTCCAGCCCTATTGTTATATTTTCAGTCTCATTTGGTTTTGAGACAGGGTGTTAAAATGTAGCTCAGGTTGGCCTGAAACTCTCTATCTTGCCAAGGCTAGCCTCAAACTTGTAATCCTCATGACTCAATGTCTTTCATGTTTGGATTATGAATGTGTACCACCATACTCTGCTTTTTAAATGTGTCTTTTGAAGAACAAACATTTAAGCTTTAAGTCCAATCCATCAATTTTATGTTTCCTTTTCATGTAGCTAAAACTTTCTTCTTAATCCAAATTCACTAAGCCTGTCTCTTCTGTGTTCTTCTAGTAATGTTTATAGTTTTCATCTAAAGTGTACAGCTTTAGGCATTACAATTATTTTGAGCCAAAGTTATGTATGGTATAGATCCCTGATGCGTTTAGTATCATTTATCACAAAGTTGTCCATCAGTGTGTGGTGCTGTTTTTAAATTCTACTCTGCTCTGTTGATGCATTGGTTCATCTATATGCTAACACCATGCTGTCTGGCTGACCACAGCTATCTAATAAGACTGAAACAAGATAGAGTTAGCTCTCTGCCACATTTTTCTTCAAAGTCGCTTGAGCAAACCTCTGTGAGTCTCTGGGACATTCTCTTTAGGAAGCCTTCCAAAGACTCAGGACTCTGTCATTGAACCTCCAATTGTCTGGTGAGACTCCCTTAAGGGTGAGACTCCCCTACTGGGTTTCCTCTCAGCATGGTAACCTAAAACTCTGTAAGGCAGGGTGCTAGGACAAGGCTAAGACATAACCCTTCCTGCCCCTTATAACCGTAACTATAACTGCTCTGTGTTGCCTGATGCCCAGTGTCTTACTCAGATGCTGGGCCTGGGTTTGGGTTATTTCAAAATGAAAGGCAAAGTTATCATCTAAGAAGCAAAGACCACAGATATGGTCACTAGAGGAAATATCAGAGAGCTCGGAGTTTTGGTTTCTGTTTGTTTTTTTGTTTTAGATGACTTTTACTATGTAGATGTGGTTGGATAGTTAGCGCTATGTGGGCCAACCTTGTTCCACACTTGTGGTCATCTTCCTGCTTCTGTCCCCCAAGTGCTGCTATTACAGCTGTGTGCCACCATGCCCCATGCCCAGCCATTCTTGAGTTTTGTATGCCTGCTTTATTCACTTGTGATATCATCCACCCTGAAATTTTGAGATATTGTTAAAAGATCTGGCTGGGCAGTGGCTCAGCCAAAATGGACAAAATCCAGAATCACAGTGTCTGCTAACTTGTGAGTGTATGAGGAGATTTGACAGTGCAGACAGAGCAGGGTGCGAGTTGTTAAGGACACTATTGGCTAAGCTCTGTTTCTCCTACCACTAGGAAGAGGTCATTGTGTCTGTTTTGTTTGTGAAACTACAAGTAGTTTAGCTCTGAGGAGTGAAACATTGGTGATGGGCAGGATGAAGGGAAATGGGGTGCAGAAGAGAGGTGTTAGGCCCAGGGATGGAGAGCAGCAGGCAGTGTAGACACAGAAGCCTGGCACACAGGGCTAGCCCATGTGGACCACACTGACGACAATGAGAGGCTGATACACTTAAGACTGCAGTGACATCCATAGTTTGAAAACATTCCTGTGCCAAGAGGTTGTGGATGGTCCGGGAATGGGCTTGTGCAGTCACAATCTCATTCCACACAGGCGTTGCTGTAGGAGGGTGTTGGTTTACTCTTGATAAGAATGGAAGGAGAGAGTAAGGAGGGTCTATGGGGGCCTTTGAAAAGAAGAGAGGAAGGGAGCAAACGAGGTAATCATATTATAATCTCAAAAGTAAAATATTAAAGTATAAATTGTAAATTCCAGCACCATAGATTTATGGTTTAAGAAAGAATTATCATTTTTTTGATAAAAACGGAACAGTAAAACCATTATACAATGTTACATCTAGCATACCCAATAGTGAAATAAAAATATTGTCTCCCCAGGAATTATGCAAATTTATTCTGTCAAACTTTTAAGGAAATGTCAAGGTGTGACAGTGTCACCATGTGACCGGCCATCCAACTGTTATTCTTTCTCTTCCCCCCTTCATCCTATAGGGGCAGTGACACTTGGTGACAGTTGGGGGAAAGACTCGAGCAGTTATTTTTCAATTTTTTGTATCACAGGTGATTTTTTCCCCCATGACCTGGTAATGAGCTATGTGTAATCTGCATCCAATAAATGATTCTACTCATCAAAGAGGGGAGAGTTAAGTGAGTGAGACTCTGACAATAAACAAACATTTGGAGCCATGAAGGTTCAGGAGACAGGAAACAAGGAGAAGCCCTGGTTTTCTAACTCAAGTGTGAGTTAGAATCATTGGACAAAGCAATAGATGCATGTATATATCGATAGAACTTCCCTGTGGAATAATTTTCTTAAATATTTTTTAGTCAATAAGACTTTTTCAGTTCCATAAATTCCACTCATAGCTTAAGAAAAATACGGAAATGTTCTGGATTTGTCACAACTGAAAACTCCAGGTGTATGTTATCCTGGAACAAAGCTGAATCTAGCTCGGTAAATTGAGAGTGCTTCCTGGTATGTGATGTTGGTACCAAGAGAATTTCCCTCTCTTGGTCAAGTCCCCATGAAGAAAAGGGAGTGATTCCTTACCACTGATGCCCACAAAGTCTTGGGACAAAATCCCATTAGGTCTATCTGGTTTGTGATCTTAAAATTCCAAGTTATTTTTGTTATGTATGGGAAGATTGTTCTGGCTGGGTCATGTGATCTCGCTAGAAGTCAGGGGCATAGTGTTAGCCCTGTGGGGGTGACACAAGATATGACTCACCCTCCTTCCCATTCTCTAAATTACTGAGGTGCTACAGGAGTAGACATGGAAGCTGGGGAGGTAGAGACCACTCAGGTCTCTCTTGATTTACCCCCTACTCTAAAGCATCGACCCTGTGCTTGATGAAATTGCTTGACTGAACCCACTACTGAGAGCCTGCTGCTTCTCAACTGCTCCTCTGTCCTAGTAGCCTGTTAGCTTGTCACTGGGCACTGTGACTTCTTCAAGGAGGGTAGATTGATTATGTGCACTGTTACCATGCCACCCTGCAGCTCAGTTGGCCTCAATTGATTCACGGTTGAGGGAAGAATCCATATCTCTGCTTTGCTTGTACAGCATGAACTCCATATGTCTAAAGCATGACTCCAGAGTAAGAACATCATGTTGTCAATTATGCTGCATAATGTGCATTGAAATGACAGGATTGCATGTCTTCACTCAGATCCTTGCTGTTGGAGCTGGCAGCAACTGCAGAATCATGATCATCAAGGGCAGCATTGCTCAAACTTCCAGGATCACTTTTTTCTTTTATTACCACCCCACAACAGAGCGCCTTGTTTAGGTCACAGTGGACTAAAAGGACCTCAGCTGATTGCTTCCTTACACTTTGCAAAGCATTGCTGGGGTACCGGTGCCGTTAAGAACAAAGAGAAATGATCTCAAAATATCATGGAGCAGAGGACAAACAAGAAGGCAGGACACTTCACTCTTCATATTTTGACATGTCTTGCTACCCACGTCTAGATAGATTTTTGAATGATCTGTTGTTAGAGAAGAATTTGATTTAAAAATAACCAATGCTGGCATTTATAAGGAATTTCTAGGCTACCTTTTAGGCAAGTTGGATTTTCAATTTTGGAATAAAATAAAAACCTATTCTACTTTTCAGAATATGAACCCTTGTCCTCCCAGTTTAATAAAATCAAAGAGAACAACCATTTACCCAATGATTCTAAAGTTCCTTAGTCTTTATGACAAGCCCTTCAGGCAGATCCCATAATTCCCATTTTGTTGATATTGGACTCTCAGAGTGATAAAGACAGATTGTGTTTACACAGCTAGTAGGCTCATATACTTACTGATTATTGTGGCCGGTGCCATGCTTTCTCACAAGAGAAAATTTTCTGCATTTAAGCTAAGACAATTTTGCAACACTGAAAATGTCAGTAGGTGCTAGTTTATCAGACTGATGAAGCAAATATAACTGATGGCAGTGACCATTACTAATGGGCAAAATGCATGCCTAGGACAGGTGGACATCCAAGCCTTCAGGGCATCTATATGAGAGCTCATTTCTTCTAGGAACTGCCCAAACTTCCTAAAATGTCCCTCCCCATTTTCAGGAAACTGTGCCTTTGCCAGATCCATCCCACCGTTCTTTATATAAATAAGCATTTATTAAACCAGCCCTATTCATTCATCTACATAACTGGTATTGCCAATTGAATGGAACATCAGCAAATCAGAGTTAGTGTGACAGGCAAAGCCTGTCATTTCCAACAATGGCTGACTTCCAGTATAGAAATGACTTACAGACCATCTCACTCAAAGACTTACTATTTCCCTGAGATGGTAGTAAGCTAAACCTTTTTAATAGGCCATGCATGTCAGGTAACAAGGTTCTTGGTGGTTTCATTTAATTCAAGTTGAGAAGTTATGCTTTTCAACTCTATGATATGTGGGGTTTTCACAGTTGAATTTGTGTTAAGTTGGCATGGTGGATGAGCTACAGACATTAGGTCAGGCCCCTGGGGAGATTTGTAAATGTTTGTATAGTGTTGACCCTTGAAGGAAATTCCAAGTACCCTTAAAACGTCACCTTGGTACTTGGTATCTTGTTCTCACACACACAAAATTAATAATTCTGATTTACTCTAAAGTTTTGATTATTTGATATGTTAATAAAGGTACAGGTAAACTTTTCTTGGATCTTTTGCTTAAGAAATATACCTTATAAACCCTGTCTCAAAACACCAAATAAATAAATAAATAAATAAATAAAAGAAGAAGAAATATACCTTATAATAAGGATTTTTAGTGGGCGGTAAATAGAAGTATTAAAGTAATCTGCCACACTAAATATTTCGGTCATGGAGACTTGGATAATGTTGAGATTACTTCCAGGTTATTGGAACTGATAAATTTTAACATGACCTAAATGTCCAAGGTGAGGAACAGAGAAACAATTTTTTATTACTTAAATCTCCTTCTTCCTTTTTAAAAACCTTTTTTCTTTTTTCTATTTTAGCTTGAAAATGTATTTTTTTATTCTCTGAGAATTTCATGCAATCAAAACATACAATATATTTTGACCACTGAGCCAGTTCTAATATGGCAGTTAATATTTCCAACAATATTTGTAAACATTTGAACAAAGATGAAAGAAAGCAGGGACTCTAGAGTGACCAAAAAAGCAGAAATAAAAACAAACAAACAAACATCCAATTCCTCTCCCCACAAAAGGAAAAGAACACAGATGAAGTGCACACGCATCCCCTTTCTGCTTGGGTCACATAGCCCCTGCTGTTAAAAAAAAATAAAAATCCACTGGATTTACAGAGCCAAAGGGCTGGGGTTAGTTGCTTCACTGGTAAAGGAAAGCTGGTAAAGATGAGAGAATATTTTGGAATTCGGAGGGGGAAATCCCCAAACATTTATATATAACCTATGCTCAAGGCCATGGCTTAATTTGAACTATGTGTGCATAGGAGAGATTCAAACAGGCTGTCTGGAATCTAATTCCTTCAGCTAGAAGGCTAAAAGGTAGAAAGTTCTCCATTTTTTTACTACTGGAGAAGGGAAAATGGAGGTTATTGCCAGTCCTTCCAGTTAGTGAGATGTGGTGAACACCACATGCTGTCTGTCAGAATCCCATGGTTCTATTGGTGGCATTCCCTACAGAGTAAAAGCAGCACCGCATTGTTTGTTTCCCTAACAACAATATCCCACTCTTCAGAGGAATTATGACAGAATCCAGACCCATGACTGCATCATACACAAAATCTAATATGTTAAAAATACATGAGAGAGAGAGAGAGGGGAGAGAGAGAGAGAGAGAGAGAGAGAGAGAGAGAGAGAGAGAGAGAGAGAGAGAGCAGAGAAAAAGCAGGAAGGAAGGAAGGAAAGACAAGTGATTCAGATTTTGAAATTAGAAAAGCATTTTAAAGAAGTCAGCACATATTTGTTCAAGAATCCAATGAAAAATTAATGGAAAAACAATCAAAAAGTAAAATTATAAAGAAATAGAATCACAGGCGACACAAGAACTAGAAATTAAAAAGTGAACACCCACTGAATATTTGACATTCATTCTACCTAGGGTTTTTATTTTGGGGCCAACCTTAAATTTATACAGATATTAAAGTAATAAAGGAAACAAACACACACACACACACACACACACACACACACACACACACACACACACTACTATGAAGTAGTATTCTTGTTTAAAGATTGAAGGCCTCGTGAAAATGCAGCCTGGGCCATTAAGTCCCATCTTTCTTATATCTGCTTTCTTTTTTGTTAAAGTCATAAAGACATACCATGGGCAGCTGAGAACTTTTGCATGTGTGGGGTGAAGTAGGAAAAACCAATTAGTTGGTACTTAAAGGTAGGTGCCTGGATGAGACACACAAGTGCTGGAGCCACGGGACTTAAGGAGGCCTTGTGCAGAAAAGAGGAAGCATTGCCAAGGAAGTGGGGTATTCTCTAGGTTTAAGTTCTTTGCCACTTCCCTCCTTTGGTCCAAGAAGATGTTCCAAGAAACTAAGGGTTAACTTTCCACCTTGTGGGCACAGTGCTCTACATAGCTAGGATAAGTCAAGAGAAATCCAGGCACAACACAGGCACTTGTGGACTGGGGAAAAAAAACTGTGGTTCCATCCAGTGCTAAGGAAGCCTCCTGTAAATTCAAGTTCCAAACAGTCTGGGGCTTTGTTGGAGCTGGTAGAGGTAAGGTGGTCCATTCTGCTCTGTTGAAGCTGAGTTCAGGGAAAGAAAGATTCAGACTTGGACCAGGACTTGGGAAGAATGAGATCAAGTCCAAAATGGTGATATTAATATCTAACACATAGGGAGCACTTACCACATGAGAGGCTTTTAGGCACTGGAAATCCCATGTCTGGACCCTCTATCTAACAGAAGCACCTATGAGTGAGGTACCTGTAGGCTTTGATTTTTCAAAACCTACTTTTAATAAGGGTTTTAAATGCTTTAACCTCCCTTCTAGCCCACCACTCACCAGAGGTAGTGGAAAGGAAAGGTTAATAGTGCAAAGGAGAATGTAGACCTCTTTAGAAACAGTTCTTTGGAGTGAATGCAATCTACTTTGTTAAGATATCAGCAGTTCAGTTCATACAAATCATCAGCAGCAGCTGGATCCACCCACAAATACCATTTATCAATCAGCAACAGCAGTGTGATGCAGAAGAAACCACAAGACTCTGCCAATTGGCCTGAGTCCATGGAAATGGCAAGAAGTCAACAAAACATACCAGAAATTCTTTGGTGCATTTCTCCCTAGGAAGTCATGACAAACAATGACCAGCAAAGAATAACAAGGCGAACTAATACCATACGGTGCTGTTATTGAAGACCAGCACCAGCAAAGCCCAACAATGACCATCGAAGATTGGTAAGGAGTACCAATACCATACAGCATTGTCAACTGTTTGTTGGGTTATACTTATACCCTTTCCAAACACCAGTGTTCTCTCAAGCATCTGCTCTAGCAAAGCATCACATACCCCTTTTCCAGGCTGCCTCCAGAAAAACATCACGTGTCTATTTTCAGTAAAAACATGGTCTCATAAGACAGTTTTCAGAAAAACATTACACAACACAACTGAGTCTCCAAAGAAACCAGAAATTTCCACTTTAAGTACCACTAATCTGAGGTTCAAATTCATACTCTAAAAGGGGTTAAGCCATATATGTCTGACCTCAGCTTTGCCTAGCTTTGTACATTGTGGGAAGGATGACAGGCTGAGTGAGAGCTCTATTTGGACAGTGCTTGTAAGCAAAAGCCTGAGCAATATCTCCCAGAATCTAGGGATATTTTAAAAAAAAGTCTATGTGTGGTAGCATACCCAGTAAGTCCAGTGCTTGTTGGCTCAGGTACATGGATCTCTGTGGCTCAGTGGTTGAGTCTATGTCATGAGTGTCAGCCCAGTGAAAGACTTTGACTCAGCAAAACAAGATAGGTGACACCTGAGGAGCACTAACAGAGCTTATCTTTTGATTTTTAAATGCATGTGTTTATACAAATTTACACTGGGTAGGCAAGTGAATGTGCATGTGTGTGTACACAGACACACATGCATGTACACACACACATGCACACACATATACACAAACATGCACACACATGTGTACACACATACACACATGTATACACACACATGTTCACACACATAACAACATGTGCACACAAGTGCATAAACACACATTTGCACACACACAGATGTGCACACACATGTGCACACACATATGTGTATACACACACGGATACACACACACACACACACACACACACACACACACACACACACACACTGACTGTCTAGGCTCTAATTCCAAGCCATGTTCAGTATTGTCTATGGTTCCCAGAGTTCAGAGACCAGATTGAAGTCACGAATAAAATACTAATATCTGTGTCTGAAGATTCACCTTCACTTGCCTGCTCTGGAATCATTACAGAACAAATGAGAAAATTCTGGTCTTCAGGGTTTTATAAACTTGAGAGACTCTTTAACAAAAGCAATGTAAAATATGCCTCTCTAAATTATTTTTACAGAAGAAATATCTGGCCCATGTAAATGCACAGTTGGAGTTCCTCCCTTGGGCTTTGGACAGGGCTAAAGAGGATGTGTGTTGAGGGTCCATATGATTCAAAATTCCTGTTACACCTGCCTACTAGCACTACTTGGAGAACATATACCTGAAGAATCTGAAACACTTGTCAGTCTAGCTCCTCATCAAATAAAGGGTCCTAGAAGTAGGAGAATGAGCACCTATGGATATTTTTCCTTATTTTATGCCACAAAGCAGAGTAAAGGCTGTTTTTTGCTATTATCGTTCTTGCTGGTTTTTTGCCTTCTAGAAACATTTGTCTCATAATGGAGCAATGGAATTCGAAATTGATGTTAAAGACATTGATAGTCTTTCACAAAGAGAGAGGTTAATAGGGTTGGTTATAAGATTAGTTAGTCATATAATAGAGATCTGAGGAGCTGAGCAGATGATGATATAGAAAACTGTTCTTCCCTTAGGAAGAGAACAACAAAGGAAGGGTTGTGTGAGTGGGATCTAGAAGCTATGAGTATCTCATAGGAATAGGGAACTCATAGCTAGTAGATGCAAAGACAATAAAGAAAGGAACACCAGGACTAAAAGACATTCATCAACTTCTTCCTCCTACTTAGTGTTTTTCACTAGAGCCTCTGCTTCTCTAGGGACAGCTAACAAGGCATCTTCTAGAATATTGTTTTCCTCCACATAAAATAGAGAATGAAATGTTGGAGATCAATCTGAGAGAGACAGACCTGGTCCTCTCCATCCCAGATAAGAGATGGCACACTGAGGAGTCTACTGTCCCCTTCAAAACCCCCAGTTTCGTATATGGAAGCCCTAATCTCTAGCCATTCACAGAATGACTGGGTTTGGAGATAAGATTTCAAAGGTGTCGTTTGAGTGGATCTAGAGTATATTTAGATCCTGACTAGTTCAGAGGGAAGAACATGAAAAGATACAAGGGGAGGATGATTGACTTTAAGCCAAGGAGACTGAGAAGGGTCCTAGCTGTCCCTTGGCTATGGAGTTTCTGGAGTCATTGTAAAATGCACTTCAGCTGTGAAGCAATTGAGACGGTGGAACTTAAAGACAACCCTGGCAAGCTAATGCAAGGAGACCACAGATTCTTGGGTTTTGTGTGTTACATTACCCCCACTTGAGATCGACTCCAAAGCTCAGTTATTGAAAGAACCTTATTATTCCCATGAGTCTTTGGTTTCCATTTTCAAAATTTCCTGGGTCACTCCTGTGGGTGGAAACCTCATCTACTACTGTTTAAATTTCTTTATCTTGTTCTTCTTCCCAAAGTTCTAGAAACCCCTTGCTGTCTCCCTTGTACATAGAAAATATCAATTCATTATTTAATTTCAAGAGGCAACACCTCACCTGTGGTCCAGAAAAGGAATGAGTAGAGAAAATTGCTGCAACCCCAACTCCGACTGGCAGAGACAGGAGAAAAAAAATGACACGAACGCCAAGGAAGGTTTTCAGCAGCTTCTGTCTTTATCTCAGGCGCATTCAGTTTCTTTTTCATTCGTCCTCTGATCTTATCCCTCCCCCCTCTCTTGGATCCAATCAGCGTTCAGCATGCTCTGAACATGAGCCGTGCATGCAGGCAGGGCGCACAGTGATAGGCCAGTGACTCATCAGGCAGACAGCACAGGATTGTACAAGTGCACAGGCTCAGGTTCTTGGTAAGCAGGGATCATGGGGCTTGGCAATGAGCCAGGGTGCCATCTTGACACTTGCAGCCGCACCTGCTTCCCATATATCCCCTTTTTTGTTTAATTAAAATGGCTCCAGGATCGCATCTGTCTTTAGGTTGTCCTCATTCATGTTACATCCTTACCCATCATAGGCGTGGTGAACTCACTTTCACCATCCTGTCTTAGGTTGGTATGCACATGTGAGAGTCTTACCCATCATGGATTAACGATCTATGATACTGAGCCAAACATGGGGCTAATTACCTGACTCTATAGCCACCATAGCTTGAATCAGCAGTCGTTGGTCGGCCTGCGCCCGCCTGTGCATGCGTACCATCCACCACAGCATATCAACACATACAGCACACAGCAAAAATCCCAAGGTCCCCTGGATCATCTTGGGAGCACTCGCTCTGTACATCAGTCTGAATCCCTGCATTTCTGACAAAGATCTGCGGGGTCTGATTGCTGCTGCTGACCTTGTCTGTTCTCGCTGTGGACCCAGAGCAGCCACCTACTTCAACAGAAGGTGGCTCTGGTATGGGGGCCTTTATGCTTTCCTGTTCTTCTAAGAAGTACAATTGATCTTTAATGTGGTCTAAGTCCTTCTGAAGTGATGTTATATAGCCTTCTTTTACCAAAAGATCTTCTTCAAGTTTTTCTGTCCTTTCTTTATAATTGGCAAGTTCTGAAATGGCCACTGACTCAGCTTCAAGAGCTTCAGGTCCACCCAAAAATCCACGATCTCCACCAGCATGAGTTAGCTTCACAGTTGTCTCCCCATCCCTAGAGCTTTCCTTCTTCTTCCAGCTTTTTCTTGGCCTCCTCTAATAGCTTCTGTAGCTCCATAACTCTCTTTTCTGTCTCTGAAGCATTTCCTCCCACAATTCCCACATGTTTTTCTGACATTGTTCTGTGTATCTGTCCTTCCAGGTGCTGATGAAACTGTCTGCTTTTATGGGAGGTCTGATTTTCTAGAGGATTGGTCACATCCTGGGCAGGGGCATCTTCTGGTTACCTGGTTGGTGGTTTCTTCTAAAACCAGCTTTTCAGGAGTCACCGTGTCCAGCTGATGTTTAAAGCTTGCCTCATCTTCTAGGAGGGT
This sequence comes from Mus pahari, assembly GCF_900095145.1. Classification (NCBI taxonomy): domain Eukaryota; kingdom Metazoa; phylum Chordata; class Mammalia; order Rodentia; family Muridae; genus Mus; species Mus pahari. The sequence goes on along the minus strand of NC_034590.1, from coordinate 166,001,284 downwards.
CCTGGCATCCTCTCTCTGCTGTTCAATGCTGACCAAATCCTGCTGCAGTTTCTCAATCATGCTAGTGAGCTGCTCTACTTCTTCCTCTTTCTGTTTCTTCCCATGTTCTTCCTCACTCATCAAACGTTCAATCTGGGTTTCTAGATCTTGTATCTGTTCCTTTTGTTCTTCAATGACCTTGTTAACTTTTGACAAGCAAATTTAAGGCAACTGTGAAGTGCTACTCTCAGAACTACTCTTGGATTTGTTGAACTGCTAGTCAAATCCGCTGCCTGCAAGTCTTGACCTAGTCTAGAGTCTAACTCTGCTTTGTTTGAGAAACCGCAATAAAGTGGCTTTAAAAGTGGCGGATCCCATGGCTTCTTTTGCCTTTGGGTCTGAGGTTTTCCGTCCCTTTTGGAGGCTAGACTTTTAGCCCTTAATCCTGGGAGCCTAACTCTGTCTCTACACTGGGAACCTAACTCTGTCTCTATACCGGGAACCTAACTCCATCCCTATACTGGGAGCCTAACTCCATCCCTCTACCGGGAGCCTAACTCTGTCTTTATACCGGGAACCTAACTCTGTCCCTATACCAGGAACCTAGCTTCATCCCTCTACCAGGAGCCTAACTTCATCCCTCTACTGGGAAGCCTTTTCCTAGCACTAGATTACTCTTACCAGGGAACTCACCCGTAGCTCCCTTTTCTTGTTAACTCCACTTCCTTTGAGAAGCCACACTAATGTGGCTTTTCAGTCTTCTTACTTATCTCTTCTTCGTCATCTCCGAGTCAATATTTTCATCAACACTTGAATGATTTACAGACTGAGCCTCTTCTGAATCTGTATAACTTTCATCATCGCCAGACAAAGGCACCTCTCTTTTAATACCCAACATTGCAAGCTTCATGCAAAGGGGTCCAACCTGCAAAGTCTTTCACATTTGCCCCTAAACTAATTAACTCTTTGACTTGTTTCACATCTCCTCGAATAGCTGCCATGTGTAAAGGAGTTTCACCACGCTCATTTCTTTTATTAATTTTATCTTTTTGTAGAGCTGGGCGTTTTCTTCTGGGCTGGTGTTGCTTGTGACAGGTGACTTGGTGTGGAATCTGGGCTGTTGTGCATTGCTGTCATCTGCATTAGGAGTGCCACCTGCTTTCATCTGGACCTTCTTTTTCTGAGTATGTCCTGTAAGAAGATATGTCTCTCCCCCAATTTTCACTTGTATGTCCTGGATCTGAATCTGTGTCTGAGTCCCACTCCTCATTTCTCGATGGACTGACTGTAAAAGGCAGCTTTCATTTCATGGATGGTTTCTCTCTCATTTCCTTGCCCATATCACCTCAGTCAATTTTTGAAGTTTTGCCTCATCCTGGATCCAAGGCTCGGCAGGCACAGAAGGGTTCACCCCCCTGAACGAGGACCTCTGGGTGGCCACAGCGGTCGGTGTCTCTGAAGCCGCTGCAACAACCCCTGATGCCTCTGGGGCCAAGTTGGTGTCTCACCACAGCCTTCTTGATCCTGGGCCACCAGATGCTGCAACCCCCAACTCCGACCGGCAGAGATGGGAAAAAAATGACACAAACGCCAAGGAAGGTTTTCAGCAGCTTCCATCTTTATCTTGGGCTCATTCAGTTTCTCTCTCCATCTGTCCTCTGATCTTATCCCTCCTCCTTCTCCTGGATCCAATCAGCATTCAGCACGCTCTGAACACGAGCCGTGCATGCAGGCAGGGCACATGGTGATAGGCCAGTGACTCATCAGGCAGACAGCACAGGATCGTACAAGTGCACAGGCTCAGGTTCTTGGTAAGCAGGGATCACGGGGCTTGGCAATGAGCTAGGGCGCCATCTTGGCACTTGTGGCTGCACCTGCTTCCCACAGAAAACTGCTTCTGAAATGGCCAGAGTCCTCCAGGTACAGCAGGAAAAGGTCTCTGTAATTGCTGCCCATGCAATCTGGTGATGGTTATATAATGGACATACCCCCTCCAGAGCAGATGCAAACAGGTGATTTAGAGGCAAACTGCTATCTTTTCATTTTCCTGTGGCTGTAGCACAACTCACATGGACTGGGACAGCAGGAGCAGGAGGAGGAACACCCCATGTTTTCTCTCCATCTGTTCTTGCAAGGGCAGCATGATAACAATATGGCATCCATTTCAGGATGTCAACATGGGATCCAGACTTCAATCAGCAGGATCCTATTATATAATAGGAAATTATAATGCTAGTCCCTGGAGGGAAACATGGCCAACCAAGGTCCTGCAAATATGGTCACTGTATTCAATGGTCCCATACATTAATAAAGCATGGCATTTAGCTGTCTCAGAACAACAGAACTCAAGACTCTCCATGGGACTTCCCATCTTGGATAAGTCACTTTTTAATTCTAGAAACAATATCTTATCTCCCTTGCCCTGAATTGGCGGTGGGGTGGTACTCTATGTGTTACTAATATGGAGCCATGGACACTTTGGAAAGACAGATGTAACTCTGAATTGGCGCTATGAACACATTTGTAATTTTTTTTCACACTCTTGCTATGCAAGCAATTTGGGGGGGTATGGAGTACCTTTTCTCTGCCCCCCCCTTGTCTGACTTCATTAAGACAAAATATCAGTGTTCAGTAGGTCAATGATTAATGTGTTGCTTCCTCTCATAGCAGAGGAATTGAGAAAAGCTAAGATCTGAGAGGGGGATTCCCCCCCCCCACACACACACAAACAATCCCATCTCTAAGGTATTTCTTTCCCATAGTCCTTTGAGCATAGTTGTCCATGCGGATGAGACTTTTTTTGTTAGATGTATCCAGACATAATTTAAATATAAAATCACCTATGTTATGTTCTGTACCATGCAATAAATGTGTGAAGTTTGGAATCGTCATTGTGGATGGAAGGATTATCTTTGTAGAGAATGATTTTAAATTTTTTCCTTTCTGTTTTCTGAAATGGGTAGATGCTTCCCTCATTAGGGAAGGTTTGTGATTACATACAGGACAAACTTGGATTATGAGAGTATGCTCTTCCTAACTGGTATTCAACATCCTCAGGCATGGAGAAGTGTACAGTAGTGTTCTAGTGAGAAGGAGAGAGATGGATCCACAGAGAAGACTGAAAAGAAAGAGATGAATGCACAGAGAAGCCTGAAGATGGCAGCGCTGAGGCTTTTCAGATGCCACATGTGATCTGGGCACTTCAGTGTGTCCAGCTTACTCAGTCCTAACAGCATCCTGTGGAGTGGGGTCTGCTTCACTCCTGTTTGATGGATGAGAGATTGGAGGTATCCCATGTGCTCACATTCCTTGTTGAGAAAATACCTGTGCTAAACAGCTTAAAGGAGTAAAGATTTATTTGGCTAGCAGTGTCACAGATTTCAATCCCAGGCCAGGTGGTTCTGTGGTTTGGGCCTGGGGTGAGACAGAGTATGATGGTGCTAGAAGTGGACCCTCATGGCAGCCAGGAATCCAGGACAGTGCAAGGGTGGAGGGGCCTAGGTGAGAAAGAAGGTCACAGTGGTAAGACTATGCAGTGGTCACCATGGCTGTCAGGAGGCAGGAAAAGAGATGGGAAGAGCTGAGTTCAATTTCTCCTTCAAAGACCTGTTCCCAGTCTTCCATCTAATTCTTCTTCCAACTAATGCCACCATAGGGGCTTTCAGCCCTTCAGCCCTCGTCTTTGGAGCATGTGTAGATTCAAACTGCCACAGCCACTAACTCTGCAATCAATCAATATATATATATATATATATATATATATATATATATATATATATATATATATATATATATATATATATATATATATATTGCAAGGTAGCCTTTATCCTAAGGGCCATAGCCAGGGTTGTAAGCACAGCACACTCTAGGACCTAGTGTTCTGCAGGCTGTGAGAGGCAAACCTGGGCTATTTCAGGGAACTTTGCAGAAGTACAGGCTGTAAACTTGCAAACTTAGGTGGTGGGTTTGTCAGGGATAACTGATAAGAGGGGCTCTGCCATGACACAGTGGTAGGTTATGCTCTTGTGTTCTCTGCTTTATGCAGGTGGGAAGATAGCCAAGAATGCTAGAGTGTATATAGTTATCCAGTGAATGGAAGGAAGGCCTGGAGATAATATTTAAACTGAATTTTCACATGTTCTTAAAATTAAGTTATTCATAATTAAAAATATAAACTTTCATTTTAGAGCAGTTTCAAAAGGATAATTTGAACTCATAATTCGAATCCTCCGTTGAGTTAATATACTCAAAAGTAGGGCTCTTCTCCCCTGAAACCATGATTTCCATAGAAATATCTTTCCTGGAAGTGGAACAGGGTCAGAAAGGTACCAGCCAAGATGGACTGACTAGATGAGCTACGAACTTCAATGTTAGCTTTATAGTGTCTCATATTCTCAATCGGTGTCTTCTGTAAATAACCGAGGTTAAAAGAATACAGGAACTATTAAGTTGGAGGGTACTCAGAGTTTATATATAAAGTAATACCAGGCTGAAGAAATGGCTAAGTGGATAAAGCATACAGGTATAAGGATGAATTAGAGCCCCAGTATACACATTGTCTTAGTTTTATGTCAGCTACTGTAATAAATTACCCTGGGAGAAGAAAATAAAGTGGAAAAATGTTTAATTTAGTCCACAGTTCCAGGTTATAGTACAGTATTTTGGGGAAAGTCACAGAGGCAGAAGCTAGATACATCACATCCATGGTCAACGACAGAGAGCAAGAAAGTCGGGCATGTTCCTCTATGCTCAGCTGATTTTGTTCAGTCTTAGAATCCCCTGACTAGGGAATGGTGTCACCCACAGTGAGAAGGTCTTCCCACCACAATTAACTAGTCAAACTAATTCCCTACAGACATGCCTACAGCCAAACCTGATCATGAAAGTCCCTTGTTGAGATGCTCTTCCTAGGGATTATGGATGGTGTCACGTTAGCAAAACAAACAACCACACATATAAGTGCTGGGCAGCCATAGCAGCCACGTGTAATCCCAGACTTGGTGGACAGAAACAGGGGATTTCTGGAACACTCTGGCTCACTAGAAACGTCGGAGTTGGCAAAACCTGAGTTCAGCAAGGGAGTAACCAAGGTAGAAGCCCAGTGTAACCTTTGGGCCTCAACAAGCATGCACTCAAATGTCTGTGTGTCCACACAAATGTGAACCCGCATTCATTTGAACACCACGCACACCACACACAGACACCCACAGAGAGTAATACGGTAAAATATAATTCCTACATCATTACCAGGTTACTAGAAAGCGACCTTAAGATAGAGCACTGGTCATATCTTCCCAAGGTCGCAGCTACTCTGCTGCCTCCTAGACTCTGTGGTTGGGCCTTAATGAGCTCCTCTCACTCCCTCAGGCAACGTCAGCAGGAAATGGTGGAGCCCAGTGGCACTCATAATCTAAGGTGACCACAATAAAACCATAATTCAGACACTAAACTCCCAGCAGATTCTAGTGAGTAGAACCACAGCCCCTAAAAGTCAGCAAGGCAGTAAGCTAAACCTAAAGCCAAACACAACGCCTTGCAAAATAAGAGATTTAAATAGTGTCAGAGTCTCCTAAGAAGATAGATGGAATGTCTGGAGCAATGGTTTCTTTCATCGTTGATATGACAAAATACTTGAGAAAAGAGAGGAAGGAAGGAAGGAAGGAAGGAAGGAAGGAAGGAAGGAAGGAAGGGAAGGAGGGAAGGAGCAAGGGAAGGAAGGGAGGGAGGGAGGGAGGGAGGGAGGGAGGGAGGGAAGAAAGAAGAAAGGAAGGTAGGTTTATGCTGCCTTACATTTTGAAAATGCAGTCCTTTGCAGCAGGGAAGCCGTGAGTGGTAGGAAGGGGCTAGTCACGACACATGCAATTGGGAAGCCAAGAGAGTTGAACGCTGGTGTTCCACTTGCCTCATTGTTTTGTTCAGTCTGGAACACAAGCCTGAGCCACCCACACTCAGTGCCTCTCAGGAAGCTCCTTCATGGACACACTTAGCCGTTCATTTCTAAGGCAGCTGTAAATCCTGTCAGGCTGACAGTGAAAAGCGTCATCCCCCAGTATCTTCCCATGTAGGTAGGATTCCTTGCTCTCACTGGCAGGCCTGCTATTGAAAACATTTGGATGCCCGTAGGCAGCAAACAAAAACTGTCCCCGCTGCCAGCAGCAAATCTTTAATCGAAGAGATTGTACAGGCCACAGAATATACAATTAAACATAAATCATAAAGATACAGATTGGTAAAAGTTTTAGGGAAAAAGAAAATGGTTAAGAGTTAGGACAGAATTATGAAACCAAAAGCATGATTTTAAAAGGGGCCAAATGATACATTAGAGCTCATTCATGTGTGAACCCTTGGTTGTGAGGAAGCCAATGTGAAGGGAATATGCTGTGAAAGACTGACAAGACAATGTTTATAAACCTCATATCTAACAAAGGACTTAGCTAGAACATGGAGAACACTCTCAAAGATTGGAAAAGGCACAGGATTCTGACAGAGAATCGACAAAATATAGGAAGAGATATTCCACAGAACAGGATGTACTTACGAAAACTGAACATCTAATTAACCTGAAATCATGTCAAGATAGGACCACACATCTATCAGAATGATTGGTGCTTAGAAACAAACCAAATGCTAAAACAACAAATGCTAGTGATGGCTGGAGGAATAGATCATTCAGAACTTGTTAGAAATGTTAAATTGTGCCAGCATTACAGAAAATAATTTGCTAAAGTCTCATAGAGCTAAGCCTAACAGAACAATGAAATTCAGAAAATTTTCTCCAGACAAATAAATATTTATGTTCAAATGAAAAGCGTCATAGTCACTTTACTTGGCCATAGCCAGTGTGTCTTTGAGCAGGAGGAGGGGACATATAAAAGGGTTAGGATGCTGGCTATATTTCTCAGCAAGAGCAAGGGATGAACCACTGATACATATGCATGAACTTTTAAAGCAATGTTTTCAATGAGTAAAGTCTGGTTGCTAATCAAAAGGATTGCTGTAGCATTTCATCCGTGCACCATTCTTGAAGTGGCAGCATTATGCATGGAGAACCAGCTAATGGTTGCCAGAGGTTAAAGGTAGGGATGGGCATTGTCACCTGATTGTGTCTCCCTCCAACTCATATGTAGGGTCCTAACAGTAGCACCTGGAATGTAGTCCCCTTTAGGCTCAGCAACACTTAGCATCCACCCGTGTCCTAAGGAGAGGCGGTGCCCTTCACCTCTCTCAGCTTGAGACCAAGCAAAGGTGGGGAAATAGACAGAATTATGTTCTTTTACCCTTCTAGCAGCACCCCTCTCAGATTTTCCATGTTTGCAGTAGAGCCCAATGCATGCCCTATGTGTGATCATGGCAGGATTAGTCAAGATGAGGGCAAACTGGACTAGGTAGGGCCACTCATGGCATCCAAGTGCCATTGTTTTAAAGGTGAAATTTAGATACAAAAACACACGGCAAGAATGCAATGGGGAAGTGAAGGCAGAGAGCAACAAGATGTCCAGAAAACCGGGGGAACTAGAAGGAATATAGAAGGAATATAGCCATTGTCAGAACTGCCTAAGAAGGAGTCAGACTTGCTAATCTCCCTGCGGAGGTTGGGCTTCCACCATTCCAGAACCGTTTGGTGATACATTTCTAAGCCTAACCACCCAGTCCATGGAACTTTCTCATGTCGGGAGAAAGTTGTGGGAGGGAAGTGGGAATGCCTGTCAAAAGGGTAGCAAAAGCCACAAGTATCCCAGCAGTACTTGCACAAGTAAAGGGGAATGGTTACCACACCCCATTGTCTCTTCTGCTTCTTCACGCATGTCATTGTCTCAGTCCACACTACACAGAATAGAGGAGAAAAAGACCATGCAAGGGAGGACTCATATTGGAGTCCTGAGAGGGAGCACTGAGAGGGCAGTGCAGACCAGTATCTTCTAGCTGACTTGCAAGTGAGTCTGAGAGATGCCAGCCCAGGAAGGGGTGTTGGAACCAACCACAGCCATGGTTTGGCTCAACCACAGCCCTGCTTTTAAGCTGTGTCATCTAGAGATTCCTAAGGCTTGTCATGGCAAGAAAGGTGGCACAAGCTTTCTCAAACAGCTCCTGTGTGCCTTTTGGAACTGGTGCAGGAGACTGAGTTTATCATGTTCCAGCCATCCTACGGCTGGGGCTAAAAGGGTGGTCTGGCTGGCTATTTGAGTGATAGTCCTTTTGCTCAAGGCAGCCAGGGTAGGCTCAGAGACTCTAGCAGCTGCTAATTAGGGATTCCTTCCTATCCCTGGAGTCTTTGGAACTTGGGTATAAGGAGTGTCTACAATACACACTGGGAGAATTATCACCAACATTAATCACAACCTTAACGGACTTTGACGGTGACTCAACAGCACTTAGCCTCTGCCCAGTGTCCTAAGGAGAGATGGTGCCCATCATTTCTCTCAGCTTGAGACCAAGCAAAGGTGAGGAAATAGACAGAATTATGTTCTTTTACCCTTCTAGCAGCACCCCTCTCAGATTTTCCATGTTCGCAGTAGAGCCCAATGCATGCCCTGTGTGTGCGCTGGTCTTCCTCTCTTTAGTAAACTTGAGGAAATAAATGAGAAAGGGCACCAAGATGGTACCAGACAATTAGTGGGTCCCCTTTTTTGTGCAGGGTGGTTGGTGGAATGGATGTTTCCTGCCTCATAAACAGTGGAAGGGCAGGTGTGGAATAACTGGTGTAGACATTCCTGTCCAAACATGGTAAAAATATGACCCACAGAGAAGTGACTGCTCTGTGCATATGCTGAAATCTCCGCAAGAAGTGTCCCTTACTTCTTTATTATGATTCAGGGGCTGCACTTCCAAATCCCAGCTCATGGCTCAGAGGGGACTGGCATAGTAGAGACAGAAGATGAGAATTTAAGCTATAGTGTACCCCAACACTAAAGCCATCCAGTCTCCCTGTAGTCATTTTTTTAAATCTGTAAAATGGAATAATACTTTTCATTTCTATAGTGACTGAAGAATTACAATGAAAAGAAAGTTGTGTGTAGGACTTCTGGCAGGTGGCTATGCTCAGGGTAGATGCTCAATAAATATTACTTCCCTTTTGCCTTCAGTTCATCAGGGACTCAGTAAAATCCTTCGATAGACCAATTTACAGGAAGGTCATTGGAATGAGAGCAGTTGGTTTTTTACAGGCCTAATTTGTGTCCAGCTGATGACCTATGGATTCCTCTATGGTCGAACCCCACTAGAGATATCAGTTAAACCAGAAGAAGGAGTGAGTGTCGAGTGACCTCAGGGAGGATTCTCTGTAGGGTCTTCCAGGACCAAGCTGGGCAGGGATGCTTTTCTAAGATGTTATAGTTCTTCAGAGATGATGCCAATAGACATACTAGCATGAATGGGAGGAAGCCAGGAGGCCACAACCTTATACGAAGAATGCACACAGCCAGGGAATGCGGAGAGTAGGAGAGATAGTCTTGACCTGGGAAGGAAAAGGACCAAGTAGTTATCCAATACCAAATGGTCAGTCCTGAAGCATACATACAAGTAACATATAGACTGAGCAGGTTGTACTTACACACACACACACACACACACACACACACACAGAGAGAGAGAGAGAGAGAGAGAGAGAGAGAGAGAGAGAGAGAGAGGAGTGTATGGAATCAGAGGATTTTACTGAGTCCCTGATGAACTGAAGGCAAAAGGGAAGTAATATTTATTGGGCATCTACCCTGTGCATAGCCACCTGCCAGAACTTCTTTTTCTTCTTTGAGGAAGAAAAGGGGAGGGGGAAATGATAGAATTATAGTAGAACCTCAAAAATAAAACACTAATTTTAAAAGGGATTTTTTGTAGTTCTTGTGTCATTTGGAAATGTGTGATATTAACTCCCTTCCCCTTCATGTGGAAGCCTGAAAGCTGAGCGCCAATAGTTTTTGAAAATGAAAATGGCTTCTTTGTTGGGATCTAGAGGCAGCTACTGTAACGGTTGGTGTTAAATAAGGCTCGAGGAGCACACCTGCTGCTCCTTCCTTCTTTTAAAGATTTACTCACGTGTAGTATATGTGTGTGTGTGTGCGCGTGTGTGTGTTTCTGTGTGTGTGTCTCTGTGTGTATCTGTGTGTGTCTGGGTGTGTGTGAGTGTGTGTGCATCTGAGTGTGTGTGTGTGAGTGTGTATGTGTGTCTGAGTGTGTGTGTGTGTGTGTGTCTGAGTGTGTGTCTGAGTGCTTGCCTGTCCATCACTTTCATGCAGATGTCCATGGAGGCAGCCAAGGGCGGCAGGCCTCTAAGAACTAGAGTTATAGGTGTTGTGTGCATCCTCAGGTGAGCCCGGAGGACTGACCTGGGTTCCCTTTGGGACTATCCCCTGTTCTTAACTGCTGAGCCATTTCTCCAGACCCCGTGCTTCTTATGTTTAATTCTAAAAGTTCAAATATTGATTCTGCCTCTGACTATATCTCTATGACCTTGAGTAAGCGACTCAGTTTAATTTTCTTTGCCTTCCTTATGAGGGTAACTGAGTAAATCCCCCACAGAATTATGCCAAATTAAATGAGTTCATTTAACCAAAGCCACCAGAAGAACCACCTGGCATGGGAAAATTCTTATAAAAAGGCTGTCTATTATTAATGTTATTTCAAGCATGGGGAAACTGAAAAAACAAATCTGGCTCTGGGAAGCCACTTTCCCCCAATACTCATATAGAGGTCTGTGGCAGGGTATGCCCAGGGAGTAAGCAGTGGTTTGTTATATTGTATGTAAACGCAATAGTTTCAGTTTATTAATATAAATGGCATAAAGCCCTACACTTGGAGCATATAATGCAGTGACTTAATTAGCAGGGGAAAACAGTAAAGGAACCACTGAAGTATTTAAAAGGACAAACGAAGCGGGTGTGGGGAGGGGGTTGGGATGCAGGGACATAGATGTGGTGATTCAGAGTATGACATAGCTCAGCCAAGGCAGGCTGGAGTCCATCTCTATCATTGCAAGAGCATGCAAGGTAATGAGGCCACTGGGTGGAGGTTAAGCATAGAAGCTACAACCACAGTGGGTCTATTAAATGGGAGCATGGGATATGACAGAGAAGCCGCTCTAGGGATATCGCCGAGTCAGAGAGAGAAGATGCCAGGATGGTCCTCCTTTTTCCAGCCTTCTGCTGGCACCTTCTGCTGACCAGTCTGGAGATCAACTGAGAAGAGCCAATGGGTCTCAGGCATCTACCATACCAGGCAGACCAAAGGTGGGACGCGGAATAGAGAACAGAAACAGCCCAGGACTGGCAAGGTCCTTCATTCTTACGAGCACTGGGATGTATTTTAGTCTCCAGTTTACAGACACAGCTCCTGAGGTCAGGGAAAGTTAATGATTCAGATACTCAGAGCCGGCAAAGAAGCAGAAGCATGAACAGAATCCAGACTGGTCTGCCTTCACAGCCCGCATCTGTCTCCATGCGTCTGGACCCAGTGTTTCCTACATGGACTTCATTCCTAGACTTACCACACGGGCTGTGGGGACCTCTATAGAAACTGCCCTCCAACTCCAGCTGTACTCAGACTCATGGGCTATGCTTGCTTGCTCTGAAGGAACATCATTTTAATGGTAAGACTTCAGGCACTGCAAAAAATGGGAGAGATCCACAGGATCTGTTTTTTCTGTTTAAACCGTAGCCCAAGCCCTTGATCACATTGGAAAGCAAGCCAGGCATATCTGAACTCGACTGTGGGAGCTTTGAAAACGTTACTCTCTTTCATCCCTGGAGATCCTGAGTCAATGAACTATGAGAGACCTAAGAATTTAAAATACCTGCTTTGGAAATGTTCTTTATGACTTTGAAGCCCCGTCTAGGCTGGCCCATCTGCTCTGATGGTCTGCATGGGTGGGCACAATTTGAATTAAGTTCACTGTTTATAGGTCCTATTAGGATCCAGGCTGCTGCAGATTCTGATGTGAAAATAGGGGGAGGCTGGTAGGATTTTTCCAATCCTAGAATCCATAATGGTCTCTCTACCATGGGCTAGAATGGCCCGGCAGGGACACACTAGTAAACGCGTATGCAAACAGGCAGTTCTCTATCTTGAGAAGAAGGAACTCCGTGTCCTATTTCCCTGTCCTTGCTTCTTACTCTTCTAACATTTTACATTTGTGTTTAAGCTTTCCACCAAGAGGAACTGCTTGGAGCATGAAGGCATCTCACTCACGGTGTTCCCAGACTCTCAGAGATCTCGGCTCGCTGAGCATTCTGGGACTGAAATTCAGACATAGAAACGCAGGAGTGTTCCTATGTAATTCAGTACATGGGTGGTTCTAAATAGGAGCTATACTTGGAAATTGTTCCATGATTTAAAAATTATCAATTTCATAATTAAATTCTACTAGCTCACTAACGAACATCCTTCTGAGTAAACACTGGAATGGATGTTCTGAGCTTTAAAACATGGATGTAAAATTTCACGCCTTAGCATTCCAATGAGGATTTTTGTGGGGGGTGGATTTGGTTACTATTAATTTTAAGTTTCCTAAGTGGATTCTAATAAATTAGTAAACTGAGAAGTATCAAACATAGTTACTTAATACCATGATGTTCTTTGATACCAAGAACATATAACTTGGGATTTGTGTCTTATTACATGGTGGCTATATGCCTTTAAATATGTGAATTCTGTAAGCCAGTAGTGTGTGCTTAGTCTGCATGTGGACTAGGGTGGGATGGAAAGAAAAAGGGGCGCTGTTAGTACTAAAAGTATTGTTTATAGAAGAATTAAGTGTATGTGTGTTATATTGTCTTGGTGAGTTTGCGTGTATGCACACTCATGCAGTCTGTGTGAAGGTCAGAGGACAACATGCCGGAGTCTGTTTTCTCTTTCTGTCACACATTCCAGTCATCAGGCTTGTAAAGAGGCCACCGTTACCTGCTGAGCCACCTCAGCAGCACTGTAGAAATTTTAACACAGTAGCAAAAGTGAGCAATGGCCAATTTGATTTTTTGTTTTCACCATACATTGGTAATTTAAGGTGATCTTATGGTAGTCCACATTTTGAGGTTTCAGTTCTCCATGCTTTATCAGCTAAGATCAACAATGGTATAGACATAGTAAGTGGGAAGTTCCAGAAATAAGTTATAAGTTGAGTGATAAAACCTTTCAGCATCTCACATGTCCAGTCAGGGGTGTGAATCACCCATGTATGCAGTGCATCTCCACGTGTGTAGTTTCTGTTACTCACTTAGTAGCAAACTGTGATCCAATTGATTGGCCTGTCTTGCCATGCTTGTATCTAAGTCACCTTCATTTTATTGCCTGCCTTCAAAGTACCAGCTTGATGCTAATCGTTTTACGGTAGTATATTATCTAATCATTCTATTTATTATTATTTTGCTAATCTCTTAGGGTACCTAGTTATAAATTAAATATTATACATATGCGTGGTTAAGAAAGTATATAATGTTGTGTGTTACCTGTGTTTTAAGGGGTCCACTAGAGGTCTTATGATGTATCTCCTATGAAGAAGGAAGTTGGACATTGTAGTACTAGGGTCTTCTTTTCCCACGGGACATACACTCAGACACATTTCTCTCTTCAAATCTTAATCTGTCTTGACTCTTTACCTTATATCATGCATGTGCAGGAAATAGGCATTTTCAGCATTTTGAGAAAATCATCCCAGCCTTGAGTCCAGAGAGACATCACTTTTCTAATACATCATCTCAGAGCAGAAAGATGAAAGACAGAATAATAATAGGTGTTCAATTCTGGTTAAAGTTCTGATTTATGAATTTCTGTATCACTTGGCCTATGGATGTTAAGATCACTGCTTATCATAGCTCATCATAGCACCACTATGCACTGAACACTCTCCTTTGATTTGCATCACAATTCCTCTGGTGGAATCTATATCTGTCCTTGTTTTACAGAGTTCAGAGCACCTGCCTCCACTTATATGGAATTCACTGCCAGCACCTGCTTCCACTTATATGGTATTCACTGCCAGCACCTGCTTCCACTTATACAGAATTCACTGCCAGCACCTGCCCCCACTTATATGGAATTCACTGCCAGCACCTGCTTCCACTT
>NC_034590.1:165981090-165987018 GCF_900095145.1 Mus pahari | reverse complement strand
ATATGGAATTCACTGCCAGCACCTGCTTCCACTTATACAGAATTCACTGCCAGCACCTGCCCCCACTTATACAGAATGCACTGGCCAGCACATACCCCCACTTATATGGAATTCACAGCCAGCATCTGTCTCCACTTGAGGACAGGGTGTGGCCATCTCACTAACCTGCATTGGGCATTTTTCACATCACTTGGAGAAGCCCTTCTCTGTTATTTCAACCCTTGAAGGACCTTATTTCAGCTGACACCTGGACCCTCATCTGTCCTTCTCACCACATCTATCTGGTCCTATGTAGTACACGCTGAACTACTTTGTTGACTGATTCCTTCTGGTTGATGCTCTTGCAAGAATCATTGCTGGCTGAAGTAATGCCCTTGTAACTTTCCACCTCTACCCACAGACTGTCCACCATCTCCAGTCATACATTTCCTTTCATCATAGAACCATTTGCAGGAAACATTCATTTTCTACCTCATTATCACAGTGGCCATTACAATTACAATTGGCGTCTTAATTCATAGCTTCTCTAATCACCATGACAATTATGGTTAATTTGCAGCAGCTCTTATTGTTATCATTATTATTCATTTATGCAGTTTCATTTTTAATGTGATGATGGCTTTAGCCAGGGCATCCCAGGTCTCAATGGGCCAAGGGTACTGCACCATGCAATATGGCGCAATCAAAATAGCTCATGCTTCCTTATGACAGAAACCGATATCATAATAATAGAAGGAACTGAGAAAAAAAATCACTCCTAATTTCAATACTCTTGCAAAACTGCTTTAATTTTTCCCATGCTTCTTTCTAAATGAGCAAAATGCTTCCATGTTGTAGTAATTACAGTATGACTATGGTTTTGTGTGTACTTCCCTTTCAGCTAACCCTATCCACATACTGTTGTGTTACTGTACCTATGATTTCTTTTCTCTTCTTTTCTCATCTTCTGTTCTTTCTTTCTTTCTTTCTTTCTTTCTTTCTTTCTTTCTTTCTTTCTTTCTTTCTTTCTTTCTTTCCCTCCCTTCCTTCCTTTCTTTCCTTTTCTTTCTTTTTTTCATTTTCTTTTTTCTTTGAGACAGAATCTCACTATGTATCCTTGGCTGACCTGAAACTCACTATGTAAAGCAGCCTGGCCTCAGACTCACAGAGATCCACCAGTCTCTGGACCCTGAATGCTGGGTGTGCCAGCATGCCTGGCTATTCACAGTGGATTAGTATTTGAGTCTCTAGCAGTGAAACCATCAGCCTATTCCCATGGTGCTGTCTGACTGCCTGAGCCGGGCCGAAATGGAATGTGTGATATTATATTTGTTTCATGATGGGTTTGTAATCTACCAGCAGAAGCTGAGTACAGAGAGGTCTAACAGATCCCCAGGAAAGGCATTTTCTTTTTTTTTTTTAATCCTCTATCTATCTATCTATCTATCTACCTATCTATTTTATTTTCAATTAATTTATATTTAATTATTTGATTAATTTATATTTAAATATTTAATTACTTATTTATATTCCAGACTTTGCCCCCCCCACAGCCCCTTCTTCCACAGTTCTTCATCCTATTTCCTCTCCTCCTTTGGCTCTGAGAAGGTGCCTTCCCAGGCATCTCTCTTCCCTGGGGCCTCAAGTATCTACAGGATTAAGTACATCCTCTCCAATTGAGGCCAGATAAAGCAGTCATCTGCTACATATGTGCTGAAGACCAAGGGCCAGCCTGTGTATGCTTTTTGGTTGCTGGCTTAGTTTCTGGGAGCTCCCAGGGGTCCAGGTTAGTTGAGACTGTTGTTCTTCCTATGGGGTTACCATCTCCTTCGGGTCCTCCAATTCTTCCCCCAATTCTTCCATAGGGGTCCCCAACCTACATCCAATGCTTGGCTGTAAGTATCTGCATCTACCTCAGTCAGCAGCTGGTAGAGCCTCTCAGAGGACAGCCCTGCAAGACTCCTGTCTCTAAACACAACATAGCATCAGTAATAGTGTCAAGCTTTGGTGCCTATCCATGAGATGGATCCCGAGCTGGGATAGCCTAGGAAAGGCCTTTTCAGTACACTCTCTTGTCTTTCTTCATCAACTTTCAAACTGATGCTAAAGATCTATCTTTGTCATAGAGTAAAGTAGAAAAGTTTGGTAGTTGAGATCTGGATACAGATTTATCTCTGTGTTCCTGTTATAAATGGGCACTTGACTTCTCTGAACAGTCCTGGGAGGCTATGCCCTCACCAAGCAGCCCTGGGAGGCTATTCTAGGTCATTTTGCTGTGTCAGTCCAGGCAATACCCTAAGGACAGCTGCCATTCTTCAGATTTCTTGTACCTTGTCCAAAAAGTCTGAAGCTTCTATACTTTTGAAATGTCAGCATTCTCATTTTATTGGTTACGATGTTAAAACTTTAAAATACATCTTAATAATTGGGTGTGGCATGAATTAGAAGAAAATATAATGCCTCCTATATATGAAAATGCTATAATGAAGTCCATCACTTTGGAGGCCATTTAATGATAATAATTTTAAACATCATCTATAACTTAACTGTAAGCATCAACTGTCTTAGTTTTAGATAGTAGTGATCATGACCCAAACAAAATTTGGCATTCCGCGTTTTTGCCACCCGTGCCGTGACTTTGTCTTCATAGGTATAGTGCTCTGTGTTAACTTACTACCCTGTGCTTGGCTAGCCCATCCTCCCGTGCCTGAGCATCCAGGTTGTTTTCAGGGTTTACTATTGAACATAAGATGGCAATGATCAATTTCATTTCATAATCATGGTCCCTTCATTTAAAAGCCTCCTCCAAACACATTCCCGGAGTGGGATTATGGACTTAGGAGGAATGAGCTTACAGACAGTACTGAGGCTTCCTGACAGCTTTGCAAGAGATTTGCAATGATTTACCTTCTTCCTTTTCCACAGCAGATGGTTTCTTCATATCCATTCAGAGTAATCAATAGCAAGTATTTAAAACCCTGAGAAAACAGCCTGAAGAGAATTTTGAAAACTGAAAATATGCTAACACAATATTTTGACCAAGTGAATGATTGGTGTCTCCCTCTCTCCTCTATCTCCCTCATCTTTCTTTCCCTCCCATAGTTTCTTCCTCTTCATTTTCCTTCCTTGCTCTCTCCTCCCCATTCCTACATCTCTCTTTCCACCCCCCACCTTGTTTCTTTTTTTCCTTCAAGCCTGATCCTTGCCCTAAGTTAAGGGAAGGCAGTAAAAGTGAAGAAGCAAATATTGTGTGGGAAAAAAAAGAGAGGTCATCAATAGCTAAGATATGTATTTTCATGATGCTACTGGGGCAGATAATGCACATAAACATGGAGAATAAAAGCACCCATATAATAGCTAATGGGCAAAATGACTCCCATTTTACAAATGATAGATCTAAGCCTTAAGACAAAGGTACCATGACTTGATTGGGGTCACCTGGCTGGTCAGCTGTCTAGCTGAAATGTCTCCCACCTCATCTCTTTGTCTTCTGGCCTCTGTATCTATGGTCTTTTGATGTATAATATCTATTTTGTAAAGGAGGTTCCCTACAAAGTAGCATGGAACCAGCTGGTGAAGTGGGTAGCTATGGGCCACATGGGATGATCAACATAACAAAACCAGCTGTCATTTTTTTTCAGTGCTCTGAGAAAGGATGCTATCTTTGCATCTGTAGCAATGTCAGATAGGTATTCTCCTTACAGATGAATACAGGGGATGGCCAAAAGTAACTTGAGATGCAGAGCTTGGGATCAATTGAGAAAGGGGGGGGGGGCGGGAAACTGGGAAAGGGGATAACATTTGAAATGTAAATAAAGAAAATATCCAATTAAAAATAAAAAAGAAAGAAGAAAGAAGGCAGGGTTTGAAAGCAGGAAGCCTAACAGTTGGAGCTCCTATTCACAACACTGACAGAGAAAAATTGGAATCATGAGCTAGTCTTGGGATCTTGGAAACCCTTCTTATCATTGCACTCAGCTAAGTTCATTCCATCTGAAGGGACCATCTCCCACTTTGAGCTGCTTGAGGAAGTAGCTTTAAGTCTCTGTCCACAGTCTGCAATGCTGAGAACAATGCCGCATGCAGAAGAGCAGTGCAGAGTTCTCTGGCACTTCTGAACTTAGGTTGTCCACTGTGTGGCCTGTGACACAAAAAGACATTCTGAATTCCTTTGTTCTCCACTTTTATGTTGCCCAAAGGAGGAAAAAAAAAGACAAAAAAAATGCCCTTTGAAATTCTTTTCTATATGAAAAAAGTCAACAGACCCCTTTGGATCAAGAGCTCTATCCCAGACACAGGACTACAGTGCTGCTGTCCTGACTGGCAGCACCCTGGGGGACCTTGTCTGCTGGGGAGAAGGATGCAGAGTTGGTCCACAGTCACCTCATTACATGTCTTGAATCCATTCATGAAATTCTGTCCCTGACAATTCTTTCAAACCATGAATGAGATGCTTTGAGCATCCTTTAAAGAACCTTTTAAAAAATCAATTAATAACTATTAATAAGCTTGACTCTTGCCTTGTGTTCTCAATGGCAATGTCATGCTTTGAATCGGTGGTGTGCAAAGAGGGAGGATGGAGCTGACCTGGAAAGGGGCCCAAGTCTCACTCTCTGAGGTCCTAATAGGAGTTACACGTTTTCTCACCCATTCTCTGTTGGTCTAAGAGTTGCCTCCACGAGAGGAGCTTGCTTGACTGCACTTATCTCACACAGCTGCCAGGTGGGTGCGGAGCTTCAGGGAAGCCCAGTGGAGACAGCCCTCTGGGAAAGAGAAAGCCCAGTCTGAGATGTGAGAAAGCCAGTGCTGGTATTCCCTGACTCCCTGACCCTCAGTGACCACTGAAGAGCTTCTAAACTCCTGAGCATTCAGATGCTGTTGAGTTGTGAGGGTCTGGGAGCAGGGTTGGGAATCCGAGGTCAGAGGATGGCATCTAGCCCGGGGGAGGGGCAATGGGGAGCTCCAGCTTAGCTCAGCAGTGACTGTCCTTAGCTTGGTGACAGTTGTGGCCGGGAGCACAGAAGATTTAAGCTGTGGTTCAATAGTTGAATGCTTTCTCCATGGCAAATCGTGATGAACGAGACAATTCAAGGTTCTCAACATTTTATTGACTGTTCATTGTGGAAAATGGATGCATACTATACTGTATCAACTTCTCAGGTTGGACCCAAGATTTAATACATTTTTCAGGGAGTAATGTTTGTGAAGGGAAGCTTATTGACTAAACCCTCAGGGCTTTAGTACCTGGTTAGCATGGAGAACTCTGTTCTGGGCCTATATAACTTCAGGTCATGTTTCCCGACTTATGTGGGGAGTATGGCATGTATTCCAGGATAGGGATTTTGTAGGAAGCAGAGAGTGGCCTAAGTCTCAGCTGTGTACCCACTGAGTCTCTAGGTCTCAGATCTGCACTACCAAGCTTCCTTGTATGGTTTCTTGTCCCACAGCCATCTACTAACCACAATCCCCCTCTCTCCCTCTCCTCCCTCTCCCTCTCCCTCTC
Source organism: Mus pahari (assembly GCF_900095145.1). Lineage (NCBI taxonomy): Eukaryota > Metazoa > Chordata > Mammalia > Rodentia > Muridae > Mus > Mus pahari. The sequence goes on along the minus strand of NC_034590.1, from coordinate 165,981,536 downwards.
CCCCTCCCCCTCCCCCTCTGCCTTTTGGACTAAGTACAACATGTACCTTTATTCTCAGATCCCCAAGTCTGCATCTATGGAAACTTACATGGACATTTTCCTTCTTGGAGCTTGAATTTGGCATCATTACAACCATAGATTAGTTCAGTTTTCATGCCTAGTCAGATATGTTGTAGATTGCCATTTGTTCTTCTGCTCCCTCAAGAGGGGTGCCCACACACAGTGAGGTCAGGTGAAATCTTAATTGGTCAGATAAGGCTAAAGCCTGTGATTGGTCAGTGGGAGGGAAAGGCAAAGTCTACTAGTTGTATGATTAATCCTGGGCACAAGAAGCTTCCATGTTATAATCATTATTTTAGGGAAAGCAGTGACCATAAAAACAGACAAAACTATTCTTGTAACAGAGAGGGAGAGGGAGAGGGAGAGGGGAAGGGGGAGGGGAGGGG
>NC_034590.1:165949667-165980715 GCF_900095145.1 Mus pahari | reverse complement strand
AGGGAAGATAGAAGAAGGAGAAGAATATGAGCTGTGGCCTGAAGGAGCCACAGGTAGCTAGGGACTTCATGGATGGGCAACAGGGTAAGATAGGGTGCATTTGCCCCATTTAGATGTACAGCTTGTGTTGATATCAATTCAGTTTTGTGTTCTTTGTGTAGGCATTTTGGGGTTGGAGATTTACCATTGTAAGTCTGACTGTTATATTGCAAGTCTCTAGTGTTATCATTTTACGGGGGGGGGGGNGGTAAGAGAATCTGAATGAGAGGTAACTGGCTTTCTGCAGGATAGCCACAGGGGGTGGATGGCCTCTGGAGATCTGAGCAGCTTGGCAGCAGCTGGCCACAGAAACCAGGACAAGACTGCAGTTGCTGGTACAACTGGTTACAATGGTACCGGTTCTTACCATTGGCCAGGTCCCCTATGAAGGCTCTGGTTGTCAGGAGCTGTAAGGAAGCATCCTGTGCTGGGGTGACATTTATTTCTATGCTTTGAATGTACTTGCCTTGGCAACCCCCCGACATCTCTCCAAGTCAGCTCCAGTATCTTTTCTATACATCCTTCCTAGACTTTCCAAAATAGCTATTTACTCCTGCATGTCCAGTAAAAGAATATAAAGAATATAAACAATTGTACCATGTTTTTTCTAGTGATTTAACCCTTCTGTATTAATAACTTAGTAACTCTGAAAGTCAGATCGTGTGTGTGCGCACACATGTATGTACCTTTCATTCTTCACAGCCAAAGGATGTTTGCCAAAAGAACATACCAGCTCCACTTTATGTGCCTTGGAGCCCTTTCTTCTAGGCGGGCAACCCCTGCTATGTTTGCCAGGCTTCAGACCCTTTTGGGTGGGTACCACATGATCTCCGCCCTCTGAATCCAAATCTGACAAGTTGTCATAATTTTTAGAAGTTGATGATAAATTGATTTTCATCTGCTTCTTGGAAATGGGTAGTGCATTAGGATGCAGGTTTCCACTTTTACCCGCCCTCTCAGAGAGGCCAAAAAGCAAACAAGGGCTTCCTTGTGCTTCAAAGTCAGACTGTATGCTTGGGAGATGGATGCACTGGGCTGAGCCTCTCCTCTAATTGCAGGAGCTGGGGCCTGTGCAAGATCAAAGCTTCGCTCTTCTCTCTCACTGCTCATAATCAGCTATGATGATGATATATTTTTTTTCTTGGACAAAATGGGAGTCTTTTAACCTCATCTGTAATCTGACTGTGGAGCTCAGCATTTGGTCTCAGTTTGATTTAACTACAGGCCTTTCCTGAGCACACTGAGTGAGTGGGACTAGGTAAGGTGCAGGCAGCTCTGTGACAGTAATTCTGTGTCCTGCATATCAGTAGATAGTAACCCCTCTGCGCTTCAGCTTTTGTGGAGCAAAACAGCCATAGACAATGTAGAAACAAACAGGCATAGTGTCGTCCAATAAAACTTTGTGCTTAAGATCAGGTAGCAGGCTACCTTTAGTGGAAACTTGTTGATCCTGCTAGAGTTTCATATGCATTTACTGAGACTCCCACACTTTGTTTCCTATGATAAGCAGAGAACTTAGGGGGAGTGCACACATTCAATTAGAAGCACATTTGATTCTCTATGAAGGACCAATCTAGCTATTTGCACACAAACAGAAGTGAACTCATTCTTGTCTCCTGCTGTGGTCTAGATAGTGTTTGCTTCCTTCAAGGAGCCTGGTGTTGGAATTTATTTCTCATTGTGAGATATTAAAGTCAACTCATAATCCAAACTGTGGCTCTGAGAGATTGAGCCATGGAAAGTGATGAGGATTGAGTCTTGGTAGCTTTATAAAAAAGGGAGAGAGGGGAGAGAAGGGAAAAGAGAGAGAGGGTTGGCTAGAAAGAAGGAACGCTACAAGGCTAAGTCTACACATCTTTGTCTCTTTCTTTGTGATGCTCTGAACCATATTGACACTCTGCCTGTAAGAAAACATCCTAGTAAGTGTTCTATTGCTGTGAGGAGACACACTGACCATGGCAACTCTTATAAAATAAAGCATTTAGTTGGGACTTGCAGAGGTTCAATTCAGTGTCATTACAGCATGAAACATGGTGGCATGGAGGCAGTCACGGGGCTGGAGAAGGTGCTGAGATTTTACATCTAGATCTGCAGACAGCAGGAAGAGACTCTGGGCTTCCCATGAGCTTTTGACACCTCAAAGCCCACCCCTGGACACATGGCATCTAACAAAGTCACACATCCAATCATTTCAAATAATGCTACTTCCTGATGATCACTCATTCAAATCTATGAGCCACTGGGGGCTGTTCTCATTTAAACCACCACAAAAAGCCACTGGGATGCTGGTGTCTGAGCCAACAGAACCCGGAGCAACAGTAAGAACAAAGGCTTTCCTCTATAAAGCACCCTACCTCAGATACTTTCATAGAGTAACGAAAGCAGACAGCTCTCAACTGCTGGTCTGTCAGTCACTGATGAACTGAGAGGTAGCAAAGGGAGCCAGCCCAAAGAGCCAGTCTCCCTCGGAGAGGTAAGTAAATGAAAACTTCACACGCTTCATATGCACACAGGATCAAATGAAGATTCTACTTCCATCTTAAAGCTCATAGAAGTGACTCCTTTGAAACTGGGCTACAACCTGTAGCCAGGGTTCAAGGACTTTTTTCAGAAAGCCAAGTCTAATGAATGTCAGATGTTGGGCTGTGGTGAGAGAAGATATTTTCTTCAGGCTTCCTTCCTCCTAAGCTTTATTCCCTGCAAATACGGAGACAGAACCAGCCATGCTGCCTGTCTTCTGAAGGAAGGTCAGCCACAGACATCTGAGGACTCACAGAACATTCTGTAGCAGGTGATGGTGCTTCGTCACCATGGCATGGTGGCTCTGTGAATCACTTTACTGATGGTCTCCAGTGGTTTCTGCACACATCACCAAGTCTCTGTCTCATAGAATCTGGCTTTAGAATCCATCTTGCCTCCTCTGCCCAAGTGTTTTCATTTTTCCTCCTTTTTACTAACAGACTTATGACTGAACACTATGGTTTTTCTCCAGGAAGCACAATGCCACTTCAGTTTAGCTTTTGAAATTTTATATCAAATACTATATTCTGGGTTAAAATTTTAACTCTTAGGAATGGCAGGCATTATAAGCCATGGGCAGAGCATCCTTATTTCCTTTTCACAGATTAAAACCTGGACTGAATGTGGGGTGGAGGGAGTAGAACTTTTAGCTTGTCTGCCTCCTCCAATCCCAACTTCCCTAAACACAACCACAGCCCCAGGCAACAAGAGCAGCATGGAGAGGGACTGACTGCATAGGCTTAGCTTTAAAAAGAAAATCTTAGGGAAGAATGAGAGCAAAAATGTTCTTCAGAGCAAAGAATCAATAACCCCAAACTTGGTTCAGGTCCCCCAAATCTATGCGAAAGGTACTTGCCAGCACACTCCGTCCTTTAAATCAATATGTATACACTTGACTTTAACAGCAGAGAGACACCAAGCTGTATTTTGTATTGCCTGAAAGGGAGTTCCAAAGGATCGTGGGTCTCCTATTAAACTCAGCTGCATGTCCCTCCTTAAAAAAGGTGTCACACTCACTCAGGTTCTGTCCTGGTCCCTCTAACTTACAAGCAAGCACTAGAAGCGTGGAGTCTTAGAGTAAGAGATATTTGTGTCTTTAGAGTTCTCAGATGGTAGAGGCCATGAATGAAGGGTATGTGGGTTGAGCTCCTGTATAGCCCTAGGGGAGATTCATTCTCTTCCTTACCCACCACTCCTTGGTTTTTATGGTTGGTGGTTGATAATAGTCTTTGACATCCTTTCTCCTGTAGCTGGACTGTTCTAGTCTCAGTCAACATCCTAGACATTTTTTGTTTCCTTGAGTCCTTTTGGTGTCTCTGTATTCATATCACTTTATTCATTGTCCTTTAATAGATTTGAGGTCCACCCAATCAAGGATAACTTCATCTTTAATTAACTACATTTATATAATCTCTAGTTCCAGGAGCTGGGGAGATGGCTTAGTGGATGAAGTGTTTGTTATGCCAACTTGAAGACCTGAGTTTCAACCCTAAGCAACCCTCTTAAAAATCTGGGTGGCTGGTGCCTCTAATCCCTAATTGGAGGGGCTGAGATCCCAGTCAGAGGCTGTCTCAAACAAAAGTGGATAATCTCTGAGGAATGACATACAAGTATAACCCTGGACTCTACACATGAACATGCATCCATGTATATGTACACATGTTCATGCATGCATCCATGTACACACATGTAATCCATCCATATCCATGCATGAATGTACGAACACAAAGACACAGTACTCTAGCTTCAAATTGAAGTTCAGTTTAGAACTCTTCAGTGTCCATGTATTATAGCCTACAGCAATCATCATAACTCACATTTGTTTTGAGCAGTATCCACTCCCATTTGGAATTAAACATTAGGGTCATATATTTGTCTATTTTTCTGCTTTGCTAGACTCTTCCTACCACCATTTCTGCCATGATGTAAAAGTACAGCTGTGTTAGGTTTCTGTTCATGTGACAAAATTCTTGAGGAAGCTAACAAAGGAAGAAAGGTACATGTGAGTTCAAGGTTTCAGTTGACTCCATGGCGTTGGGTCTGAGCTGAAGCAGAATGTCATAACAGAGGCTATGGGCATGTAGGACAGAGAAAGATAAGCATCTCATGGCAACCAGAATACAGAGACAAGAAAACACCTTTTAAAGGCTCTGCTCTGATGATCTTCTCCACTAGGAACCATCTTCTAGTGGCTCAACCCTCTGTGAACTCACCAGTAGATCAGTCCTTGGATGAGGTTAGACCCACTGTGATCTCAGTCATTTCCCAGTAGTACCTCTCTTAGGCACCAGGCCTTCAACAAGGGGCATTAAATACTGAAATCATCATAATGCTTCTCCTATATTATTCCAAGCTTCAAGTCTGCTATTTAGCAGTAACTTGAAAATATTTGTATTTAATTAGTTATTAAACTGATTTAAGAGATCCACTTTAATAACTCTTTTCTATTACAGACAGCTCTTAACTTTTGCTAAGATGTTTTTAGGGTTTTCTCAGATAGCCCAATCACTGACAATCCATTTTGGGAGAAGTGAATAAGAATTTATAAACAAATTAAAATCTATTGTTTGGAAGCACGAGGTTTTCTAAAATTAACTCATTCATAATAATAGAGCCATCTAACTGTGCCACCGTAGACCATCCTGTGTGTGTAAGGGAAGGTGCTAAAGAGGTAGGGAGGGAGCTTAGGGAGGTTGGACCTGTAGTCTTGCCTATTTGGTAGTACAAGCTCTCCACCACTTTCAGGTCAGCATAAAAAATAGTTAAACAGTTTGCAGAGAATCTGGAGTTTTTTTATTCTAACTAGTGGCCCACCTTGGTCTGTACCACCTTGGTCTTGGCATTGGGAATCACATATTCCTCTCAGCTTGCTATCATGCTTAGCATATCCCATAGCTAAGCATCTGCAGCTACCTGAAAGAAATCAACCCGGAAAGGGTGATGGTTACAGATGAGATGCTTATCCAAAAATTATTTTGAAAAAAAAAAAAAAAGCAAGTGAAAGGTAGTGTGTGGGACAGGGCAGTAGGCAAAACATCTGTTTTCTATACTATCTTTTCTAGCCAAAGAGACCACTTAGAGTAACACAGAGAATCTTCTGGAATGCCCTTCAGGACAGCAAGCAGATTCTCATACTATCCCACTAGCACTGCTTCACCTTTCCTGATGGATTGAGACTATTTCATTGTAGAATTGCTGAAATATCTGGACTGATAACTCAAGTCCTCTTGCAAGATGGCCTGGAGTTTCTTGGCAGCTACCAATGCTGATGGGTGCTAAGAGCTCCCTCGGTCATTTTACAGGATTTTAGATGTCATTCTAGTGGATGACGCCACCTTCTACAAGGAGCGGTCATATGGGGACATCAGCTGGTAACCTTTCCTTTTCCGACAACCACCTGAAGAACTGACAACTTCTCAGGAACAACATTTCCTCTTCAAAGCAGAGGAAGCACGTCCTATGTGTCTCATAGACAGTCAATTAAAAGCTGGGGTGACAGTGAGCACTGGCATCTGGCTGAGAAACACAGCGATCTCCACTGGTGTTCTTATGTGCCATGCGGAAGACACAGACAAATCCAATAATGCACTCAATTATCTAGAATCCTTGCTAAGGGCAAGCTGCAGGGGAGTCAATGTGAGTTTCTGAATTCAGTGTTGTTTTAATCAAGGTATTGCTTTTCTTTTGCTAGATTTATTAATTAAAGGGATATATGCTATCTTTACACAAATCCTCAATTTTCAGGAAGGGACAACAACAGGAGTTTATTTCTGGGTTATCTTACAGTCTAGTGCAGACTCTTCTAGACAGTTGGCCCTCTGCCAGTCACCTGAGAACCCTACGCTTTTAGATGTGCTTCTATATTCCTTGCCCTCCAGAATATCCCACATTTAGAAAGTGGTTGGAGAGAAGGGGTGGAGAAGCAGCTATGACGGTCTTTTGTGAGCTGTCTTAGATCTGTATCTTGTTCAATGTTCTTTGCCTTCCTTTGGCACTCAGTTTCCATTACACACAACTGCAAAGAAGGCTGGAAGACACAATATAGCTAGGGATCTAGGACAATGAGGTGCTGGGTAAGGGGGCGCCTGCTTGGGACCCTAAGACAGTAGGATTCTGGGGAATGAGGCACCTGCCTCGGGACCTAGAATGGTGAGGTGCTAGGCTAGGGAGCATCTGGCTAGCTGAGGATGTCAGATAGTGGGGGCCTGGGCAAGGGTCACTTTGCTGGGGACCTAGGATACTGAGATGCTCTTCAAGGAAGCAACTGGTTGGGGACCCAGGACAGTGAGGTGCTGGGCAAGAGGGCACCTGGGTCATTTCTATCACCAAAAGCAGGGGCACGGTTTAGAGCTCTTGACCCTGACTTTTCCAGCTAAGGAGGAATGGCAGGCTTGATTCTGAGTCCTGTTCCCAAGTGAGCTCCATGTGGATCGAGTCTTAGACTTGGTATTGTAGTCTGTGGACCCCAACCATGCACAACCTGCTATTGCTGAATAACCCAAGGCTGTTCTGAACTCCCTGCACAGCTATGGAAATAACTCTAGCTGCCTTTTAAGACACAGACCTAGAGAAGCAATGTGTCTACTCTGGCCACATAGCTGTCATTAGAGCAAAGTCTCTCAACACAGTGTTGCAATCAATGTGTTGTTGAAGTTGCCTCTTTCTTCATCCTCCATGTGTATGAGTATGTACCTACATGATATAGACACACATATAGACACACATAGTATATACATGTGGATTCACACATACATGTTATATACATGTAGATGCAGTATATGTATACACACACATAGGTCACCTACTTGTGATAATATTTTAATTATTAAAATTCACCATTGATAAAGTACTTTTTTGTTTGTTTGTTTGTTTTTGTTTTTCTTTTTTTTGAGACAGGGTTTCTCTGTATAGCCCTGGCTGTCCTGGAACTCACTCTGTAGACAAGACTGGCCTCGAACTCAGAAATCCGCCTGCCTCTGCCTCCCAAGTGCTGGGATTAAAGGCGTGCGCCACCACGTCCGGCTGATAAAGTACTTTTTAACACAAAATTTTAAAAAGTTGACTTGGAAAACTAATAAAAACTATTTCATACATCCTTAAGACAAAATAATAAAATTCAACATAGACTGATTAAAAATATGTAAATAGTGCATTTACATATTCTGAGGTTTTATATTACCAATGCTTATCATGTGGGAGATACTGAAACCCTAGAAATTATTTCCTTAATCCTCAGGACAAGCCTCTAGGGTCGTGTTTTTGTAACTCTGCATTGCAGGTGAGAAGCTAGAGGGTTACATAGTTGTGCATGGTCACAGAAGTTTCTAGAGAAACCTCAGAGAAGATCTGATTCTACAGAGGAGATTTGCAGTCTCTTGCTGCTTGTGCTTCCCATTTGAGGACACGCAGAGGTAAGTGAGCACGTCTCAGGATTTTGCTTAAAGGGGCATGCTTTTTCTGTGGCACCTGCTTTCTCTGATTTGCCTCATGGAGGAAACACAAAATGCAGGCCAGCAGGTCTGGCTCCATCTTCCTCTTTATGTTTGTCAAGTGTTAGGAGAAACTAGGTGACCATTCCTTGTGCTTTTCCAGGTACAAACCTAAGCATCCCATCCCTGAACCAATCACTGACAAGGGGGTGGGTTTTCACCGGAAGGCCTTAGCTTCAGGTTGATGATTTGCTGTGAAGACGTATAAAATAAGTTAATTACAAGGTCAAGTGTAGATGCTAATGCTTGGAGGCACGAATGTGAGTGTAGTGATTTGGCTTGTACAGGTGATCCTTGGTCATCCATGGTATATACTTATGATATATTTTAAGATGTTTGATTTCTGATTAGTAGTTAGAACATGTTATTTTATTCTTATTTCTTTCATCAACAAATGAAACTCAAGGGGATACATATTTTTATTTTCCAAACACACATAGTTGCCCAGTGTTAGAATGAAGAGTAGAATTGTCCCTGAGGTTGTGGTGCAACCATCAGCCACCTTGACTTCCCCATGGTAAGTAGGTGGTAAGTCACACACTGAAAGACATCTTTCTGCCAATCTGTTTTCTAGGTCATTTGGGGACTGATTTTATTTATTTTTAAATTTCCTTAGCCAAGTTTAAGCATTTTGTATTTGTCTCAATTCTCCTAGGAAATTTCTAACTAGATTTTTGCCTCTTTAGAGTCAGCCAGAATGTTCTACTTTTTGCTATCCCAAAGGAATTGGGGTGTTAAGAATTCCTGATGCCAGAAGACTTTTATGCACAAAGAAGAAACTTAGCAAGAACAGTCTAGAAGCCAGATCTCCAGGACACAATACATTTCCTGTACAATCCAATTTTGCAAGGAATTAAAAGTTTGGGAACTTATTTGTTTCATTAAAAGTATAAGAACAAGAATTAATTAACAGGGAAATTATTAAAACAATGCATAAAACATATCCTGCTGGTTCCTGGAATTTGACAGTCTTAATTTTTCTTTTCTTCGCTCTGTATATCTATAAATAGCTTCCAAAAGTTAACCAGTGTGCTGTAATTAATTTGTTTGAAGGAACTGGCTGTAATTATAACTGTGGAAAGTGTGTGATGGCTGAAAACTGTCATGTTGGAAGATGTTGGTGTTGATGACTTAGTGAAGGCCAGTATTGGCCAACTGTGGCACTGACAGCTCAGCATGCTGTTGGCTCTGTCATGAATGCAATCAGTCTATGCTGTTATGGAAAAAGATATAAACCAAGAGCTAGAAATGCCTTGCAGTGCCTGGTGCCCTGTGGATACAGCACATCTATCGGATAAAGGCTGAGGTAATGAATCTGTAACCCATTCAAATAAGAAGCCAAAGTTGGAGAGGGAAGAAAAATGATTCAAGTTTGTTTCCTCTGTCACGGCAGGGCCAAGGCCAAGATCTAATGCTTGTGTTTTAGTTAGGATCTCACTATGTAGTCCAGGCTGGGCTGCTACTCATGGAGATCCTCCTGGGTTATCCTTCTGCATGCTGTGATGTATTTATTGCAGGCATGAGCTACTAGCCCTGGCTAAGAATCTTTCATTTTGAATAGCAAATGGGGGGGGGGACAAGTTGACAACACCAATTCTACCTGTTTCAAAAAATTCTGTCACAGAAACAAAACAAACAAATAAACAAAGCATCTTAACTAGACAAGCATATGAGGTGGCAATGGTTAGGTAATGAACTACATTAAAATTAACTTTTTATGGTTGGGATGTAGACTCTAGTTATCTTAAGAGTCTTGTAGCAATGACTTAAAATTTGCAAACAATATCTTCTGTTGAAGTATGAAGCTACAGTATATTCAGAATGTGGTGGCTTGATTGACACCTTTTAGTGAAATTCTCTGAAACCACCTTTTGGTTTGTGTGATTGTTGGAAATCAGCAGACTAAAGCTTATGGCAAGACCTACTGTAGAGGTGTTCATTAGCTGGTTTCTCTATGTATAAGTACTTTTGTTGACTTTTATATGCAATTTATAAGTAACTTTCTTTCCCAAAATATTGTGACTTTTACTTTGCAGTGATCAGATTCCCCAGGCCTCCATGGCTCTGCTGTTTCTTAATCATCTATATTGATTATCACTCCCTCATCCTCAGGATTTCTGCTATGAAAGTCACCTGTATGATGACTGTTTTTCCCCCCTCTAACACCAGGGCCCCTTGTGTGCTGTGGTTTAGACAAGTGTTCTGCACAGCCCTGTGATATCTGAAGTTCTGTCTAACTCTGGGGCTCCTGGGAACTGGTGGAATCTTGCAGATGGGAGTTAGGTCATTGAACATATGCTAAAGAAGTGGCCAAGACTGCTGAGTCCTCCCTAGTCTTGTTTTCTGGGTACCTTGAGCTCCATCCACACAGTCCTTGGCCAGATGTGTTGTCTCAGCAAAGGGACCAAATGACCAGACACTGAGACCTCCAAAACCTGAGCTAACTCAAACTTTCATTCTTAGTTAAATATCTCATGTATTTTGTTATCACTACGGGAAAGCGTACAAATAAATGGGTCTCTGGGTCTGGAAGCACAGCACCTACCTGTTACCTATAGTTACATTTACTCTATTATTTTCTTATTCTCTCAGGCCCCTTACTATTTTCTGTTTTAAGAAGGATCCTTGAGTATTGGGACATGAGGAATACTTGTGTTTGTGGCAATGAGTTTGCCTCTGAAATTGGACCTCTAGGTATAAGCTAAACAGCCTGCTTATAACCAGGAGGATCTTTCCCAATGCCTTTTGGTGTTCACAGAGTTCAGATAAAGACACGAGACCATTTCCACAGAAACAAAATGCAATTCAAGAAAACCACCTGAGTGTCCAACCTTCTCTAATACAAATATCAATATTGGTCAAACAGTTAAACGGTGAAGCTCTTCTAAAACTGCTTTTTCTGCTACTGAGCTCGCTTTTGTCACTAGGCTTGCTGGTTATATTTGTAATTCATAGCATCCAAAACAACAGCTTGGGTACAGTCTGTGTCTTTTGTCTGGAAATATCAAACCAGTTTTGAGACTTTCATCTCAACTGACAGAACCTGGCTATCACATGCTTATGCCAGCAGATCTAAAAAACTATTAATCAGATATCATTACATGATTAGTGTTTACACTTCCTTACAAAATTATTTGCTCACCTTTGCTCCTTTCTGATATAAAACTTAGTGAGTTTTAAAAAATTAAGAATGGCTGCCCAAGACTAGATACAGACATCAGAAAATAAATTTTATACTGTTGAGCTCTGCCCCTTTGCCTCAGAAACCATCCTTGGGACAATATTCATGGCAGTTGGAGCTTTCAAAAATGAGAGTGCCTATTTAATACATCAGATGAATTTAAAGATTTCTTCCCTAAAATTTACATGTATAAATACATGCATGGTATGTACTCTCTGATAAGTGGATATTAGCCAAAAAGTAGAGAATACTCATGATACACTCCACAGATCTTAAGAAGTTAAACAAGAAGGAAGGCCCAAGTGAGGGTGCTTCAATGGAATTTAGAAGGGGAAACAAAATACTCATGGAAGGCAGGAGGGAGAGACCTGTGTGGGGGAGGGATGAGGGAGGGGGAAGGGTGGGCAGGATCAGGTATGGGAGACAGGAGTGAAGTCCAGAGGACCATGAGAATGAATGAAAATATGCAGCTGCTGGAGGTGGAAGGTCCGGCAGCAGGGAACTCTAGAAAGTCCCAGAGACCTAGGATAGGGGAGGCTCCCAGGACTCAATGTGGGTGACTGAAGCCAAAATGCCCAACAGTGGGGATATGGAACCTGAAGAGACTACCTCCAGTAGTTAGGCAGGGTCTCCAATGAAGGGATGGAGACATGAATCCACCTTCAAAAATTTTTGACACAAAATTGTTCCTGTTTAAAAGAAACGCAGAGAAAAATAATGGAGCAGACACTGAAACAAATGGCTGACCAGTGACCAGCCCATCTGGGGCTGAGGACGGGGACACCTATGAAAGAGTTAGGGGAAGGATTGAAGTAACTGAAGAGATGGCAATCCTATAGGAAGACCAACATGTAAACTAACCTGGACATGTGAGGATCAAGGGCTTAGCAGTGCTTCAGGGGCAGGAACTGTGTCACACTGTTCCTTACACAGCCATGCCAGACCCCTTGGAGCTCCCGGAAACTGAGCCACCAACCAAAGAGCATACATGGGCTTGTCCAAAGCCCCCAGTACATATGTAGCAGAGGAATGCCTTGTCTGGCCTCAGTGGGAGAGGATACATCTCATTCTGTAGAGACTTGATGCCCCAGGGAGGGGGGGGGATATCCAGGAAGAGACTCCCTCTCAGAGGTGAAAGGGAGGGGGGGATGGAGGAAGAACTCTTCGAGCAGGGACTGAAAGGGAGGGGATCAACATTTGGTATGTAAATAAAATAATTAATAAATGACAAAAACACCACAAAAATGTCTATGTATGGAGGGTCACAGAGGCACCAGTTAGAAGGAAGAGCTGAGTGAGCTAACTTAAAGCATTTTCCTCTGTTCCAAAACGAGAAGAGTGTCTGAGAAACAAGGAAAAGCTTCTTGAGGCCGTAATGACTTCAGGAACATCCGGGACACATTTATGGATAAACAATGGCCCTTCACCATCAGGCACTTAAGGAGGCCACAGTCCCTCAGGGGTGGTTACCAACAAGACGTAAAAGACCTATCCTCCACCAGGACAAACCCAATCTATCCGCAAGAACAACTGCTACAGAATATGCCACTGCTGGATCACATCTACCAGCTTGCTATCTAGGGCCAGCCGTCCATCCTCCAACTCCAAATGGTGTGGGCTGGAAATGTGGTTGCCATGCTGCAAGCACTTGCTCCCGACCTGGCTGTGCACTGCAAATGCCACAGGTCACTGAGGCCCAGCTCCAAAGAATATGCTGGCAGTTCAAAGACAGGCTACTTACTCATTGTCAACGAAGTCATTTACCTATTTAATTGAAAAAAGTTAATAGATAATGCTCAGGAATATAGATTTATTTTGTTCTGAAAAAAGAAATCCTATCTTGCAACTTGTTTGCCATATTTAAGTATTATATGAACACCAAGAGTCTGAACCCTCCGGCCAAGGAGGTATTATGTGAAATTACTGCTGAGCTCTTGAGAGATCCAACTAAGAATTTCCCATGAATAGATGATACCCTGCTGTTTCTTTCTTCAACATGGAGAAAATACAGGCGGTGACATTAATAAGAGTCTTTTGTAGAAAGATTAAAGTAAACATGACTGAGGGCCTCCTGTTACCAGTACTTTGACCCTCGATTTCATCCTAATATTCTCCTTCAAATCTCTTGTTTTCTTCCCTGCCTTGAAACTTAGCTAATTGAAAGCTGTTAAACTTGCCAAAACAGTTCTTGAAAGGGCTGTCCTGACAAAGGAATGTCACTGTGCCCACCATACCCAGTGAGAGGAACGAACAGGAGACCAAATCTCTCACTGTTGCAGAGGAAAGTTTTGCAGTAGCCAAGGACAAATTGTGTCTGAGTCCAATTACAGGTAAGTCTCTCTCCTCGAATGTCACTGTGCCCACCATACCCAGTGAGAGGAACAAACAGGAGACCAAATCTCTCACTGTTGCAGAGGAAAGTTTTGCAGTAGCCAAGGACAAATTGTGTCTTGAGTCCAATTACAGGTAAGTCTCTCTCCTTTTACCTTTACAGCCTCAGCCCTGCTTTGGCTTACAGATGATGGAGTCCCAGGTACCCTCTGGTGTGCATCAGCTGGATAAAGCCTTTGTTTAAGACACTTCCACTATTTTCTTTTTATAATAGAGACCATCAACTTCTTATAATAGAAATCTTCCCTCAGTCATAGGGACTCAGTGGATGCTTTTGCCATATTCCCTCCCAGCCAATCCTGAAGGCCCACTATTGTGGTAGTGAGTAGAAGGAAAACAGTGGCTCGACTCTTTATGCCTTCCAGGAGAGTGTAAGCTTTTTTAGGGCTAGGGAATCTCTTCTATAAGACACATAAGAAGCACTCATGCATTTCCTAATTGATGACAGGCTTTTTCTTACAAATACAGTATCATGTTAATCCTTATCAATCTTGCCTGATCTACAATTTAGCTAGGCTTCTTAACCTGGCCAGATCTTAGCATCTAACAGTGTCAAAAGACTGTGAAAAAACAAGGAAAATCCCGTAGGTGTTATTTGCATAATCCAATGGCCACCATTAGATTAGATGCTATTGAAGAAATTAGTCACTATTGATCTATCTTAGCAAATTACTCCAAGACATTCCACCAGTCAGGCAGGCTCTCATTTCAGTCTTCCGGCTATCCTTCTCCTTTCTTATGAATTGTATTGTGAGTAGGAATAGCATGGGGATTTCACATTTCTGCACAGACAGAGTAGTGTTTTGGTTAAGTGATGGTTTCTCTGGATGAATAAATGTTGGTTTTGAGATTAGCTATTTCTTTGATGATCCAAGACTCTCAAATGTGACTAGGCATCTTGATGGGTCCACTTTACTGCCCTTTTCTTAGAATTTTCTTTTTGTTTGTATTACCTCTATGGACTTTGGTTTATTGAAATTTATGTTCTCATCCTAGAACACACCACAGTAGATGTATCTTAAATATTTGCTATATGAGGGAAAAACAATCAGTCACAGGAACTACAATGCATCATGATAGAAATAAGAACAGATGTCACTGAAGGTCAGGGGAGCAAAGTTAGAAACCCTCATATTTGGTTTTCCTCTTCTCCATTTGCGTCCTTTGTATCCATCGAATGGACAGTAGAAAGGACCTCAATACCATTATCAGAATTTACGATTCTTCACATCAGTGTTCTCCAAGTGAGCTTCATGAGAATTTAGATCCACAGCCATGGATGTCAGTTTGTAACTTGATGTGGCAGATGCTGATAATGGCCAGCAACCACTTCTCAGCACCAGCCATTCCAGGAATTCTCATGGGTCCTCTGTGCAGTTTGACTTTCTCAGTAAGTTCCGCTTGTGGATAAGTCAAGATGTCGATGCTGAAGCAACTGTTAGATATAAGCAATAGGACGTAAATCTCAGTTATTTTTCCAGTGGCATAGCTGAGGTATGGTTCACTCATATGATCCCAGATGATCCCCAGAAGAACTCACACAGGAACCTGCTTATTAATACACACTATATTGGCTTCACTAACTTTAATAAACAATGTTTATAGCATAATCTTGAGGCCACTTTATAGGAAACCATTGCTAAAGACACACTTTAAATAAACTCCTTAGTTAAGAAATTTGCAAAGTATCAGGCTAAGCTTTCCTCTAAGAATTGCTTCTGAGATGGAAAGGGTTACTTTAATTAGAATATCCTTTCCACACCAGCATTCTATGATGTTTAATTTTCAGGGTCAGTGTAGGAATCCTACATTTGAGACACTCAAATGCCAACAAAATCTCTCTATATTAAACATTTCTCTGCAAGCTGCCTACACTTAACTCACAATGTCCCTGCCCCAACATTTGGAATCATTAACTATGAGTACTCTGCATAAGCTGTCACAAATTTCAAAATATGGGCAGCTCGGAACCATGGTGAATCCATCTATGTAGTTCTAGATTGGACGACCACCCTTGGCAACCAAGCATTTCTTCTTTTTTTTTTATGTTTTTTTTTATTAGATATTTTCTTTATTTACATTTCAAATGCTATCCTGAAAGTTCCCTATACCCTCCCCCCACCCCTGCTCCCCTACCCACCCACTCCCACTTCTTGGTCCTGGCATCCCCCTGTGCTGGGTCATATAAAGTTTGCAAGACCAAAGCATTTCAAAAAAAAAAAATAATGACTGAACTCATTTGCTGAGACCATTGCAAATGGAGGATGATGATGAAGAATGGCATTATAATAATGAGACTATATGTTGTGGCTTGGAGGTGTGTGTGTGTTCATGACATTTTAAATAAACATTATATGCCAAGAATCAGTCTTGACTTGGAGAGGGATCTGAGGAAGATGAGTCTGGGGGCAGCAAAACAAATGACTCAAGTCAATCATGGGTTACAAGTTGACGACTTGTTCTGCTCAAGACAGCTTCCCCCCCCCCCCTCTCTCTCTCTCTCTCTCTCTCTCTCTTTGTGTGTGTGTGTGTGTGTGTGTGTGTGTGTGTGTATCTTCTGCTCCAAACAGCTTTCTCTTGCTATTTAAAAATTATCTGGATAGCTCATCTCTTGCAAATCAAAAGCACGGTCTTTTATTTACTTATCAATTCAGTCATTACCCCAGGTTCCCTTTGATTATCCTATGGTGCAGCATTCTGTGAACCCAGCCCCTTTATTCTTAGAAAGAAACAGCAAGTACAAGCCCAGACAGTAAAGTGAGATAGCTTGGTGCCCCCCCCTCCCTGAAATTACCATTCCTACCACACCTGGGCCTGGACCTAAATTCCCTCTGACCTTGAACTCAGAAATCTGCCTGCCTTTGTAAGCACAAATAAACAAACAAACAAACAAAAAACTTAGCTGGGCATGAATTGCACTGAGATCACCACTTCCTCAATCTCTTTTTCTCCTTTAGTATCTTTATACTTTTTAGGGGCACAGGTTACATCAGCAAGTTTATAGTTCAACTTATTGGCTAAACACATTGCCCTTTAAATCTGTTGGCTAGCAAGCATGGCAGATTATGACATGCATGTGAAATCTATCTGGAATTTCAGACAAATTTCCCTTAGGAATATCAATGCAAAAATACTCAATAAAATTATAGAGAACAGAATCAAAGAACACATCAAAATGGTCATTCACCATGATCAAGTAGGTTTCATCTCAGGGATGCAGGGATGGTTCAAAAGAAGAAAATCCATCAATGTAATCCACTATATAAACAAACTCAAAGGGAAAAACACATGATCATCTCGTTAGATGCTGAAAAAAAGAAAAAAAAACTTTTAACAAAACACAACACCCCTTTGTGTTAAAAGTATTAGAGAGATCTGAAATTCAAGGACCATACCTAAACATAATAGAAGCAATATACAGCAAGCTAATAGCCAACATCAAACTCAATGGAGAGAAACTTAAAGCAATTCCACTAAAATCAGGGACAAGACAGGCTGCCCACTCCCCGCCCCCATCTATTCACTACAGAGATTCAAAATTCTAGATTCAATTCAAAATTCTAGCCAGTACAATTAGACAACAAAAGGAGATCAAATGGATACAAATTGGAAAGGAGGAAGTGAAGATAACACTGTGTGCAGATGATATGGTAGTATACATAAAAGGGAACCCAAAAATTCCACCACAGAACTTCTACAGCTGATAAACACTTCAGCAAAGTGGCTGAATATAAAATGAACTCAAACAAATCAGTAGCCTTCTTATACTCAAAGGGTAAATGGGCTGAGAAAGAAATTAGAAAAATGACAGCCTTCATTATAGTCACAAATAATATAAAATATCTTGGTGTAACTCTAACAAAACAAGTGAAAGATCTGTATGACAAGAACTTCAAGTCTCTGAAGAAAGAAATGGAAGAAGATCTCAGAAGATGGAAAGATCTTCCATGCTCATGGATTGGCAGGAGTAACATAGTAAAAATGGCCATCTTGCCAAAAGCAATCTATAGATTCAATGCAATTCCCATCAAAATTCCAACTCAATTCTTTACAGATAGAAAGAGAAATTCTCAAATTCATCTGGAATAACAAAAAACCCAGAATAGCAAAAACTATTCTCAACAATTAAAGAACTTCTGAGAGAATCATCATTCCTGACCTCAATACTACATAACAATAGTGATAAAAACTGCATGGTATTGGTACAGCGACAGACAGGTAGATCAACAGAATAGAATTGAAGACCCAGAAATAAACCCACACATCTATGGTCACTTGATCTTTGACAAAGGAGCCAAAACCATCCAGTGGAAAAAAAGACAGCATTTTCAACAAATGGTGCTGGCTTAACAGGCGGTCAGCATGGAGAAGAATGCAAATTGATCCATTCTTATCTGCTTGTACAATGCTCAAGTCCAAGTGGATCAAGGACTGCTACAAAAACAAACAAACAAACAAACAAAAACAAACAAACAAACAAACAAACAAAACAAAAAACCAGATACACTGAATGTAATAAAAGAAAAAGTGGGAAATAACCTCTAACACATTGGCACAGGGGAAAATTTCCTGAACAGAACACCAATAGCTTATGCTCTAAGATTAACAATTGACAAATGGGACCTCATAAAATTGCAAAGCTTCTGTACGGCAAAGGACATTGTCAATAGGACAAAATGACAACCCACAGATTGGGAAAAGATCTTTACCAACCTTATAACTGATAGAGGGTTAATATCCGATTAAAAATTAAACTATTTAAAGGTTAGAGGAAAGGACAAAAGCAAAATAAAAATGAGGCCAAAACAAAACAGAAAAGACAGAACAATACATACACATCTACCAGTCAATCAACCAGCTAACAAACAGACAATGCAGAACAACAAAGGAGATATGCGGAAGAGGAACAGGGGAAACCAAGGGAACACAAGCAGAGACAAATCACAGCAAAGATTTCCATAGTTTCATTCCAGTCTGTAAGCCCTGCTAGTTTTTCAAACACCAAGTGTTCTAAGCACCTGAGATTCCTAGAGCTGCACGTGCATCAAGTCCAGTCACAGAGACTAGTGAAGCTTGGATGTTGATTCATGTTGGGTCATGCGTCGTGTCTTGGCTACATTGGAGCAGGTAACAGGTGTTGCTAAAGCTTTTGGTATGCATGCTGATCACCAGAACGGATGATCACCAGGATGGATAACTGATGTCAAAACCATGGTCGCTCTCTGATCTCTGGGGTTTGGTACATTTTGACTGGATGCAAATTACTGTGAGTTTTATACTATAGTAATGACATAATGTCTATGTGCTCACTGCTAATACGAAGCAATAACATAATTTTTTATATGTTAATCTTGTATACTGTGACCCTTGATATCATGTACTCTTTATAGATGGCTTAGGGGTCTTCCACATAGGGAGTCATGTTATCACTAGATAGGGTCATTTTTATTTCTTTCTTTATAATCTTCCTGACTTCAGGTTCTTTTTTTTTTAATTAAAAATGTTATTAGTTATTATACTGTCTTTAATTTAAAAATCTAGCACCACACTGAATAAAAGTGCTAAGAGCTTTGTTTTGTTTCTAGTCTGGGAGAAGAATTGATCAGTTTTCACCATTCATTAGAATCGGTAAAGCTGATTGGTTTTGTAGATGCTCTTAATTGACTTGGGGACATTTCCTTCTAAACCGTGTGTGTGTGTGTGTGTGTGTGTGTGTGTGTGTGTGTGTGTGTGTGTGTGTGGTGTGTGATCTCTGTGATGGTCTATGTGTACATACATATCCATGCGAATGAATGTGGGCACTCCTGTGGTAACAGCACACATGTAGAAGTTTGAGGATATCTTCAGGTGTCACTCTTCTCTTTTCTCCTTGTTCACAAAAGGCTCTCTTTGCTGTTTTCTCAGCGTCAGGCTAAATTCTGAGGGGTTTTCTTCTCTCCATCTCCCATCTCTCCATGGGTTTGCTTCACTTACAGCTATTCCCTCTATGTGTCTGGGTTTGATGTGAGTTCCAAGGGTTCAGACTGGGGTCCTTATGCTCGCACGTCTCCCTGCAACATCTCACATTCTATTTTGCTTGAGTGCTTTTAGAGAAAATATTATTGAATCTTGTCAAGCATTTCTTATATAAGTACACTGACTAGGAGTTCCCTTTCTTAGTCTACAAACATGGTAGGTTGTACTTGCTGAATTTGGATGTTTTTATAATGAAACAAACACCCTTTGGTCATAGTACAAGTTTTCTTTTTACATATCAATGTATTTTATTTGCTTATATTTTGTTATTTTGAGAGAAATATTTGTTTGCAACTTTCTTTATTCACACCATTGTATCATCTTTATTCATATTTCTGTTAGAATAATACTTTGCAGAATGAATATGGATAGATCCTATCACTTTCATTTTCTAGAAGAAATTTTATGCATCTAAAGTTAAATTTTCTTTAAATATTTAGTAGAATTCTCTGGTAAATCTATATTTATTGGGTTTTTGAAGTTTTTAAGTTATAAATTTAAATGTAGTTAATTGTAACAGGGATAATCAGCTGACCAACTTTATGTTAAATGAGTTTTGTGTGTGTGTAGGATTCTTAATTGTGTTGCTGTAAGCAGTTGTTTTTATATCTTTACAGCTTTGATTCTCTCTTGTTTCTATTGCCTTAATTATGGTAAGAAATAATCGGAGACATTTTCTGCGTGCTTTCTATTAGAGATACAACAATGTCTTCCTAGACTAGAATGAATGACTGAGCTGAGGCAACACTTACGAAGACAGGTCTCTATTCTCTAGGAACTATACATTGGATTGTAGACAGAACTTTCTCTGAATCACTAATTTGGGAGAATGTGATCCACATATTGCCCAATTAAGTAGGTTCACTTTATACCTCTCTGTGAGGCCATATCTATAAGTGAGATGGATGAATATCAGAAATATCTGGGATACCTGGTTGAGAACACTGAGGTGCAGCAACAGAAACAGCATCCTAACTGACTCTTTCTTTGGGAAGAATTCGTTTTAATGGAGCAAAATGAGTTTGACAACTGAGCATTGTGTGAGAGGGGAAAGCTTGCTTTTGTCTGGCACTATCTTGTCAGATACAAGCTTCTCTGATGTCTGCTAAGGAAGGGATATTCAGCAGAAAGACATGGGTCAGAAGCCATTACTGTGCAGAAGATTTGGAAGGCAAGAAGAGCAAATGACACTCAAAGGGCCTAAAGAGCTTCTAATCCATACAACAGCAATTTCATCTTCAATCTCTCCTCATTAGCCTTTTGTACTGAATAGTTTCATGTCAACTTGACACAGGCTAGTTATCTGAAAGGAGGGAACCTCATTTAAGAAAATGTCTCCCTAACACCTGGCAATAGGACATTTGCTTAATTAGTGATTGATGGAGGAGGGTGCTTCACTGGGGATTAATGGAGGAAGGCCTAGTCCATTGTGGGTGGGGCCATCCCTGGGCTAGTAGTCCTGGGTTGTATAAGAAAGCAGGCTGAGCAAGCCATGGGAAGCATGTTAGTTATGGTGTTTCATTACAGCAATAGAAACTCTAAGTTACCCATGAACTCTTTGAAGGGGGACCACACTCCAACAATCTTTAGGATGCTCTGAGAAGTCCTGCTATGATGCACACAAAGTATATTTTAATTGGAGAACAAGGAAACACATTTTTGTTTTGATTAATGATCCAAATTATTCAGCTTCTTTAGAACCAAAGATATTTTTAAACATCCCAACAAAAGCCCCTGATAATTGCCTTCAAAACAATTGTGTCTGAAGCGCACACCTCAGCTCTGCCTGTACAGCAGAATCATGTGGTATAATGATTAATTATGTGTGTCAATTTTGTGAGATTCTGGGGCCCAGGTGTTTAGTCAATACTAGTTTAGTTTTAACTGTGAAGACATTTTACAGATGTGATGTGATTAAAATTGTTGACTTGAAGACAAGCAGATTACCTACCGTTCATAACATAAGTGGATCTCAGTCAATTTGTTCAGACCTCAGAGCAAAGACTAAAGTTTCCTAGCATCCTTGTTAGTTTCTCATTATTGTGGTAAAATACAAAAGCACCTTGAAGGAGCACAGATTTATTTTGATCTATAGTTCCAGAGTGATACAGGCCATTGAACAGGGAAGACATGCCAGCGGGTACTAAAGCCGTAGAGACAAGGGCAGAATTGTGGCTGGTAATATTATACCCAGACTCAGGAACCAAATGTGCATAAAAAAATAGGACCAGGCTATCTTGACTCAAGTCCCTCCGGCAATGAACCACTTCCTTTAATTATACTCTACCTCCAAAAGGTCCCACAATCTTCCCATTACAGTTCTACCATCTGGAGATCAAGGGTTCAAACACGTGAGCCTATTGGGGAATGTTTTACATTTAAAATGAAACACTTAGAAAAGATATAACTCTCCTCAAGACTATATCATGGGGCCTATAAGAATAGCAAGCTTGGCGAGACAGGTCCACTGGTACAGTAGTGACATAATCTTCCTGGGAGTAACCAACCACTTACTGGTCAAATTTAAGTTCACCTTCACAAGATGAAACTCATGTCTGGCACCATTATCAGACTGAGAACCTATGGCTAAACAGGTCATAGCCCTAGAGAAAAAAAATTATTCCTATTATTATGCAAAATGAACACAGTACCAAACCAATTCCCAATGACTCATTTCATACCTATAGATCAATGAATCGCTCAACCTTTATCAGAAAAGTTTTATAGTAGACAGTGATGAAAACCACAACTGGCCAAGGTTCAGACGATAAGAGCCTATGGAATGCCTGGCCCTAACTAGAATGAGTATACCATACTGTCCCTCCAGGGCCTGGAAATAATTGTTGAAGGGGGGCTGGGAAGTGTGTAAGAGACAGAGGCAGTGGAGGATTCCAAGGGAAAAGTATCTTCTGGATACAGCAGGGAAGTTGCACACAGGAACTCCCAGTAGCTATGGTAACATCCAAGTGACCTATGCAAACTTAAGCCAGACCAAATGCTAGTGGGAAAATGGAAGCTGAGCACGGAAGCCCAGATGGACCAGAGACGGTGTTATCAGTTGTTAGCTGTTAGTAGAGACAGAGAGAGCTTCCTCTAAGACCCTTAAGATCCGTGCTTACGTTGACCACACTTCAATGGAAGGCTATACATCCAAGAATACTTGGGTACAAATTGATTTTTTAAAAAAAATAAAGATACAAAGTAGGGTATGTACATAGGGTTGAATCTGGTAATAGTTGGGTGGGACTTGAACATGATCAAAACATGCTGTACAAATCTCAAACAACTGAAAGAAATCTATCCATGTTTCTAGCATCCTGATTTGCTCAACAGATTTTGGGTTCAGGACCTCTGCATCAAGTTCTACCTGAATGTCTTGCCTGCCAGATTTCAAATTTGCCAGCTCCACAAATACATGAGCCAATTCCATAAAACATCTCCCACCCTCTAGATCCCAGCTGTCTTACATCATTTTAGGTAGCCCAAGAATGTCAGTCAAGGTTCTCCAGAAAAATAAAACAAATATCTGTTCTGTCTGCTCTCTATAATAGGGGGGTCTTTCATGTCCTATTTCCTTAGGAACTGGTGTGCAAGGTGAATTTTAAAGCAAATGTAAGAAACCTAGGCTCCACCCACAGAGATCCCAGGTATATTTAGATGTGTTAGAGTATTTCCTCCTACTTTTTTTCTTACCTTATACAAAGTAGTATACTCTATAATTGAGAGAGAGAGAAAAACATCTCCTGTATGTTAGTTTCTTTTTCATGATGTGACTAAATACTTGACAGGAAGTGACTTAAAAGAGTGTAGGTTTATTCTGGTTGGATGGGGTACAGTCTATAACAGCAGAGGGGTACTGACAGCAGGAGCTTGCTGGAGCAGATTAGGAAGCACATACAGAGGGAGAGAGGGGAAAGAGGAGGGGGAGGGGAGAGGGGAAGGGAGAGGGAGAGATTCATCTAGAACTGGAGTTGGAGGATAAACTTCAAAACTTGCCCCCACACCCAGTGACCCACTTCCATGAGCCATGCCCCTTCTCTCAAATTTCCCACATCCTCCTGAGAAGGCTCTACCAGTTGGGGACCAAGTGTTCAAATACAGGAGCTTTCTACGAGTATTTCACATTCAAACCATAGCATTCCCCCAAATGGTGGTTTATTTTGTAATTTCTCATTAAAAGTTTTGGGGATTTTAAATTAGGTTCTGTTTCCTAAAGATCGTTCTCGTTACTAAAGGGGGAAAATCAGACTCCAGAGAGAGCTGATGATGTAATTTAAAGGATCCCCAGTCTTTTCCTGGGATCCTTGTAGGTTCTGGGTGGCTTTCATCCTGAGCCTCAGCCTGTACTGGGCATGCCTCACTGCTGTTCATCTATGTAGCCCACTGTGCCACTCTGAGACGTGAGCGGTTGTCTCCTTAGTGGGGACCTGAGATATCAAAACTCCACTGTACGGCTTATTGGTGAGCAGAACAAATCTGTTCTTTCTGAGAAGAATAAGGGATTGTCCTCCAGTACGTGATGTCTTCAGTCTGAAGGGCAGACAGAAGCAGGCAGATGTCTGTTGTTGTTTTTAAGACTTTGTTTTTAATTATGTTTGTCAAATGAAGAAAAACAAAAGGAGGTTCTTTTTTGCTCCCGCGTTGTTGCGAAAGAGGCTGTTAGCAGAATTCTTGTGTCCTAATATCTGTGAAGCTCTAAGAATGAAGCGTCAGACTCCAAGATCCTAACGAGCTCCAGGCAGTGCCGAGTGTGAAGGATGATTTAAAGGCAAGAGAAAGTAAAGGCTTCCTTTTGATTTAGTTTAATCATTCTCCAGAAAGGAAAAGTGAATCCTAAAGAGAGGGAGGGGCAGCTCCCCCGACAGTTTGTTGCTTCCAACTACAGAATAGAACATAAAGCTAGTCTATATCAGACAGGCTACGAGTTTCAAAGGCCTGGGGGGGGGGCGGGAGTAGTTTCGACCCCCCCTGGACTGCATATTCTGGCACTGTAAGTGAAAACTCTTTTTAATCTTCAAGGCTCGCATGTCCTGACGGGCGTACTTTTTTGGCCTTAAGGCTGGGATAGAAACAAGACTCTTGCCGGGGCATTCATTTTCCGCTGCTAGCAGTCAATTCTCATTGCAGCGTCTTCAGAGGCCTAATGTATATGCAGTGAAATCAGCTACTCTGGGCTGTTTAACATCATCCACAAAATGAAGAAGAGAAAGGAACAAAGTCACTTTTGAAGTCGGCCTAGTTTTTGATAACAGCAACTTAAACTTCCTCCTTGAAATGCTGCGTCAGTTTAGTAATGTGTTGCATGGCTCTGGTGCCCCTCCAGTCAAAAATAAAGACACCAAGACCTTTTAATATTTTAAAGCTTAGGCCTTAGCTGGGCAGACTCTCAACTAGATCATGTAAGTTAATTTGACCAAATAGTCTCACCCCACCATGGCTAGCTATACTTTCCAGGCCTGTACTCATGTTTCTCTCCGTTTGTGTCCTTCCCAGAATCCCTTTCTCCCTACCAGGAAGTCCCGCCTTCCACTTCCTGCCCAGCCTTTGGACTTCAGCCTTTACTCTACAAAATACCATATTCCAGTGTGAATCATCAGGAGGGCAATGCCTCATCTATATTTTTGTATTACCCTTTGGCCGGGATGAGGGCTATGTGACCTCCTTTCCAGTGGCTTCCTTTTTAACATGATAATCTCATAAAATCATCTTTTGGGCAGGTGAGGAAGGACGAGCATTCAATACAGAAAGCTGATGATGGGCTCTTGAGAGGATAATACTAAATATTC
Source organism: Mus pahari (assembly GCF_900095145.1). Lineage (NCBI taxonomy): Eukaryota > Metazoa > Chordata > Mammalia > Rodentia > Muridae > Mus > Mus pahari. Next base: position 165,955,294 of record NC_034590.1, on the reverse strand, counting down.
TGCCAGCATTTAGCGCACTGTTTAAGAATCGAATGTACAACTAATGGGTACAAGCAGGTCCTGGCTTTGCCTGTGGAGACTGAGTACACCTTCCCACTTGCTGAAAAGATCAAAACCTTCCTGGCTGATCCATCTGCATTTGCGCTGCTGCCCCTGTGGTTGCATCACCACTGCTGCCTGTGCTTCTGCAGCAGCCCCAGCCAAGGAAGAGTCGGAGGAATCAGATGAGGATGTGGGATTCAGTCTCTTTGATTAATCCCCTCAAAGCAGCTAAGTCAACATGCTTAATTTGAGAAAGATGGGAATGAAGGCTTACGTCTCTTAAAATTCAAAAAAAAAAAAAAATCGAATATACAGGCCCACATTGATAAAGTGTGAATAAAGGCTACCTCTGCAGTAATGTGTAGCATCTTGATTGCCTACTAGGAGAAAAAGCTTGGTGGAAGAGAAAAGTAAATGTGGAGCTGGAGAGACAGACTGTTCAGTAGTTTAGAGTACTTGCTGCTCTTGTAGAAGACCCACGTTCAGTTCCCAGCACACACACAGTGGCTCATAGCAGCCTACAACTCTAGTTCCAGGAGGTTTGATGTTCATTTCTTTTGTTGCTAGCATGCATGCACACAGTACATATAAACATATGCATGTTGTACTGGCTAGTTTTGTGTCAACTTGACACAGGCTGGAGTTATCACAGAGAAAGGAGCTTCAGTTGGGGAAATGCCTCCATGAGATCCAGCTGTAAGGCATTTTCTCAATTAGTGATCAAGGGGGAAGAGCCCCTTGTGGGTGGTGCCATCTCTGGGCTGGTAGTCTTGGGTTCTATAAGAGAGCAGGCTGAGCAAGCCAGGGGAAGCAAGCCAGTAAGTAACATCCCCCCATGGCCTCTGCACCAGCTCCTGCTTCCTGACCTGCTTGAGTTCCAGTCCTGACTTCCTTGGTGATCAACAACAATGTGAAAGTGTAAGCTGAATAAGCCCTTTCCTCCCCAACTGCTTCTTGGTCATGATGTTTGTGCAGGAATAGAAACCCTGACTAAGACAAATGTGTACAGGAAGAACACTGGTGCACACAAAAATTAAAAACGAAAAGGTCTTTAGAAAAGAAATGTAGAGGTTGGGATTTAGCTGAGAGGTAGAGAGCTTGCCTGGCTTCAGCCCTCAGCTCCCAGTGGGGAAAAGAAAAGAAAAAGGAAATATAAATGTGAAACTTGAGAAGGCTGTGTGAGACACACACGTTAGGAAGGGAGGGTGGGAGAGGAGAGGAAGGCTGAGTTTGTTTGGGGATCTTCTGCTGTCCACTGTGGCTTGTTTTCAGCTGTCAGAGTGATGCAATTGTATGCGGAGGTTGAAAGACTAATACAGGATGGACAGGCAACCAGCTGCAGCTTCTCAAATGGGAAGAGTCCAGGGTAATGCTAATGGGACTTATTGTGAAGAGAGAAAGTGCTGGAAGCAGAGAACTCTACCTCTATGCCAGGTGGGTAACTTGTTTTCTGACTAAGCTCAGCTGGAAAACGGGAACACTCATACCAATCCTATGGTATTACTAAAAAGAGGAAATTAAATATGCAAATTTATTCAAATCCTCATATTAGAGTGTCCAGAACATAATAGAGCCCCATAAATATAATTTCCTTTTCTTTTTCTTCACAACTATTACCATTTCCAAACTGCCTCACTTTTTAATCTTTTCCCAGTCTGTGGGTTTTGAAAATACCACCCTCTGTTTTACTATGCATGAGAAAATCCTTGAAGTGGTGTGAGGGGGTCAGCATTAGATGCGGTTTAATCTTGTTGTCTTTTCTGTTTCTTTTTCTTATTACCACTTTCCTTGCTCCCACAAATGATTGCAAAGTTGTTGGGGTTTTTATAAAACCCCATCTCTGTTCAGAGATGTTAAATTATTTGTTCATGGGTGTCCAGAGAGTATGTGAAAAAATAAGAAATCAACCAAGTAACTTTGTGAGCAATCAAGGCTTCCTGTGGCCTGTATTGCTTGTGGGTTCCCAGTCATTATCTGTATGAAGATGGGGTTCAGCACTTAGCCCCTAGAGTTATAGCTGCTTGCTCCTTCCAGGATAGAGTCAAAAAGCCATGCCAACAGGGTTTGTCTGAGTGTGAGAAAAGAGCATGTCAGAGCCAGTGGTGAGGCCCAGATGAGTGTGTGCAGGGACCCAAGCATTGATGACTTAGTGCCTCCTAACCCCCAAACCAGAGACACTGATGGCAAAGCACAGGTGAGCTGGAAGACAAGAAGAATGTGTAAATTAGCTGGGCATGGTGGCGCATGCCTTTAATCCCAGCACTCGGGAGGCAGAGGCAGGCAGATTTCTGAGTCTGAGGCCAGCCTGGTCTACAAAGTGAGTTCCAGGATAGCCAGGGCTATACAGAGAAACCCTGTCTCAAAAAAACAAAACAAACAAACAAACAAAAAAAGAATGTGTAAATTATCGTCATCTTTCCATCATCTCCTTCCTATGTAAGCCCACTGAAGAATGGTTTGCACGTGAGCTCCAGGATTGGCCCATCTCACTTGGGATTCTCATTCTCCCACTCACTCATGGACCAACCCAGGATGAGTTATTCAGTTTTCTGTTGTTACTGGGATGCACACAATAATGGTTCTTCTTTCATAGGGAGTGGTTTAGAGATGTAAATGCAAGCATAGTAAGTCTCAGCATGGCAGCTGCTACCTTGGAAATGCTCATTAGCTTTTCCCATTATCATTTTTATTATTATTCTACATTGAATTTTGCCTTGCATATGGTGGTGGGCTTTACTTGTGCATACTGGGCCCTTGCAAAAACCACAGACCCAAAAGGCCATGAATAGGAAAGGACACTGCCCTGTCTGGCTCTCATCCATTTTTAGTCTCACACTGGTGATGTGTTTTTCTCTGGCTGCTGCTTCTTCTGTCCATTCAACCCACAATGAAACTAGATGCTGCTGAGGGTCACAGGTGGGTCAAGCACCATGGCCCTCTTCTCAAGCAACTGGTTTCCACTTTCATCTCCAGTCACCGATGGGCATCCTGTCTCATGGCACTCATGACACCCCCATAAGGTCCTCTGCTTACTCAAGGCCAGCAGTTTGGCCCAGGGCTGGTTGAGTCCAAGTCCACTCTGCCTCCTGCCCTGTGGGCTGGTTGTCTAGGAACATAATTTTAAAGCATGGTGACTAGGTTACCAGTGGCAACAGTAATGTGGCCTCCAAACCCATTAAAACTCAGCCAGCATTTCTTGGAGCCTCTCCCCTTGCTCTATATTTCCTAGGAGCAAGCTTTCTGGAGTGACCTTCCAGTTGAGTGAGAGCATCACTGGAGCCCTCTCCCTCCAATTCTCTTTCTCTTTATAGGGAAACTCTCTGTAGACCAGGGCATCACTGCAATTAACTCATTAGAATAAACTAACAGCACTCCTCACGTTCTTAGCATGTGCCTGGTTCAAATAGTGTTTTTAATTTCGCTGCAGTGTCCCCCCAAGAGGTGCCAAGTAAACCAGGCTTCAACATGTCTTCCATTCAAGTCCCTGCCTTTGATGGCAAGAGAAACAACTGGGTTGCTGCCCAAGTGCCATGTGAAGGGCCACCACTAGTAAAGCCTATTCTCTTCTCTCACTTTAACACAATGACTTAGAAATGACTCTCTGATGTTAGATTTACAATTTTATTCCATGAAAAATTAATCCCTTTTTTTTTTTAAATTGACATTCTCATCTACTCAGGCAGTTGAAAGCAGTTAGGGAGGGGGTTAAGAATCAAGACGTGCTGCAGAATACTAAATATTGTGTCCTATCATGGGAGAAGGAAGGGACCTGGGAAAACTACCTTGCTACAGTCTTTCCCCGAAGATCAGGGACCCCAGAAAAGTCCGTCTGCGGCACTACCTCTAAAATACTAACCCGTAATATAGTATTTCTGAATAATTCACACTTAATTTTCATTAGAGAGTTAGATGGTTGAGTTTTCTAGCATTTCTTTCTTGTGCTTCTGGTCATGAGGTTTTGGCACGGACATGTTTTTCAGGCAGGAGGCATGGAATGGTGTTATTTCAACAAAAATTATAGTCATACAAAATTCAAGCATCGAGGAAATGGTATGATGTTTAAGATCACAGCCCAAGTCCACAGGAGGCAGCTAGACTCCAGGTTCAGAAGGAATGTGAGAAAGGGGTCTTCAGGGTTTACTGGGGCCCTGAGTGAAATCTTCCTGAGTTCTTTTTATCTATGTAAGGAATGTTTTTAAGATGCAAGTTTTCCTAACTGAGGCACACCTTTCTCTATTTATTCTTGTCAGTCATTGTCCATCACATGAGCCCTGGATGGGGCTGCGCTGTGCTGAGAGTTCCAGTACCGAGACTTCCGGTACTGAGACTTCCGGGTCCTAGTCTAGTTTGACTTTGATGCCTCGGGAATTTGGCATCTCAATGTTTAAGCATATTTTAAAATTTCTGTAGCAAAACAGGTACTTCACAGAGAAAAGAGGTTTATTTGGCTCACAGGGTTGGAGGCTGAAAGCCCTAGGTTGGGAATCTCCATCTGCTCAGTCTTTAGAGACAGCCTTATTGCAGATGACATTGAGATGGCCCCGGGGCATGTGCAGACAGATCACAAGAGGGTGCAGGCTTGCTCTTTTTGTAAAAACCTGCTCTCAAGAAAACGACCCTGGGCAGCACCCACAATGACCTACTCACCCTTTCCAGGTCCCTCTCTGAATGTCTCCACCACTGCAATGTCACCACATTGGGGGCTTATACTTCCAACTCATGGACTATGGGGACACATTCAAACCATCTCCAAATCGCAGCGCAATGAGAAAGAGACACTGGAGGGTATTCTCCAGATCTCAGAGTTAGTATCAGGAAGGTCAGGTAAGAGAACATATGTGTGTTTCCTGATGCACAAACCTGGGCAAGATTATTAAAATGTTATTGTTTTCAAACATTCTTGGACTCATTGCTACTGGCTTGAGAGAGCCTCATCCTTGCTGTACCACCTCTTCTTGTACTCTTACTCTCACCTTACGATGTAGGTCTGCTTCTATGTGCAGCTAACTCTCATGCTGACAGACAGGAGAAGGCAGTTACATTCTCTGAGTTTGCATGCTTTGGGAATGCAAGAGGAAACAGTGGAGTTAAAGGTGAGGCATTCAATCCCCAGGACCCATGTGGTACAGGGAGAGACCTGCACACCTGATCTACAGATTTCATATGGCTTTCATCCACACAAAACAAACAAACAAAATGTAATTTTTAAAACTTCAAATGTGAGGCATTGAGACATAAGAGAAGAAGGTTGTAAAATCACCGAGGATATTTCTGGTGTACTGTGAACTCAAATTCCTTTCATGTTCTTTAAGTAGGAATTAGAAATACTCTTAAGATATTTGTTGTCATTGAACTGTATTTCTTTGATTAAGGCATAATTTCTAAACCAGACCACCCAGGGCAATAACTCATATTTGGGGTACATTATTTAGTATGAGAAGCATTCCTTTTTTTTTTTTTTTTGACTTTAAACTCCTATTTATTTTCTTTTTGCAGCTCACATCATTATTTTCTTATTAGATATTTTCTTCATTTACATTTGAAATGCTATCCCGAAAGTCCCCTATACCCTCCCCGCCCCCCCC
>NC_034590.1:165898945-165948632 GCF_900095145.1 Mus pahari | reverse complement strand
GTGCCCATATCTTTGAGGCTTTTCCCCACTTTCTCCTCTATAAGTTTCAGTGTTTATGGTTTTATGTGGAATTCCTTGATCCACTTAGACTTGAGCTTTGTACAAGGGGATAAGAATGGCTCAATTCACAATCTTCTACATGATAACCTCCAGTTGAGCCAGCACCATTTGTTGAAAATGCTGTGTTTTTTTCCCACTGAATGGTTTTAGCTTGTTTGTCAAAGATCAAATGACCATAGTACTAGAAGTCCCAGCCAGAGCAATTATACAACAAAAGGAGATCAAGGGGGTACAAATTGGAAAGAAAGAAGTCAAAATATCACAATTTGCAGATGATATGATAGTATATATAACTGACCCTAAAAATTCCACCAGAGAACTAAACCTGATAAACAGCCTCAGTGCAGTAGCTGGATATAAAACTAAATAAAAAACATCAGTGGCCTTTCTCTACACAAAGTACAAATAGGCTGAGAAAGAAACTAGGGAAACGACACCATTCACAATAGTCACAAATAATATAAAATACCTTGGTGTGACTCTAACTAAGGAAGTGAAAGATCTCTATGATAAGAACTTCAAGTCTATGAAGAAAGAAACCAAAGAAGATCTCAGAAGATGGAAAGACCTCCCATGCTCATGGATTGGTAGGATTAATATAATAAAAATGACTATCTTGCCAAAAGCAATCTACAGATTCAATGCAATCCCCATCAAAATTCTAACTCAATTCTTCACTAAGTTAGAAAGGGCAATTTCCAAATTCTTCTGGAATAACAAAAAACCTAGGATAGCAAAAACTATTCTCAACAATAAAAGCACCTCTGGGGGAATCACCATGCCTGACCTCAAGCTGTACTACAGAGCAATTGTGATAAAAACTGCATGGTACTGGTATAGCGACAGACAGGTAGATCAATGGAATAGAACTGAAGACCCAGAAATGAACCCACACACCTATGGTCATTTGAATTTTGACAAAGAAGCTTTCCTAATTGATCAGCAAGAAGAGAATTAATTGGGGGAAGGGCTTGAAGCTCAGAAACAAAAGAAACAAGAGTGGTTTAAATAGATTTAAAAAAAAAAGTCCTATGCTAGCTTTGACAGCCTAACATGTGAGATGTAAGAGTTTTCAGATAAGTAAGCAGTTGAAGATCTCTGCCTTCTATGCTTCTGAGGGAAAAAATTTTATTTGTACAGTCTCCAGCCACATTTAGTAATGTCATTTGTACAGTCTCCAGCCACATTTAGTAATGCCATTTGTACAGTCTCCAGCCACATTTAGTAATGTCATTTGTACAGTCTCCAGCCACATTTAGTAATGTCATTTGTACAGTCTCCAGCCACATTTAGTAATGTCATTTGTACAGTCTCCACCCACATTTAGTAAGAGCCAGTGGCAGAGGAGCTTGTCCATATTTGGCTGTGACTCCCAGAGCTCTGTGGCTCTGTGTCCCGAGGTCTTGTGACTTTGAGGTCTCCTGACTTGAATCTCCAGGGTCCCTCAGTTCGGATGACGCTCCATCCCAGGGCTTCCTCTGTTCATGCCCATGCACTTAGCAGATGATGCCATCTTTACCTGTTTTCCTCTGATAATCTCACAGGCATTTCCAATCCTCATCTCCCTGAGCATCAGGCAGAGGAGCAGCCCAGTACATACTTTGACCATCTCCACTATGCCTCACAACCCAACATATCAGAATGTTTGTTTATCCCCCCTCTCAGGACTGCTCCTCACTAGTGAATGCATGACTCCTAGAGATAATTCTGGAGCTCTAGAGTCCTCCATTACCCTGCAGTCTTCCCATCTCCCACATTTATTCCATCATGATTTCCTATTAATTTAGCCTGCTCGTCATTTCTCAACTGAGCAATGTCTCCCTTCGCACAAATAAAAAAAATGCATGTACTTTTGATACTGCTATATGTATATATAGTAGAATCTCAGTAATTAACAGATCTATGACAGTATGTGTGTGTGTGTGTGTGTGTGTAGAACACTTAAAGTTTCTTCTATTTTCTTTTTTAATTATATTTTTATTAGATATTTTCTTTATTTTCATTTCAAATGTTATTCCCTTTCCTAGTTTCCCCTCTGAAAATCTCCTATTCCCTCCCTCCTCCCCCTGCTCCCCAACCCACCCACTCCCATTTCTGGCCCTGGCATTTCCCTATTCTGGGACAGAACCAAAGGCCTCTCCTCCCATTGATGACTGACTAGGCCATCCTCTGCTACATATTTAGCTGGAGCCACGAGTTCCACCATGTGTTTTCTTTGATTGGTGGTATAGTTCCAAGGAGTTCTAGGGGTACTGGTTAGTTCACATTGATGTTCCTTCTATGGGGCTTTAGTCCCCTTCAGCTCCTTGGCTCTCTGGCTCCTTCATTGGGGACCTTGTGCCCCATCTAATGGATGACTTTGAGCATCTTCTTCTGTATTTGCCAGGCACTGGCAAAGCCTCTCGGGAGACAGCTATATCAGGTTCCTGTCAGCAGGCTCTTGTTGGCAACTGCCTAGTGTCTGGGTTTGGTGGTTGTTTATGGTGTGGATCCCCAATGGAGCAGTCTCTGGATGATCATTCCTTCAGGCTCTGCTCTGAACTTTGTCTCTGTAACTCCTTCCATGGATATTTTGTTCCCCATTCTGAGAAGGAATGAAGTATCCACACTTTGGTCTTCCTTCTTCTTGAGTTTCATGTGTTTTGCAAATTGTATCTTGGATATTCTAGGTTTCTGGGCTAATATCCACTTATCAGTGAGTGCATATCATGTGTGTTCTTTTGTGATTGGGTTACCTCACTCAGGATGATATTCTCCAGATGCATCCATTTGTCAAAGAATTTCATAAATTCATTGTTTTTAATAGCTGAGTAGTACTCCATTGTGTAAATGTGCCACATTTTCTGTATCCATTCCTCTGTTGAGGGACATCTGGGTTCTTTCCAGCTTCTGTATATTAAGTCCCTTCTGGTCGGCGCCAGCTCTGGGTAACCTTGGGCAAGAACTCGGCGGACAGTCCCATGGTTCCCAGAGGACTCTCCTCACTATCTTAGGATCACTGGTGAGTGGAACACAACAACTGTTCCAAACCAATCGTGATGAGCCTGTGCTAGCAGCAGTGAAGCAGAAATCCTGCCTGAGCAGGGGCTCAAGTCCCTTAATTATATTTTTATTACTTAAAACACTTTTAAAATTTAAGTATATTTGGATCATATCCTTCCCCACCCAATATCCTTCCAGATCCTCTCCCTCTTGCTACCTACACAAGTTTAAATTCTTTCTAAAAAAAACAAACTAAAGCCCAATACAACAACAACAACAAAACCCAAACCAAGAAAACAAAATAAAACCACATGACAACACAATGACATCAAACCTCAACCTAATAAAAGTGTGTGTGTGTGTGTGTGTGTGTGTGTGTATGAAAAGCAAGTAAGCAAGCAAACAAACAAACAAAAACTTTGAAGTCCTAATTATATATTTATCAGCTACTTCTGAACATGAAGACTGTCCTGGGGTGGTTAATATACCCTTGTCACTTTATTGGAGAAAAGTGATCCCCCCCCCCCAGCAAGTGTAAGTGACAATTAGTTGTAAACCTTTACTCTAGTGCTAGAATCTCATTCGTTTGTTTTTTCAAACAATGATATGAAATAAAATTTTAAAAATATGTATAATGAGATGAAACAAGAACTATCACATTGGCATTGGACATGACAAACCTCGTTCTTTGGTGTCCTCCTTCCTTTCTGGCTTGTATGCTCTTTCTGCCTCCACTTCCAAGAGGTTCCCTGAACTCTGAGGGGAGAGATATGATGGAGACATCCCACTCAGGAATAATTTTTTCAAGTTTTCTTACCCCTGCACAATGCCTGTGGGTCTCTCTGTTTGTCCCCATCTTTTAAGACAATTATTGTTTGGTTTTACCCTAGCTCCTTGTGTTGTCAAACCTCAGGTTTTTGATGACCTCAACAGTGTTGGGTATGGGTTCCATCCCTAGAAGTGGGCCTTAAGTCAAATCAGACATTGATTGCCTGGTCCCACAAGCTCTGTGCCACCATTGCCTTAGCATATCTTGCAGGCCTGACTCCAGTGTAGATAAAAAGAAAACATTGAATAGGAACTTGCTTATAGTTTAGAGGTTTAATTACCATAACAGAAGCGTGGTGGTATGCAGGCAGACATGGTGCTGGTGAAGTAGCTGAGAGTTCTATATCTAGATAGGCAGACAGCAGGAAGAGAAAGAGCCACAGGGCCTAGCTTGAGCATTTGAAATTCCAAAGCTCCAGTGACACAAGTCCACCAACAAGGCCACACCTACTTAAACAAGGCCACACCTCCTAATCTCTGTCAAGTGGTGCCACTCTCTAATGACCAAACATTCATGGGGACCAATCCTATTCAAATCACCCCATTACACTCCCTGTCTCCCCAAACTTGTAGCCATATCATAGTTCAAAAACTTCATTCAGTCTAACTTCAAAAGTCCCGATCGTCTGTCACAATTTCAACATTGTTTGAAAGTCCAGAGTTCAAAGTCTCTTCTGGGAATCAAGGCAATGTCTTAATTTTAACCCCTTTTAAAATCAAATACCAAAAGCAGATCACATACTTCCAACACACAGTGGCACAGAATATATGTTACCATTCTAAAGTGGAGGGAAGGAAACATAGTAAGGAAATACTGGACCAACAAAAGTATGAAAAACAGCTGGGCAAACCCCAAACCATGCATTCTCCATGTCTGATGTCAAAGCGCTCTTCAGATCTCCAACTCCTTTCAGTTTTATTGACTGCAACACACTTCCTTCTCTTGGGTTCCCCACCCAGTCTGCAGCTCTTCCTGGCAAGTATCCCATGGCTTTGGCATCTCTAACATCTTGAGGTCTTCAAGGCAATCTATGCTTCACCATCACAGCTTTACATGGTGGCCTCTCAGGACCTCCATGTAGGGACACCTCTGATACAAACCTGGCCTCAGTAGTTGGAGGTAATGAATGAAGTTTCACACTATCAGTGTGTGAGTGTAAATAGGTGATTTAATCTGTAGAAGTGGTTCTTTTATAAACTTGGGTGCGCATTTGTTTGAATTGCAATGACCTCTGAGTAGGTTTTTCATTTGATGAGCATGTACTATGCTTCCATATCTCCATATCTCCTCTGATTAGTTTTGGTTTGAATTCTTTGGATACTAAAATGGCTGCACCAGTTTGCTTCTTAGGTCCATTTAATTGGAATATATATTTTATCCTTTTACCCTGATCTGATTTCTAACTTTGATGCTAAGGTGTGTTTATTGGGTGCGGTGGAAGAATGGCTCCAATTTTCACATCCATTTTGCTAGTCTGTGTCTTTTTATTGGGGAATTGAGACTGCTGCATTGAGAGATATCAATGATCAATGATTGTTAATTCCTGGTTTTGTTTGTGTTTTTGTTCTTTATTTTGTGTGTGCTTGCCGCTTTTGATTTGCTGGTCAGGATATTTATCCTTGGGTGTCCTTAACCTCTTTAGGTTGGAATTTTCCTTCTACTACCTTCTGGAGGGCTGGGTTTATATATAGATATTGCTTAATTTGGTTTTATTGTGGAATGTCTTATTTTCTCCATCTATGGTGACTGAACTTTTTGCTGGGTGTAGTAGTCTGGACTGACATCTTTGATCTCTTAGAATCTGCAGGACGTCTGTTCTGGCCCTCCTGGGTTTTCGAGTCTCTGGTGAGATGTCAGGTGTAATTCTATTAGGTCTGCCTTTACATGCTACTTGGTCTTTTCCCTTGCAGCTTTGAATATTCTTTCTTTGTGCTGCACTTTAGTGTGTTTTTGTTATTAACTACCAAAAGGACTTCCTTCTCTGGTTCAGTCTATTTGGTGTTCTGTATGCCTCTTGCACCTTGATAAGCATCTTCTTTGCTAGATTAGGGAAATTTTCTTTTATGATTTTGTTGAAAATATTTTTGGTGCCTTTGACTTGAGTTTCTTCATCTTCCTCTATTCTTAATACTGTTAGATTTGGTCTTTTCATAGTGCTCCATATTTCTTGGATTTTCTTTGATTGATATATCCACTTATTCTTTCTGTATCCATCTCTTTTATATGTTTGAGAAATTCCCTTCCATCCCTGTATTCTGTTGGTGACACTTGCCTCTCTGATTCTTGCTTGAGTTTCTAAATGTTTTATTTCTAGACTTCCCTGAGTTGGGATTTTCCTTATTGATTCTATTTCTGCTTTCAGGTCTTGAAATTCATTTACTTCCTCTGTTTGTATTTTTGTAGATTTCTTTAAGGGATTCTTTTGTTCCATCTTTAAGGACCTCTGTCACATTCATATATTCGTAAAGGATGTTTTAAGGTTCTCTCTCTCTCTCTCTCTCTCTCTCTCTCTCTCTCTCTCTCTGTGTGTGTGTGTGTGTGTGTGTGTGTGTGTGTGTGTGTGTATTTCAGCTTTGTTGGAATACCCAGGATCTGTTGTAGTAGGATTGCTGAGCTCTAGTGGATATTTCTTGTCCTGACTCTTACTTACTAATTGCATTTTATGCTCAAGTCTAGGCATCTGGGATTGGAAAGATCATAAGGGTTGATATCTGCTTGAGTGGGTATTTTGTTCCTTGGGTTCTGTTTCCTTTCTGGTTCTTAGGAGAGTGTAGTAGCTCAGTGTTGCCTGGTAGGAAATTCTTTTTCTGGGGTCCTGATAGATGTGGCCACTGGGGTTGCCAAGTAAAACGGGTTTCTGAGTGTTGAGAGATGACACTTAGGAATGGAGAAGGACTGAGGTGTGTTCACAGAGGATCAAAAACAGCCTATTCTACCAAAGTCTGCTTAGTTACCCGGGTTGGGAACAGAAAATGAGGAGAGGCAAAAGGAGGTTTGTTAAAGAGCCAGGGTGAGACTGGGAGGTTGGATTGAAAGAAGGGAGAGTTAGCCTACTTGCTTTTCTGGTTTGGTGGGTATTGATTCCCAGGGATTACCTGCTGGGGGTATCTGGGGGCTGGAGCAGAGCAATGGGTGGATGGGGGAGTTTGAAGGGGATCTGCATGATCCACAGGAGATGGGGCAGAGGCATAATGGAGGCTACAGTAGGTCTTGTGATGCAGAGCGAAGGATGAAATTGAGGTATTCTATTTGGAGAACCAGAGGGAGAAGTGACAGTCTGCATTCAGCCCATCTGTTTCTCTAGCAGGAGTGGCCTCCATTTCTAAGTTTTTCAATGTTGCTGTTTACCTGCTAGTTTCCCATGGGGCCTTCAGGATCTTGCCTGTTCCTACATTTATAGCATCATTGCATCACAGTCTGTTCCAGCTATGACACACAGTACACATGAGCTTCTTTTGTGTAGGGACTTTTCCTTTCAATAGGGTGACATTTTCCTGCCTTCTTTATGTTTCTATAGGAATTGCACATCTTTCTCTACCAACAAACTCTTTTCTTAGATCATTTTGACTGACTACTTTGTGAGTACTCACAGGTTGGTTTAAATGTCATGCTTCTTGGATCTTGGGCTGCTCAGAGATGGTAAACTGGCAAGAATTTGTTATAATCTCAAGGTTGGAGCATGTCTGTGGGAAACTGGTATCAGCTCCAGTGGATTGCTTCCTGTTGCCCAGGCCACAGTTCTCTGAACTTCCCATTAACCACTCCACACTCTCTAGAGAACATTGAAGGGCATTGTCCTCCAAAGGCAAGAACACTAAAACCGTCTCCTTTGTATATTTCACATTTTAGCTGTCATCGATTTTTTTGCTTTAAGATGAAAATGCCAGCTTCTCTGTAGAGGCAGGTTTGTAACAGAGATGATTCAAACCAGTGCTGTTGTCTAGTTTGTAACTGTATGGGTGGTTTTAGGTGGCTTGATTAGCAAAGAAAGAATATTTCTTACTTTCAGTTTGAAATAAAAAAAAATGGAGATATTCTTTGACTAACATATTTGAGACTTGTTGTTGTTGTTGTTGTTACAAAATGTTTGAGAAAAACATTTCAAGAATGTTTTGTTGTTGTTGTTATTGTTATTGCAAAAGCAAGTCTTCCTACGCACAAATGGAGAAGGAAGAATTTTCTCTGGACTTGTTTGTAGGTCTTTTTACTGGAGGGTCTGTTTACTGGAGGGTTTTGAAAGTGAGATTCATAACTGGGGAGTTCAGGCATGAGTGAAGGAACAGAGAGTTCCCCTCCTAGACTGTCTCCCCTGGGTTATTGCCTGGTTACTCTATCTGGAGTGGAGTTTGGAAATTTCCATTATGCCACCTGGAATCTGTTTTGCCACAGGGTAATGAAAAAGAGAAGCATATTTGAGATAATGGTGTACAGTCCATTCTTTTTTAACCAGACAGGCTTTAGAAGTGAGTACAACAAAGAAAAGCAATTCTCATCAACACGCTCCTTCCAGAAGAGGGGCTGATCCATCCAGATGCAGATTTATAATAGAGTGGGGGGTGGGGGGGAGTGACTTCCTTAAATGATGGTTCAGATCTTAATCAAAGGGGTGTTTGGGAAAATAAACCTTTTTAAAATGAGATGATTCTCATCCCATCTATATTTCAAAGGAAATTCCCAGGCAAATGATTCAGTTCATCAAAGGTGTTTTCTATTAGAGCCGTCAGAAATCTGTAATGGGTTTTGCTGTGGAATCCCAAATAGATCTGTCAATGACCTTACAAAGGCTTTGTAGTCGACTCTCATCCAATAACTGGAGGTTGATGTCCTGATAATAGACTTTTGAATATCAGCTTTAGCATTTCAAGTTTTCTCAAGTCGGCCACACCCCTAAGACCCACCACCCATCTAATCCCCTCACTTTAAAAAACAAGGACTAAATGTCTGTCTTTAAATATCAGTAATGGAAAACACCAGTTTAGAGTGGTTTAAATAAATAAGGAAATTTAGGGCAGTGCCTTCCAATATGGCTACATATCAAAGACAGCAAGTATCATTTCAACTACTCACTCTGTGTCTTTTTGTTGCCTTAATTTTAGATATTCTCTCTTTGATAAAACAAAGTTATCTGGTGTGACCATTACCATACATCCAGAATGTCTTGGATTCCAACAGAAATGGAGTCACCAAAGTTCCAGCCAAAACCATAGAGTTTACACTTATCAGTCACCCTGACTTATACAACCATGAACTCATGTCAATTGAGTAGAGGTAAATGCTGGTGATCAGACCTGGGTCACATTCCTCCCAGAGAAACCACAAGACAGAGGTGAGGAGGAGGTCTCCATAGGTAAGCAGCAGAGGGAAGAACAGACATACAAACAAATTAAGTGAATGATTGCTATAGGTACTAAGGTGGTTGTGACTTTCCCTGACAGCACACAGGTGGGGTACAGGGGTCCTGCCCTAGCCTCTGTTGACCCTTGATTCTCTAGGGTCATAGGAAGTACTACACAGAGATGAGGAAATGGCTTGGGTTTGACTCATTAGATTTACATCAGGTTGCCAGATTAATGTTCTAAGTTTATATTGTCAACAGAGAAATTGCATAAGAAGAAAAACTACTCCAAATTCAGCGACACCTTTCAAGTAATTACTAATCACAAAGGTGTGTAGACAGACTTTAAAAATAGCTTTCAGCTTTGTGCCAGACATACTACTTATTTAGTCTACAGACAGTTCTTGGTGTCCGAAAGATACTTCGCTGCCTTTCTAGATAATGTTCTAGACTGCTCAGAGAGCTGTCACTAAGTGAACTCTCACTTCAGTCTTGAGAGATACTGATCAGGATCCTCAAATCTTAGAGAAGGAAAGGTTAATATTTGATATTAGAGGCCAGAGGGCAAATGGAACCTGAAATATATGTTTTCAACCACTTGGCTACTTCCTCTCTAAGTCCTACTTGATTACTAGGCCCTACTCTTTCCCATTTTCATAATCTTCATTTTTTCTTGGCAAGAGACCTCTCCACTTCCTGTCTTCCTTTACTCAGCTGTCATTAACATTAAAAAGCTTAGCTGTTTGCAGTCACAGTTAGAATATAGCCTTGGTGGTTCCTCAGAAAATTGGGCATAGTACTACCGGCAGATCCAACAATATTTCTCCTGGCCATATACCCAGAAGATGTTCCAACTGGTAATAAGGACACATGCACCACTATGTTCATAGCNGCCNTATTTATAATAGCCAGAAGCCAGAAAGAACCAAGATGTCCCTCAACAGAGGAATGGATACAGAAAATGTGGTACATTTACACAATGGAGTACTACTCAGCTATTAAAACCAATCACAAAAGAACATACATCATATGCCCTCACTGATAAGTGGCTATTAGCCCAGAAACTTAGAATACCCAAGATACAATTTGCAAAACACATGAAACTCAAGAAGAAGGAAGACAAAAGTGTGGATACTTTGTTCCTTCTTAGAATGGGGAACAAAATACCCACAGAAGGAGTTACAGAGACAAAGTACAGAGCAGAGACTGCCTTACTTGGAGATCTATCCCATAAACAACTACCAAACCCAGACACTAGGCAGTTGCCAACAAGAGCCTTCTGACAGGAGCCTGATATAGCTGTCTCCTGTGAGGCTCTGCCAGTGCCTGGAAATACAGAAGTAGATGCTCACAATCATCCATTAGATGGTGTGCAAGATCCCCAATGAAGGAACCAGAGAGCCAAGGAGCTGAAGGGGACTAAAGCCCCATAGAAGGAACATCAATGTGAACTAGCCAGTACCCCCAGAGCTCCTTGGAACTATACCACCAATCAAAGAAAACACATGGTGGAACTTGTGGCTATAGCTATATATGTAGCAA
The DNA here is from genome assembly GCF_900095145.1 of Mus pahari. NCBI lineage: Eukaryota > Metazoa > Chordata > Mammalia > Rodentia > Muridae > Mus > Mus pahari. The sequence continues at coordinate 165,937,884 of NC_034590.1, read as the reverse complement.
AGGATGGCCCAGTCAGTCATCAATGGGAGGAGAGGTCCTTGGTCCTGTGAAGGTTCTATGTCCCAGTATAGAGGAATGCCAGGACAAGGAATGGGAGTGGGTGGGTTGGGGAGTGGGGGTGGGGAGGGGTAGGGAATTTTTGGAGGGAAAACTAGGAAAGGGGATAACTTTTGAAATGTAAGTAAAGAAAATATCTAATAAAAAAAGGAAAAAAGAAGAATATAGCCTTGGTGTCATTAACATTAAACAGTCTTGCTGTTTACAGTCACACTTAGAATACAGTCTTAAAGTGTTTATTTCTGGAAAGCCAATAGCTACATAAAAGTGCTTTATGAAACACTGTAGGATTCAAATAACTGCTATATTTAAAAAGCATCTCATTAGTGGAGGTATCTGTGGCAGTTTTCAATAGAAAAATTAGCACCATTGACCTTTGGGATGAGAGAAGAGAAGTGTTTAAGGGAAACATTTAATCTTACTAATGAGAGCTTTCTTCCTTCTAGCTTTCTGATGGTAAAGAGAGATGACAAGGTCTACTAAACAAATGACTGAAGTCATGATTGCTCCAATAGATACTAAATAAATTCAGAGAGGCTTTCAGACTGTGAAAGGTACTGAGAGAGCCCAAAAGACAGATAGCTGAAAGCTAGCAATTACTGATGGCTTCCTATGTGCTAGTCCTGATCAAAGAGTTTATATATTGTCTATGATTCACAATAGTCTCATTTTCTGCTTCCACCAGGAAAGCTCTCTGACTTTCAGATTCACTCTAGATTCCTCTCTAGGGTCCTTTTTATTTCCCACCATGCAACCATATTCATGTTGTCAGGACACCATGAATCCTGCTAACCAGTCTCTGAAAGTGGCCAAGATGTTATTTTCTAGAGAAACACTTGAGGTTAAAGGATAACCAAACTTTTTTTGTAAACTAAAGCATCAGACACCAGAAAAATTAATCAAAGTTTTTGTGACTTCAAAGTTATGATTCACCCAGTACACAACTGATGCCTCCCCAATTTCTGTGACCTGTCTGACTCAAGATCGTTCCATACACAGCTCTACTATAGATTCCTACTTCCTTGAGTGTTCCCTACTACTCTGTTAGGTCTCCTTACTGAAGACATCAACCAACCCACAAAACCTTCAACCCAAAATTTGTCCTGCCTACAGGATGTGCAAGGATAAAGATGAAACAAAGAGTGAGGGAATGGTTAACCAATGATTGGCCCAACTTGAGACTCATCCCACGTGAAAAAGGCAACCCTGACACTATTAATGACACTTTGCTATGCTTGTTGACAGGAACCCAGCACAACTGTCTCATGAGAGGCTTCATTCAACAGCAGATGGAAACAGATGTAGAAAACCACAGTTAATTGCATCTGGCTGTGTTTGGGGAGTCTTGCAGAAGAGTAGGGGATAGAATTGAGTAAGACAGAGGGGATCAAGGATACCACAAGAAGACCTACAGAGTCAACCAATTAACATGGGCCCATGGGGCCTCACAGAGACTGAACCATCAACCAAAGAGTATCAGGGGCTTGACCTAGCATCACCAACCCCCACGTTTGTAGCAGATGTGCAACTTGGTCTTCAGGTGGGTCCCCTACAAATTGGAGCAGGGGCCATAGCTGACTCTGTTGCCTGCCATTAGATCTCCTTCCTCTATCTGGATTGACTGATTGGACTTCAGTGAGAGAGGACATGCTACTAGAGCCAGATGTCCCAGAGTGTGGTGGTATCCAAGGCACACTTCCCCTTCTCTTCAGAGAAGGGCAGAGGGTAGTGCGGGGTGGATATGTAAGGGCAGGACTGGGAGGAGAGGAGGGAAAGAGGCTGAGACTAGAATGTAGTGTGAATAAGAAATTATGAAGAAAAATAAGAAGAAAAATAAAAGAGATCAATTCAGCAATAGGTATTAAGATCACAAAACAAGAGCTTTCAGAAATAGAGTAGGCATTGCACAAGCATAATGGCTACACAATTGTTCTATGAAACTCAAGTACTACTCATGCTTCTAATTGCTCAGCTATTTCTAGAATTTTCTGAGGCTCCAAAAGACATTAAAACAAGTTTAACTTTTTAAACTGAAAATGTATTTATATACCTTTATGTCCTCAAATGAATTATGCTCATCCTTTTGCACTATGTACGTAATCATGTATGAAGTAAAACCTTTATCATTGTCCGTTCTCACTTCCCACCATGCTGACTTTACTGAATGCCCTGTGGTTAGTCTTCATAGGCAGGAAAGCCAGCAAGCAGTAAACATGAAACTATGGCTAATACTCAGAAATTACTCTATATTTTCCATTGAGAACTATTGTCACTGGAGTAAAGAGTCACAAGACGATCTCAATAAGCCAGGTTTTGTCACCCATCATCAATAAATAAATTTTAAAAAGCCAAATTCATGGTTAAAAAACAAGTGTTTAATGTAACTACATTGAAAGGAGGACTAAGAGAACCAGTGACTGCCCTAACTTCGTCTTCCAGCATGGCATCCTGCCCACCCTTGTCTCAGCTCCTCCTGCACGGTCATCTGACAATTGTTAAGTTTTCTCCAGGAGACAAGTTCCTCATCTGATGTCCTGCAGGACTTCAGCCATTTTCTTTCCCAGCAGAAGGTTTCTGAGGATACATCAATGTATCTGGATTCATTTTTTCAATAGTCTGATAGCCAGAGAGAAGATGCAGGGTCCCATGTGCATGTGGAGGCCAGATGTTGTCATTAGCATGTGAAGACCAAATGTTGACATCAGTTACCTTTTGCTATCTCTCTTCATATTTTTTTTTCATTTTTCTCCATTTCTTTGAGACAGCATCTCTCACTGAACCTAGAGCATATGATTTCAACTACATTGGTTGGCCAATGAACTCTAGGATATGCTTGTCTCCAAACATTAAGTTTTCTATATGTGTACTAAGAATCTAGTTCTAATGCATTTGTAGTGAGCACTCTACTCAGTCCTGGAGCATGATGCTTTATTGCAGACTACTGATGTCTGGTTTTGTCTATATCAGCGTGATCTCCCAGGTCCTCCTGAAATTCCTTTGCCCAAAGACTTACTTTTTATATGGCCTGTCTATAGGGGAACCTAGATGAGTTGGGACAGGGTTGGTAAAGATGCTGCAAAACTGCCCTTAAGGAGAGACACAAATTCATGGGTAAAGTTCCTACCTTCTTTACCAACCCATAGGACAACTCTAGCTTGCCTCCATGTCATCTCTCACATGGTACCTCATAGTGTCCAGTATTGATTGTCTATCATTGTAACCTATTTATTAATACACACACTCCTTTCTTTGTTCTCTTCCTTGAATATGCCTTCTAAGATAATCTTATACCAAAATCCTTGATTCAGGATCTTATTTGAAGGACCTTACCATTCCTAGAATAGACTAGATGTGGGAAATCCATAAGGACATTATTGAGCTGTTGTCTTTAAAGGAAGGGTGTTACAGATGTTTGCAGTACACTCAAGCAGATATCAAGTCTAACGGACTTGGTTATTGTACACAGAAGGCATGACTGTAAATTAAAAGGCAGACAGAAAATAAGTTGAATATTTTGCAGGCTAACACTTTCTCAGCCTGTCTCTAATCCTTGGCCTGGATATGGTAGAGTGAGATAGGCATGGTTGGCATAGGCAAGAAGCAATGTTGGCAGGAGGGCTTTAGAGCCTGCAGCTACATGGTAAGACTCTTTTGTTGGCCAGTTTCTTTCCAAGAGTGGTAAGTATCCTTTTTTTTCCCAGATAGACAGAACATTTGATTTCTAGTGGTTGTTGTTGAGGAGACAGCAAAGACTTTAATATTTCATTGGCTGGTCCTATCTGGAAGTGATGAACCCTTCTCTGGATGAGGTTCATTGCAAAAGCTGCTCTCATGGCTGCCTGGGGACTAGAGCGGATATCGAGATCAGTACAGATAAATTTTTCAACCTTGATAGAGTCAGTGGGAGTTTAATGAGTAACTGAGAATATAACAGAGGCAATAAATATGTAGGGGACAGGGAAATACAACAGTTCCTTATTTCTCTAGACTTTGGAAGTTATAGGAATTCAAGAGAAACCTACTCTAATTTAAGGCGATACATGGATGATACAGAAATGACTCCCCCCCCCCGCTTCCCTTCTACCATCAAGAAAATAAAAATGAGCATTTGTGCCACGACGCAGGAGGAATTTAATTGGGTGGCGATGATTCAATTTAGCTTGCAAATTAGCTGCCAGAGAGACTGAGTGCCAAAAGGACCAGCTTTGCTTTCTTTTTGTTAAATTGTTGGCATCTCTGACACAAATTAGATATCAGTTTATGGTGTCACAGATGACTGTCCTCTGAGGGCACCGTGGCACACAGGGTGATCAAACCAAGATCAGAAAAGTGAACGACTGGTCTTCAGGAAGCCAGCCTCTTCAAGTTTCTTCTTCCTCTCAACCTCAAGAGACTGCTTGAGAATGAGACACTGGACTCTAAGTGGTAACTCAGCCCAGAGAGAATGTTTATTTACCTATTCCAAACACACATTGCAATTTAGGCATGCTTCCTGCAGATGGTGAACATCTCCTGACCAGACATCCTAGCTAGCAGGCAGGAGCCACTCATCTATAAGATTTATAGTAACTGCCTCACGGAATTCCTATCATAAGCTATTTAGAAGCTCTTTTACTTCCCTGAATTGATGGGGAACAGGCTCAAAAAGTTAGCTACTTCAACCTTGTAATGGCAATAAAAGGGATGGGGCAAGTAATGACACCTATTAAAACTATGAAGTCCTACTAAATCAGGTGATTACCCTTTTCCACCCTTGCTACTCAGCTAGCCTATACTACATAATGCCTTCTGATTCTAGTTCCATTGGCTAACCCCACAGGCATCACCAGCATCTCTCCCTGGCCATTTCTAGGCTGGCATGAGGCTCTTAGAAATTAATGCTGATAGAAAGAACCAATACCCTGTAACTCTGAACCAAACCACATCAGACAAGTTAACCCTTCTCTAGTGGATGTGGAGTCTCCTGAGATGGTCAAGTTCCTCCACAGAAAAGTGAGGGATGGTAGGGGGTAGTGCTACTAGAGTTACCCTGAATCTTGTCTAAAGGTGAGGAATGGATTATCCATGCTTCCACTGAATGCTGACCCTGAAGCTTCAGGGGGCCACATGAAGCTCATTTTGCTACAGAGATTGTAACATACGATGTTTTCACAGCCACACGAGGACTTCCCAGATCCTACCGAGAAGCCCATTTGGAGATACATATGTGTATATATGTATATCTACGTATATCTATGTATTTCTTTGTTGTTGTTTTTTTTTTTTTTTTTTTTTTTTTTTTTTTTTTTTTTTTTTTTTTTTTTTTTTTTTTTTTCTGTCTTTTCCTATTGGTCCTTTTTTTTTCCTTCCTGGGTAATCTCATCTTGTCAGTCTGGCTTCTAAATACCTATATGCATGCTACTTTCTGTTCATTAACTTGGCAACAGCAATCATTAGAGAGGAGAGCCTGCCTCATCCATGCCTCAACTGATGTCATTCATAATTGCTATTTTGCTTGAAATGAATCTACCTAATTATGACTAATGAATTTATAGAACTCAAACTCTTCTTTTGGGGCTAAGACTAGCTATTTATCACCCTTTCAAAATATCTGACATGTTCTGTTTTATTTATGCAAAAATGCCCATTTAGCCATCTTACTCCACGCATGGGAGAGTGTTAGGGTTCTGATTATAGCCTCGTTGAATCTCACCCGATCTCAAGGCTCACACTCTCTCATTATTCTCTTCTTGAGTCCAGCAGTCTCAAGTTTTTCATTTTCTGAAATTCCTGGAAGAAATATTTTTCTTCCACTCTTACGAATTTACTGTTGGAGTCAGGAGATGGTGTATGTTTAATTTTAAAATGTGTTCTCTGGATTCTTAGTTACAGCCAAGTATATCTTTGGTCAGGTTGACATTTCTCTCCTCTACTGTAATAGGTTTATACCATTACAAACCATGTGTGCAAGTCTTATTTTTCCTCACCTAGTCATTTATCTATGGGTTTATTCATTCAGTGAAATATTTGGTTGTCATTAGAGCAAATTGTCGTGGGCAGATTAAAGTAAAGTAAGGGTAAGTTTATTTTTATCCTCGGGGTTCAAATTGAGTTCAAAGTCCTGTTCTGCAGCTTAGGAATCAAAACCATAAAGTAAAAAGAGGTATCCAGTCTTTCCTAGAAGAGGGCATATGATTAATTTAGAGATGGCTTATTTATTGGTATGTGAAGGGTGGAATGGCCAGATTCTATGCTATTACTCCCTAAGACTGGGTTTGAAATCATATTTGCATATGGTCAGTCTTTTGAGACACACATATTGGATTGGAAAACTGTTTGCCAGTTTGTTTATGGAAACTTGAAAGGGAAATCTTTTTATTATGGAAATTCCATGGTCTTACAAACTTGTGATATTGAAGCATTTCAAAGACTGCTTAAAACAGTCAGAGTGGAGAGTGGTCACTGGTAGTTTTTTCTGGCGTTTTAGGAATCTCCTTTGACAGTCTTTCTGTGACGGTCCTTTGATGTCCACATGGTGGTTAAAACACCAAGTCTTCTGTTCTCACACCGGCCACATCATTTTGCATATGCTGTGACTGGATGTCCCCACTGTTCTCTGTCCTCTATCACATTGCAGATCCCCTGTTGTTCGGTTACCCTACAAAGTCTCAGGTACTAGCAGCTCCATTTCTTAGATGAGATTGCGTAGGCTGAGAGAAGTGAAACAAGCAGCATGAAGCTCAGTGGTAGCTCAGCTCTGTCTGACTCCAGTGTCCACGAACTTCCCCGGGTTACTGCCACTTTGTATTTCTGTGCGTACACAGCATCTCTCCTGCAGGCAGTTCTGAATGGCTACTTGAAATCTCAGCACATGTTTAGGGTTAGTGTTCAGATCCGAATTTGTAGTCAGAAGCACAGTCTTCCATCTGAGATGAAATAACTTTAATTTCCGTGAGTGCCACTTTTATGTTAGAGATAATACACTTGAGACTCCCAGGATGAGCAAGTTAAAGTCGCTCACTTCTGCCTCACCTAACATTTTCACAGAATAATAGGTCTTCAAGTGGCAGTTACTTAAACTTACAGTTTATTTCCATTTGCAATAGAATTACTGTAATCCATAATGATGAATTCCATAAAAGCTATTTCCTGGTTACAGCAATCAAACTAGATTTTTAATTTACATACAGGTGCAGCAAACAAACCTATGCTTCAACTTCTGCTGTCCTTTCCTCCACCTCTGAGCAGGTAACAAGTCACTTTTTCTTCTTTACTGCCCTTCACACTTAACAAAAAAGTGCCTGTGGTCACTGCCCATCAAATCAGGTTTTAATCTTGACTCAGGTCTTCACTCTTCCTGCACTAGCTTATCATGCGGTTCACTGTGCAGTTATCTCACAACCCTTTTAAAATCTCTAGCTCTTTACTTCTAGAAGAAATATGTTAGTCACAGGTGTGAGTGCAATATGCAATTTACTGTTTTCTATGGTATTTTCTATACAAAAAGTAAAAGGAATAATATGCATTTTAATAATGTGCTTTATATCATCCAAATACATGTTAGCTGTTATCACTTCCCTATAAACTCTGTGAAATGAGAGATATAGTGTACTTTTGTTTATAGGAAGTCATCAAAATGTGAGCTACATTTTACATCTGAGGTCTATGCTTTTCAGTTTGGACTTGGCACACAGTGCCCGTTAGCCACACATACTCTGGGCCATCAGATCAGAGAACGCGCCTTCAATTGCCTTTTTGTAGAATTTGTTTTCGGTTCCAAAAGTGCCATTCTTTTAAGGCAGAATTTGTGAAAGAATGCATTTGAGTCTGAGTCTCAGCTCTTTACTAATTGGGTGACCCCAGACAGCAGTCAACCTCTGCAAATTATATCTTCAGTAGCAGGGTTGGTTTTTTATTGTTTGAAAATTGCACTCATAAAAATTTATTTTAATCAAATCCACCCCCCACCCACTCCTTTCCAACTCCTCTCCTATCCCCATCACTACTTTCCCTTCCCAACCATGCACTTAAACACAAAACAAAACAAACAAACAAAAAAACAAAAACAGTGAGCCTGCTAATGCTGTCAGTATGTTCATGGGTATGTGGCCGTTGGGACAATAGGCAGTCCTACAGGGGCCACCTGAAGAGAACCAATTCCCAGCAGCCTTCAACTACCAATAACCCCTCAGCTAGGAGTAGGATATCATGAGCCCCGCTTCATCCCTCTTGAAAGTCTGACTGGTTTGATCTTGTGCAAGTCTTGTGTATGCAATCAGAGCTGCTGTGAGTTCAAGTCTGCAACACCCCTGTTCTGTGAGGAAAATACTGCTTCACAGCCGTCAGCCATGACCTCTGGCTCTTATAATCTTCCACACTCTTCATAATGACCCCTGAGCCTGTGTGTGTGTGTGTGTGTGTGTGTGTGTGTGTGTGTGTGTGTGCGTGTGTGTGTGTTTAGGGATGTGTTCTCCTTATTCTCTGCATGTTGACCAGTTGTGATTCTCTGCAGTAATCATCGTCTGATGCAAGAAGAGTCTGCTCTGCTAAGGACCAAAGCTGTGCTAATCTATAGGTGTAAAGATAAGTGTTTGGGAGACAGTTTTAGAACATCCTTGGTTGTATGTAGGCACCATCATACTAGGTTTTTGTGAATGTTGAGGAGAAAATGTACATATAGTGATGAATACATGATATGTTGTTAAACAAACATAACCTAGTAATGATGATGTTGATAGTAGGAGGATATTCATAACCTTTCCTTTATCATAATATTTCCTGTTCAATTTTGTTTCCCCATGAAGCCTTCTCAAAGTGTTAAAGATTGAGAAGCTTCTAGTCAGTTTTGTATTATAATTATCTTTGTGGTCTTTGAATTTAGCCACTGGTACATGAGCAAATTCTTCCCATGTTTCTAGATTAGTTTATAAGCCACTCGGTAGAAGATTCTTTCTTTTTTTCCTCTGAATCAAAAAAGCTAGAGCAAAGTCTATTAGTGAATGAACACTAAAGAATGGTTATTAACAAACAGATGTAGTACATTTTACTGACAATAATTTTCACATGTGAATATCTGACTTCCCAATAAAAACAAAATTTCAACAATCAAGCTGCATTGAAGATTATATATAGGAAAATCAAATGTTGGCTATGGTTTCTGATTCATATACTGAATTATTGGAGACATTTTCACTGAGATACAGACTGGAAAAATGAAACAAATGTGGGACATGTGCTGGTTAAACTTTCAACTTCATAGATTCAGGCTTCAGTGAAGAGAATCATAGTATCTCTGTTCACAAGGCCCTTCTATATTGAGATTTGGATGTTGTAAAGCATCAGGTATCAAGGAGGCTTAAAGAGTATCCTATAATCATTATCCTTGAAGTCATGGTTGAGGATAACATGGTAAATTTGTGTCTTTATCTGTTTCTCTGACTTCCCAAGAGAACACAGCATCCAAGGAGTAGCCTAAAGATGGAGAACAAAAGTCAAAGACTTAGAGGAGGTGACAGTCATCCATGAGGATGTCCAGAATGAGTGGCATCGGAGCAGTCAAGGAAGAAGACTAAGAGCAGAAGGTAGTAGATGCCTGTTAGGTGAGGAAGGCTTCTCTTCTCCTGTCTTTCAGAGTTAAGCACGAGATAGGTGTGTAGGTGAATTTATAGTTCAGTGTCAACAGAAATTCTCCTCTTTGCTTCTTGTTTTCTTGATTCTTTAATTATTACCATTATTTAAATTTTTATCATTAAGTTTAAGTATGCATGTTGTGTTATAGAGTGTGTCATATAATGACATTTTCATACAAATTTATGTTGCACATTGGGTATGTGCTCCATGTGATAGTTAATGTTTCTCAACCTGACACATCTGGGGAAAGGCAGCCTTCATGGAGGAATTGCCTCTATCAGTCTGTCTTGGGGGTATGTCTGTGGGTGCTTTTCTTGGATGCTAATTGATGTATGAGGTCCCAGTCCACCGTGGGTAGCACCAATCCCTATTCTGCTGGATCTGTGCTGTATAAGAAAACGGACTGTACACAAGCTAGAGTGAGCAATTAAGGAAATAGCATTTTTCTGTGGTTACTGCCTCAAGTTTCTGATCTGAGTTTATGCCTTGGCAGTGCTGAATAATGGAGGATAATGTGCAAGCTGAAAAACACCCTTTCCCTCCAAGAAGCGTCTGCTCTGTAGTGATCATAACAGCAGCAAAAGGCAAACTAGAACATCCCCATACCTCCTACTCCCACCCTTTTATCTTCTCTCTCCTGTTAGTCCCTTTTGTTCATCTAAACAGTTTCACATCTACTTTTCTATTATATCTACAGACTTGATTTTATGTATATATGTAAAATTTAGAAATCACAAATGAGATTAAAACACGAGGAATTTGCTTTTCTGAGGGTGACTTACTCATTTAATATAATTATCTCCAGTTATATGTTTTTTTCCTGCAAGCCTTCTGGATGGTGCAGGGTTTGTTTTGCCCTTAACCTGACCAAACTCGCGCCTCTGATTATAGTCAATCACCTTTGTGATACATTGCATAAGCTTTCAACTCATGCTTTGGGTTTTTGAACCAAAGAGAAAATTTGGTTAGAAAGTAACTTTCACTCAGTTATTTGAATCTCCTATTCAGAATGTACTTTTGCATATTTTCCAGACAAGGTTGGCATGGCTCGGTTAGGGCCAGAAATCAGGTCTATGTTTCTAAGGAAGATGAACTATTAGAAATATTACCACATAAGTTTTTAATGCCAAATGGGAACTTCACTAGTTCTTTCTGAAGGCAAATTCAGAGAGTATGCTCTGAGTAGGTAATGAGTATGGAGTGAGTTGAATGAACATTAGCAAGTACCTGGTGAACTCTGGGAACCTGAGGCTGGGGAATAAAGCATTAGACTGTACAGTTTCTTTGCCTACTTGGGCTTGCCAGAAATATGGAGAAATGTATTGTTTTTCCTTTTATCCTAATTTTTTACTTTTTTTTCTTCTTGGGTAGCTCCCAATTTCCTGAGCATCTTCAGTTTCTGTTGGTCATTTTCAGAAAGTCTCTATGTGATGAAGAGCACAGAGAACACACAAGGTCTCTAAAAGGTAGAATGTTGTTCTTCTTTGTCTAGATGATATTCAGTAGCCTGCTTACTTGTAGTAAGATTATTTAACCACTTGTTAGCTTGGGATAAAAAGAAGTTGAGCAAAGGCACGAAGCTAGGCTGTAATTTGGTGCCTATAGAACTTGAACCACCATTTTTAGGAGCCATGTACCTGATGATCATCAATCATCCTGTGATAATAATATTCTCATTTTATAGGTTAGAGAGATACCTTAGAGAAATGTAGTAGGTTACTGAGGCAGAAGGTACACAGTAGGCGTAAACTGAAATCTCTCTGCTTTAAAAGCTTGTTCTTTGTCCTGTATCCTTACCAATCAGTGGTGATGTCATTTTGACCTAAGTTTCATAGAAAAACAAAATTTAGAACAGATTTTTTTTTTGATAGAGTATTTGGCCTCTATATAAATGCAAATTTTGACTCCTCAGCTGAGATTAAGATGAGCTCTAAATTAGCAGGAGACCTGAGTGAATGTATCCTGTTCATTATAAAGGGACCCTGATTCTTTCTTCCCTGAAAGGTTTGATTTTCTCAGGAGTACTTGGGTCTGAGTCTATTTCCTTTGAGCTTCTCTTCACCGGGCTACAATTTTTCTCTTCCTGGGGAATGATGATTCAGGCTTTTGAGGTTACAGATAAATAAATGTCACGCTTACATACTGCAGTATCTGTATTCATTTTTAGTGGCATGAGGGTTTAGAGGAGGCAACAGGAAGCAAAGCCAGGCAGAAAATCATTTACATTGCTATCATGGTGACAAGAAAGTGACTCAGAATCCCATAGCATAGGGAGTTTTCCAACTGTTCAGCCCCTGGTTGAGAATGGATGCAAAGAAATGGGCATACAACATGTAGAACCTCTGCCCCCAGCCTTCTGCTTACCCACAGCAGTGGGTTTACCCTCCTCTTGACTATGTAATTTCTACTCCACCTCTTCACTTATGGGAAGGCCTGAAGGTGACTTTGTCATAGGCCCTAAGCTTCTGCTTTGATATAGGAGAATGAGACAGGTAGACTCAGAAACAAGCTTTGTGCTAGGCAATCTCTTTAGAGACATTCTTCACTGGCTGCATATTAAAATCACTTTGGAAATGTTACAAAATTCCCAAAGTTAAGGACCATTTCCAGACAAGCATGGTGCAGCCTCGTGTTCATGGACTAGCGAGTTCTTAAGTTTGATCTTCATTCTTGCCTTAGCACTTTTCCTACTGTGGTATATAGACCATGACAAGAGTGAGTATTAATGTCTCCTTTACACTGAAATGGAGGAAAAATAGAACCTCTTCCATGGCCTTACTATACATAGTGATAGAAATTCTGCATATAAGGCTGTCACCCCAGTGCTTAATACACCTCTAACACATCAGTATCTAGCACCTTTACGGAGTATTTACCTTGTACCATCCATAGCATTTTAAAGCCTTCTGACATAATTAACTGCTGTGCTCCCTCTTTAACTATAAAATTGAAGCTTCACATGTGTAGAATAGGTGTGGCTGGGTCAACACTGGATGCATAGAAATGGACACAACATCTGGAGACATATCCCCTCTTCTGTCAGCCTTTTATACCCTTACCCATAGCAGCAGGTTAGCCCTCCCCATGACTATTTCAAGTTCACTCCATACTCTTTATCTATCAAAGGGCCTGTAAGGCTACTTAAGCAGTGCCACGTACCTACTCAATGGTAGAGTCCATTTGAATCCTTTGTTTATCATTTTGGACTGTTCGGTCCAAGTTCCTTTATGAAAGGGGGAGGGATAATTAGCTGAGTTTTAATCTTATAATTCATACATATTTGCTATGAGAAAAAAATGAAACACAGATGTAAAGCTATCTCCTTCCTCATTTAAAAAAAATTCTATTCATTACTTCTCAGAGTATTTAATCTCTTGGATGTTTTTCAAAAAATTTTCTATGTACATATAATTACATGCATATTTATGTTATAAGGGTATATGAGATATATACCCTTTCTACAAAGATGTGAACTATATATGTATACATATTCCTGCTTCCAGATTTTCTCTTTATTAATCTTGAAAATCATTAATATATTTGCAATTGCATATAAACATATTTTTGGTGTTTTGTGGTTATGAGATATTTATGGGTATGCAACATCTAGCAAATATTATTGGCAAGGACCATTTCATAGTGTACCATTGAAGCATTTTAGCAACGATTTCAGCATTTATATGGGTGTAGTTTGTGGGGTCAACCTATCTGTACAGTCTAGGATTTCTTGTGTTGGCCACGCTGCACTGCCATTCCTATCTACATGCCTTTTTGTCCACCAACTTTGAAAGAAACTTAAACAACCTTCCAGGACTGAAACACTAGACAGATTCCATATTAGCCTTCCGTCTTGGCCCAAATGACGAGGCAGAGCGTTCTGGCACCAGCTGTGGATATTCCGTACAGAGGACTAGATGAAGCAAATGTTCTAGCCTCGGTTCCCATCAGGGAAATTAAACAGATATTTACAAGCCAAATTGCTTATCTCTCATTCACCTCCCCCAGACCACAGCCATTCAGGCTCACTCAACTTACCAGTAACTCCAGCACTCTTAAAAGGGCACAAAGTCGGATTGGTTCCTATTAATAATTCTTCCTGCCTACCCTGGGGAGTTTGGAATGGCAGTGGTATCGTAAGTGCACACCCTGGTCTATGAATTTGTTACTGAACTGAATTGCTCAATGATTTTTTTTTTTTTTTTTTTTTTTTGCCAGATGACACAGCTAGAAAGGGAGAGGTGGCTCAAAGCCGTGATGAATGCCGCTGTGTCTCTGCCTCCTTCCCTCAGCTCATCACTGTAAGTAATTACCTGCCTGATCCTGGACAAGTCCTTCTGTTCGGCTCACGTCAGCTATTGATCATTTATTTAAGAATTGTGTACTCCAGGGAAAGTGAAAAAAAACTTCTTTGAATTAATTTTTTGAATCCACTGTGGTCATGAATAAATATCTTTCATTTTAGACAATTTATATCAGCAACTTTGTAGCTGTGGGAATTTGTTTCCCTCTTCTGACCTGTTCCTCTGAAAATTGGTTTTCTAACCACTCTGGAAACAGTAGTTTTAAATTGACACGTTAAATTTTCAGAATGGTGTTTCACTTACTGTGTCCTGACTGTGCTGTAGCACAATGCTTTGACAGGCACACACTGGGACTCTGTTTAGAAGAGAGGGCTTCCAACTGTTGGCTAGTGGGAGCCCACGTTTCATCTCATAGGTTTGAACTCTGGGTAAAAGTTTTCATAACTGGAGGGTGCAAGCCTGTGCTGATTTTTAAGCAAAGGTAGCTGAGAATAAACAAAAACAATCTAATAAGCGATTTTAGTAACAGCTCATGTGCACCGAACTTCCCAAATGTGAGTTTTTATGAGCACCGAGTAAAGTACCAAGATGCTTCTCAACATTGATTCTGAATGTGCAGTCTAGCAAGAGAGGTCAGTTTGAGGAGAAAGTACTCTGTATAGTATAAGAATCCTTTGTAAGTATGCATATTTCTGCCTGCTTTGAGTCAGGTGATCTTCGCATTGGTATATTTCTGTTAATTTGCTCGCATTTTCTTATTAATTACTCGATGCTAACATTTCCCTGATGTTTGAAAACAATGTTTTCTGGTAAGAGGTATGCTTCTGCTTAGAAGCATACTACTGCGTCACCATTTAACAAGCTATCCAGAAGTTTCTCTATGCATGCCTTGTTCAGATTACTTCATGCCATCAGGGTGGCCAGACCATGTCACATTCGACCTCGAGAATTGTGTCTCTGGTTCCAAGTTCCTGCAATTCACAGCGCAGTGTAACCCTCTACACTCTGCTGTTCATCCAAGCTCAGTGTTCAGTCTCTGAATGGTGCCTCACCTTCTTAGGAGCCTGTTTTCCATCATTCCCCCTTTAAATTGACTAAGCCCTTGCCCATAGGAAGAGTGAGATTGACTTGTATTGGAGTCTGCATGCACATGCTGTGAGGCAGAGCTTGGCAGCTGAGAGGCAGCCTGGGTTAGGACACAGGTACAGCAGAAGGCCAAAAATACGGTTTCCTAGGCCCTCCCTTGGCCCTTTTGCTATCCTAATGAGTTCAGACTTGCCAGTCTCCAAACCTTAAATTGAAGGCTGAGCTGCTCTGCAGTCTCTGCCAAAGCAGCTTATGAACCAGAGGGAAAATCAGGAGGGTGGGGATTTATCTGCTTTTCAGTGCTTAAGGGATGGTTGTAGAAACTTGCTGGGCGTTACTGCTCTAAGTCCTTAGAAGATGCCATGCTTTTGAGGTTTAAAATAGAACAGAGGGGAAATTCCTTACATTAGCTTGAATTTTTCTCAAACCCCGTACTGATGGGTAAGGTGGGGAAAGCTATACCTTCTGAGGCAACTCTTAAGCCTATTTTTAAGTAGATGTATAGTGAGCACTCCCATGAGGTGGCATTTTTTTTTTTAAAGAGTAGAATTTTGCATAGTTTTGGTAAAAACAAACTTTGAAATCCCAGGAATGCAGGAGGTAATCACAGAATCTAGTGTCTAAAAATGTGTGTGTGTGTGTGTGTGTGTGTGTGTGTGTGTGTGTGTCTTTCATTCAAGAATCTAGAGAGTTCTACGGGCAGGTGCGACGTGAGCAGAACCCGTCTGGAGCTCAGAGTGGGTTAACTAAATTGCCACTACAGTTACACTATATCTTCAGTGGAAAAGATGGTTGGTGAGCCATCTTTTATTAAGTACTGAACTAGAGTCTGATAAAAGTTATTTTCTTTGATAGTATGGGTTATTAGTTTTGGCACTACGGCATATGCAACTGAAGAATTAATCAAGTGGATGGTGACTGGTAAAAATGGCTGCTGCTTGTTTTAGGGGAATCTCTATGCATCTAACACTTGTGGCAACTCTGGGCTCATCTATGTAGTGCTACTCTGCAAACATGCAGAATGCAGTTGTTATAGGGTGATAGAGCTTTCCCAGGACTTGCTCTCTCTCTCTCTCTCTCTCTCTCTCTCTCTCTCTCTCTCTCTCCCTCCCTCCCTCCCTCCCTCTCTCCCTTTTCTTTGTTTTTTTCTTTCTTTCTTTCTTTCTTTCTTTCTTTCTTTCTTTCTTTCTTTCTTTCTTTCTTTCTTTCTTTCTTTCTTTCTTTCATGCACATCACATATTGTCTTAGCTAACAGCAACAGGAAATAGAGTACCTGTAATGGTAATTTAGTTAATCTGCTCTGAGCTCCTGGTGGGTCGTGCACACACTGCACCCACCCATAGAGCACTCTAGATTTTCAAGTGAAAGACACACACACACACACACACACACACACACACACACACACACACACATTCCAGTTAATTTTTATGTACCTTGGCTAGCTCAAGGCTGGACAATTCTAATCTTCCCCATGGCTAGCATATATTTCCCTGCAGTATTCCCTGCTTAACATTTTCTAATTCTATGATTTATCTTTGCTGCCCTGTTGCCTTCTGGGCAGCTCCCCCCATAGGACCACGTTTCCCTCCCACCTACATTTTGGATGATTTTTTTTTTTTTCTGTAGCTGCTAAACCTGATCCCTCTGTCTCCTAGTCAGGGCAAATCTCCTTTACTCTCTCCTATCGGATTCAAACCCAGGAATCCTAAACGTCTTGCCTCTATCTGCTCTGCCCAGCCATTGGCTGCTGGTGTCTTTATTTATCCATCAGTACCAACTGGCGGTGGGGTCCTTCAGTGTCTTACATGTAGACGCTCTTGTAAGCAGTTTGGGGGGGGGGGGGGCAAAATTACCACCATAAACCCAAACAGCATTAGGCCAAACCCACACAAGTAACAATGATATAAACAATATCAAACGCTGAGCAGCTGGGTCAAGGAAAGCTCTGCCAGCCATTTATGAACTCTATGCCTCCCTTTCCTCATCTTTAAAATGAATACCATGGTCAGGGTATGACGGTACTCATCTGTAATTCCAGCCCACTGAAATGTTAAAGGAAGGCCTGGGAGACTAAGCAGTGTGTAGCAGGGTTGGCTTTCATGCCAGGGGTGGCGGGATGCCTGAGGTTGAGAATGTTATGGAATCAAGCCTGCAGAGAGTAGTGTCCGGTGTTCTAAAGGCCTGAGGATGCAGGGAGTCTGCTAAGTCAAGTTTTGGAAGGCTAGCGAATCAGCCCAAGAAAGAGGCCAGCAGGCTATCCATAGCCAGATTGGAGGGTCATGGGTGCTCCTTCTGTCACTCATTCCACTTACTTGACCTCGCGTTGTGACATGGTGCCTATTTTCCTCCATTTTGAAATGTGAAGTCTTACTCTACCATTGTGTATTACAACTATGTGAATTGGGGCCTGACATTTACAGAGGTTTATGACTGGGCGTGTGTCTTGAGTCTTAGAACTTTGAACTCTGACTTTTGGATGTGGCTGGAAAAGTTTCAGACTAAGGGAATCTTCAAGTTGGATTGAGTGTACTTCATATCACAACACTGACATTAACAGCTTTGGGCCAGGGATGGAATAATATGATTGGAAACAGTACAGCAGGGTATCAAGCAGATAAAGGGTGGTTAATCCTCTGAGCTGATTCGGAAGCACCTAGAAAACTGATAAAGCACATCCCTGGGCTTCTCACTGAGGACTTTCCTGGAGAGCATTAACTGAGGGTATTCAAGTCACCCTGATTCTGTGGGCTGTGTTCTCCTGGTGTCCTGGATCCCTCTGGCTCCTACAGTTCTTCCTCCCTCTCTCCCATGGGGTTCCCCATGCTCTGAGGGAGGGATTCAATGGAGATCTCCAATTTGGGCTCTCTTTCTCTCTCTGCTGAGTCTCTGCATCAGCTGCCTAAAGAAGCCTGTCTGAAGGTGACAGGGCTACACATCAGTCGTGTGACAGAGATGCTCACTCACGAAATCTCAAAAACATGGCTGCCTAAACAAGACCTGAACAATGACAGCATCCATAGACATACAAATGTGGAAGTGGAAAAAAAAATCTCCTGAGGCCCCGCCCCTAGACAACAAGAGCCATAGTCAATTAGCTACTGCTAAGGGTAGAATTAATTAGTCTTCTGGAGATGAGTCCCTTAATTGGCTACCCAGTGCTAAGTAGTATAATCTTTCTCTCCCTTTTCCATGATTTTCCCTGAGCCTTAGGTGTGATGGTTGTGAAAACCCAAATCTTAATATTTTACTTTAATTAAACTTTTAAGCCCTAACACTTAAAGAGAAGCAGATCTCTTCATTTCTTCTCATTTCCCCCTCTGCTTTGGGATGTCAACATCTAATGGATTACTATGGAATGCAGACAGGGAGGACACGTTATTCAGCTGCAAATTATAGAAAGTGAATTGTCATTTCGCATCACATTTCAGTGGGCAGACTGTGTCATAGGACCACACCTGACTATAAAGTCCTGGGAAGTCTAATTCTTCATAGTCCCAGAAGGAGAACAACACATAACAAACACTAATAACCATAAAACTCTCCTGTCTTTCCCAGGGCAAGACTTCAACTCCCACTTATTAAAAACAGTCTTTACCTTCCAGTTCACAATTCCCTACTCCCTGATCTGTGGGCCACAGGGTGGAAGACATAGCTACTGTCCTGAAGGAACCTACATTTTAGTTAGGGAAAATGATTTAACCATGCAATGACTCAGGACTTATCCCAAGGCTGTTTAACACCCCGCATCAAATGATGAGGATGATACAAGTCATGCACTGAATTCTCAGAGGGGGAGACATTTCCATTTGGCTGGGCTGGGGTGGTTTCTTGGCAGGCAACCTTCACAAAAGAATGGAGAGAAGAAAATGACTTGAGAAACTGCCACTGGCAACATCAGGATTGCAAAGTTTTTGCAGAATTTGAACTAAATATACTTAATCTGCATTTGGACCATGTCTGGCCTGAGGAGGTGTTTTCAAATAATTACATTGGCTTAAGTGACATTTGGAGACCAGGGTTATCTCATGATAATGGCCAGATTGAGCCATACTATAGTTATTCTAAGTGCTAGGCCAGGGCAGTTAGCTCATATTTAGCAGTAAATAGGGTACTGGTTTTCCATTCATACAAGAGAAGATTAACAGTGATTGAGGTTTTGTAGACAGCGCAGCTTCTTAAGCTTCAGATCCTGACCCTAATATGAGTGTGCGTTACTGAAGGTAGGGGTCACAAAAATAATTGGCAATAAGTAAGTTGTCTCTGAACATGGAATGATAAAAATTAATTTAAAAATATATGTTTAAAAGATATGAGAGGTCTCCATCAGCATTTGTGCAGTTTGGGTTAAGAGATGTCACCAAGCCTTGGATCTGAGCACAGAGTACGCTCACCTTGCATAGTGCATTAGTCCATGGCATCATGCCACACAAAGCTAATGAATGCTATCAGAAACAGTATGGCTCAGATTTGAGCCTACTGCATGTTAGGAACTGTAAGGCTTTTACTGTATGAATATACAATGTTTTTAGTCCTATAGAAGCTAATCGTTTAACTGCAAAAATAGAGACTTTTGATGTTTTCCTGCCAACATTCTTTAACATGTATCACATTACTATGTGATTAGACAGTATTATGCTCAAACGTTTGATTTTTAAAAAATTGTGGTGGAAGTTGCTGATTTGAGTGTCATAATAAAATAAGCCACTTTTGAATTTTGACTTGGTATTAGAAAAGAATTTTCTACCATTTCTGAAATGGCCCAATCATTTTTCTGCCATTTTGTACTACATATTTATATGAAAAAGTGTTCTCAACACTGATGATTATAAAATCAAAACATTGATCAACTCTGAAAGATGTTGAAGATGTCTTGCATCATATGCTATCAAATATTCAGCCAGTACTTCATTCTTTATGTAAAACTACACATGCTTATCCATTTCATTAGTATGGAAGAATCGCTTCATCTTCCAAAATTGGTAATATTGTATGAATACAGAGAATTATTTTAGAAATAAATTTCTTTATGATCTAATTTCATGTAAATATTTTTTGATTTATATATCAGTGTTATGTTCTATATGTCTGGATTATGTGAAAGTTTCTGGGGTGAAAAGGTACTGTACCTATTATATGGTATTGATAAATAGATGGACATTTTTGTTATATTTATTGTATTCTACTGATACATAGAATGAAGTTTTGTCTCTACCTTTTCCTAGGGCTTCAGAGATTGGCTCCTCTTAATGGATATGATATTTATTAAAGTAAAGTTGACATAAAAGGGCATTTGGTGATATTGCTTAAAGCAGAAGAGAAGAAAGCAGAAACTGTGGTTGGCAGAATACAAGCCTTAAAGACATCCAGGTCCCATTCTTTGCAATGGAAACAAATTAGCCTGTATGAAGAAGAGACGCTGAGGCTGAAGAGAGATTAGGGTTGCCCACAAACTGGTTTTTAGATGAGGGTATGCAGTGATCTTATTTTGGGAGAGAGTCCTTTACAGGGGGAATCACAGAGAAACCACGAGAGCCTGGAAAGCAACAGAGGAAGCATGGGAAGAAAGGAGAGGATTCAGGAATGGTGGAAGAAGGTGGTTGCTCTTTAGTAGCAAGGAACAGCCACCATTGACCACAGACGCTGAAGCTCCGGTCCCAACTCTGTTAAGGCTCATACAAACGAGTTGAGCAAAGAAGAGAAATGGCTCCTAGGAAAACAAAATTGGAACCCTAAGTGCGACAGCTTGAGATATATTCTTCTGAACTGAATTGGCATTCATGAGGAGCTAATTATAAGGTATTTAGCTTGGGTATTATGTGTGTTATTCTGTTCAAGTCTTACAGTAACTTCCTAAGGTAAGTATTTTTATCCTTATGTCAGAAATTAGTAGAAAAGGGCTCTAAGACACTGGATGACTTGGCTGAGTTCTCACAGCTCAATGAGTTCTTCAGATTCAAGTCTGTAGCTGTGTCATTCAAACACTCAACCTTCCTTTTAGGTCAGGCTCTTGTGCCCCAAATGGAGCATAGTGCAATGAAGCGTGGACACCGTGGAATGGATGCCTGGAGAGGAGCCATGGCAACAAGACACAAGGGGAAAGATCCTGATAGGATGTGGTTATTGATATGGATGAGAAGGGAAGGAAACAGGTGGTTTTTAGAAGCAATAATGATGCTCTATGCACTGATGAACAGTAGAGACACAAGAAGGCAGGCTAACTGCTACAGTAAGGTCTGGGACCCATTTCATGTTGAAATAGGCTCTACAGTGTCACCATAGTTGTACTGGAGTCTTCTAAGAACCAAGTGGCTCAGGATGTTGGTGGTTACCTATACATCTGTCTTGTGGGAGAGGCAGCACAAAACCGCAGTAGCCAGTTCTTGCAATACCTTTGATTATTGTTTGTTTTGAATCACGTATATGTGAATGTGTCTGCTTGTGTGTGTGCATTTGAGTGCAGGCACTCATGCACTCCAGGAGAGGGCCCTAGACCCCCCTAAAGCAAAAGCTGTAGACAGTTGTGAGCTACCCAGTGTAGGTGCTGGGAACTGAACTCGGATCCTCTATAAGAGAAGTATAAGCTTCTAAGAGCTGAGCTGTTTCTCCAGTCCCACCTTTGATTATTTTTAAACAGTTCACTCACCCCCACTACTGCTTATCTGATGCCTGCTATACAGATGAGAGTCATCTCTCTTTTCAAATATTTGGTTATAGGTAGCTCCTATTAAAGACGGAATACTTTGTGGGAGACCCAAATTTGAGAATATGTAGTTCTTTTTTTTCCATAGCAGACAAATGTAGGTAAGGTTTTCTAGTTCCTTACCAACTAAGTGAAGGAAGAAAATTACTTTAATTTGAAAACACACTTCAGTATCAAAGGGTGCCATTTATCCATTTTTATTTCAGTTGAAGTGATTAATATTCAAGTTGGCACTATATGAAGGATTAAACTTACTGTGTATTCTCTAGCTATTTATGCTAATTGTAGTCTCATTTGTATTGAAAGATTCATAAAAGTATCAAGAGACACTTTATATTGAATTAAAACTATTACACTGGGTGTTTCAAGCCTCAGAAAAGAACAATTATTAAAATATATTACTCAATTAAACAAAGGGATCTGTGTCTATCACCAGAATTTGGACACACAGGCAAAACTGTTAGCAGTTCAAATGGGTACATTAAATGTCACCGCCATGGCATCTTGTGTTTATGTGAAGCTGGACAAGGGCCATATAGGAGATAAACTATCAGCAAGGGTCGAGAAAATTCCAGCTTGTTCTGACTCTGTATCCATTGTGGTTTGTATATCAACTCTCCTCCAAGGGTTCACAAGTTTGAGCACTTGGCCCCCAGTTGGTGATGCTGTTTTAGAAGGCTGTAGAACCTTTATGAGGTAGAGCCCTGGTGGAAGAACAAGGGAGCTGCATCTGGTCTTGTTTGTTAGCCTGGCCTCATACCCTGTAGGTTCTGATTCTAGACTGTGGTTACCAGTGCATTAGTGTTTTGGTCTTGCTTTTCTTTCCAATAAAGTCTGTACTCCTCCATGGACTATAAACCTAAATAAATCCTTTCTACCTAAGTTGCCTGATGTCAGATATTTGGTCATAACAGTGAGATTAGAAACTGATACAGTTCCCTGCAGAGAAAACTAGTCTGGTCTAGATGTCGCCTCCTGGAGATTGAACTTCTTCCTGAACTAGTCAGTGAACCTCTAAGCCACATCTATTCAACTGAAAGCCATGTGTTATTTGCTTTGAGAAGAAAATGGCCCACCAAAGGAGAGACTCAGGAAGGAAGACCTGAGGGAAAAGGTCAGCTGACATCAGCTCTCCTTGACACAAACATCCTCTCCTTTAAGAGGCATGAGCCAATACTGTCCCATCTCCAAACACTCAGCTCATCTTTGGCTTAGGCCTCTGCCAAACCATTCACTGGTGTGGCAGGTTCTGAATTCACCTGAGTTCCTAGTTTTGCTGAAAAGTTCTTGGGCTAAAGCATCTAGTAAGTCCAAAGTCAACTGGCAAGTCCAGAGCTGCTTGGCATGGAGCTATGGCCTCTTCTTTCTGAGTGTATCAGATGTAAGCTGCCTGCTGCTTTTCTGATTTCTGGCTAGGGCTTTGCAGAGAAAACCTTACATAAGAGTGGAAAATAGCTGGGAGGAAGGAAAAATAGATTGCATTATTTTCAAAACCCCTAAGCAAAAGTTTTGTTTGCTGTCTAAGTGAAGCAGCCTGCACTATGGCACCTGGAAACTTGGCATTTAGGAAGCATGATATAAAAGCCAACAGCAACTGCCTGGGGAGACTCTCGAGTCTGAGGAATGGATGGTCCTCAAGCCAAAGTGTCTGGCATGTTGTAGTAGATCCTCAATAAATACGGAACAAAACCTGGGTATTAACACAGTCTCTAGAGGAATTCACCATTGGCCAGGGTGGCGTTTGCTTTAGTATTTGGCAGGTGTATATGAAAAGTCTTTAACATGAGACCATAGGAGAACTTGGTGGGATCAGTGCTGGTCCACACTCTCATCATGCTTAGAATTGTAGCTTCCTTCTCTCTCCACTTGGTTTGTTCCATAGCTATGGACCACTCATGGACACTCTAGTAGATATTTGGAGCCACAGGTCTCTGATCTTAGGATCTCTTGGCTCGTGACTCAGGCATTTTGATGAGGAGCATAATGACTAAGACTTGGGCTCAGAGGATTACAGCAGGAAGCAAGTATTTAGAACTAGTTAGGGGTAACAAAGCATACATGCATGAAGAACAAGGGTCAATATAATCTGAAATATTACATGTGTTGGAGGGGAGCAGCTGTGGGATCTGGGGGACTTCAGAGCCTGAAGTGAGGATATGATAATGTAAACCCCAAGAACAGGGGCAACTGTGGGGCTTCAGTCTTTCTAAAATGGCTATTCGATCTCTCTACCACGGCCTTCTATTCCTATCTCTGTCCTCCATTCGGTACCTAGTATTGTTAGCTGTGTCCTCTCGCTCCTGAGTATAGAACTGCTTCCTTGAAACTGATTTTCCCACAAAGGCTTCCATACAATTTAAGCTACCCAACTAGGAGCTGTAAAAAGAAAAGATGGAGGTGGGGAATGAGAAGGCTGTCTCCCCATCTTCCTTTGCTGTACTATCTTTTCCTTCTCACACCAGCCATGTTTCTTGAACAGTGCCCTAGGCTATGCCAACTCCCACATCCCACACAACTACTCTTGCTAAGGTCAATGGTAATCTCCATATGTTACATCATATTGCTTCTCCTTGAGCAGTCAGCACGGACCTTGTTCCTTCTCCCTGTGTGGTGATTTTAAAACCTCAACTCTTATTCCTGATGAGGAGGCCTGGGCTCCTGTCTTCCTTTTGAATCTCAATGCTCTGTGACTCCTTCCACCAATAGACTACTACGGAAATTCTGAGGGTGTGAATTTGAGGGGATGCTTCCTCTATGGAAAGTGGCTCAACATTTCATTTTAACTCCCTTGAGTCTCCATGTGGAGAGCCCCTGTGTATACACTCTAGTCGACAGCCTCAGTTGAGCTTCAATCTATAGTCGGTAGCTCTCTTGAATGGTCAGTTTTTAAATGGCTGTAACCTTGGCTCACACCTGATTGTGATTATAAGGGAGATCTCTAGTGAGGCCGGAAAGTTCCCAACCTGTAAAGTCACGAATGAAGTGAAATAGTTGCTTTAAGCTCTCGCAATATCGCTCTATTAATTATGCAGAAAAGGGAAATGAAATACGCTGTATGACATAACCAATTCTCTTGTTTTGAATCCAAAATGTTACCACAGTCCAGCTTTCACATGCTTGTGAAGACAGTGCAGAAACATGGGTACTCCCTTCTGACCTTCGGCTCCTTGGCCTACAGAAAGGCTCAATGGCACACCACTGCTGTCCTTTGACTTATTGGTGGCGTTTCATTTCCTTCCTTACAAAGCTTCCACTTACGCTGTTCGCACCCCTTCCTTTGCTGGGCTCCGTCCCATCCTATTGGCCTGAGATCACGTCTTACACAATGGCATCTCTTCAGAGGGGCCTTCCCTGAGACTGGGCTCATTTGTCTGTGTTCTCCTTGGGTGTTTGGTGCCTCTGTAGACCACAGTTGGTGGTGTTCTTTTAAAGATTTCACTTCAAAACTAAGAGCTGGCTTCCCTGCTCTGTATCATCATGGCAGAAGGAATGGGGTCTGAACGCTGTCACTGTTTCTCTGCCATACCACACAATGCCTGGCCCAGACAGGGTGTACACTCATTTATTATTAATTTAGCCTACTCTCAAGTACAGTCTCCATTCATTTACCCAACTAGCATTAATCATGATGAAAGCCAATGATATTCATTAACCTCATTAAGTAGCAAGCCCAAGCTAGACATATAAATATCACTTCACTAATGCCTCATGATAACACTCTAAAGAGGAAAATACCACTTATGGGAGGGGGAATCTCAGGAAAAGAGAAAACAAGCACATTTTCTGAGGCTATACGGAGATTAAGGCCAGGGATGACTAGATACACATGGCACATTTTTGAACACTGTTCTTGTAAGGAATAGTGAGAATGTGGCATCTTGATAGGAAAACATTAGTCTTCCATCCGTACCTATTCTTTTCCCTCTACTTCCTGGCAGCAAGCAAAGTGAGTACCATGGCTGCCATCCCCACTGCTCCACAGATGAGTTTAAAGATGAGTGAGCCAGAAGAATAAGAATGCCCGGTGCCCCCACTTCGTTCTAACACAGGTCACAGGATGTCGGAGCATCCTTTTATTTGCCACTTGGGCTTCCTGGTGGTGCCTGCCAATATGGGGGTGAGGTGGGCTACACATTAATGTTTTGGGGAGTCATTGAAATAGAGGATCTATCTGTTGCCAACTGTGCCTAGTCACTATGTAAGAAGCACAATGATGGCCACACCTGATTGGTTGGCCTGGCTGCCAAGGGCCAGCTCAAGCACAACTATAATAGCCTAGGCTGCCTGGTAAGCAGGTGGAATGAGGAAGCTTATTGCTTTCAGGTTTACATAGCAGGAACTAATCATTGTTGTCACCCCCACTGTTCAAGGTTGAGCAGGTTGACAACTTATTAAGGTTGCATTAGCGTTTCTTCATTACTGTAAGATGTGTGTCAGTGATGGCCTCCTAGATCTGAAGGGATTAGTAGTGAGCCAAGATGGGCGATGCTGAGGCATGGCCCTTGACTTTGAAGCTGGCTGTGTGGTTTAATACCTTCAGTCTGACCTGGTTTCCTAAGTAGATTCAGGGTGTGTTTATGCAGAGAAACAGGAACAAATGGAAGTCGGGGGGGGGGGAGGGGTGTCCTCATGTGAATGCAGCATTGGCACACTCCTACACATGGACTCACCGTGAATGCAGCGTTGGCACACTCCTACGCATGGACTCACCGTGAATGCAGCGTTGGCACACTCCTATGCATGGACTCACCGTGAATGCATTGTTGGCACACTCCTACACATGGACTCACTGTGAATGCAGCATTGGCACACTCCTACGCATGGACTCACTGCTCTGCTCCCCTTTGGTTGGCAAACTCATTTCTTTATGGCTTCAGGGCTACATCCCCTTCAGAAGGAGTCAGCTGTTTCATTATATACCCACCTGCTATGCAGGCAACTCTAAAAACGATCATCCATATGCAAATTACATAATTTAAGTCCCAAACAAGGAAACTTCCTGAAGGTAAAAGAAAACACTAAAATAATAAATGGGAGGATATTTGTAACAATTATAAATTCAGAAAGTTCTGGGCAAACTAGAGCATATTCCTTAAAGTTAGGTGTTAATGAACATACTGATGTGTCCTCCCAGTAACGAGGCAGGGAGGACCCAGCTCACAGCCCCAATTGTAAACACTGTAGGAATACAAGTCAAGGGCTCTTCCTTTGGTTCTCTTCACTGGACTCCTACTTGCCTCTAGAATCCTCCATTGCAATCTTAACTTCAGTATATGGACAGCACTGTTCTCAAATTCTTCAGAAGCACATGACCCTGAAACACACAAGAAATAAGGCACAAATCATGGCACTTAGGATTGAGTTGCCGGATTACAGAGCTGGTGAAGGAGCCCTTCACATTAAGGCTAAAGTGGAGGAGTCTAGAGGTAATAGGGCACCGGTGAGTCAAGTCTAGGGAGAAGCACCTGAAGGTGTGAGGACAAAACCATGAATGATATAGAGGTGGAGCTGTAGTTTTGTAGGACCTCTGACAGAGGCGTTGCATCATTCTCAAAGAGTTCTGGAAGCACACACTCCTGAAAAACACAGGAAGTAAGGCCATTTTAGAGCCACAGTGCTTAGATGAGCTTTAAAGTGTTCTCGATAAGCCTAAGATGATATTAATAATAGTCAGCATTTGTGGAGTACTTATCTGGCAGGCACTATTCAAAACATTCAATGTGTATTTTCTCATTTAGACAGAATATTAGAATTCAGCGGAAATGGAATGGATTTAAATAAATTAAAATTGAAAGTATAATTGCCGTGGCGAAATTTGAATCCACACTTGAGAATCCAAAGGGCTGATATGAAACCTTGGGGAAAAATTAAATCTTTGTCACACCAGAGAGTATCATTTTAAAAGATGCCTGCAACAAATCAAAAAGCTCACAATTCTTAAGCATTGTGATGTCAAAACTCATTAAGCAAAAGCTAATTAAGTTACAAGGAGGAAATGATAAGGGGGAAAGGCAGCAGTCACCTTGAATGTGTTTCCTTGTACCTGATGACCAAAGGCTTACAGCCTGAGTTCAGTTCCTAGCACCTCCACTGGGAAGTTCACAGGGGTTTGAAGCTCCAGCTACTGGGGGGACATACCTTTTTCTGAATCTTCACCCACATGGCGCATGCTCACACATATACATAAACATAAAAAATTAAAAATTAAATCTAAAAGCAAGTCCTAGCCAATTTAAATAAATAGTGCATTGCAAAATAAAAGTAGATGGGCAGATATTTGAAAAATAAAATTTAAGAAGAATTTAATGATTGTACACTTAGCCTTATGAAAAGTAATTCTTTAAACTTTAAGTTCTAACTAAGCATTTATAAAGTAAGCATTTATTTCCGGTTACAAAGTACTTTTTAAGTTATTTTACCAAATCGGCAATTGAATAGTTCACATTCCTTGCCTTGAAGACAATAAATTTCTCCCCCAAATGTAATAACATACAAAATTAATAAAAGCATGTACTTTATAAGTATAATTATTAAGAAAAGTTCAATGCTCCCATTTTTTAAATCAGAAACAAAGGCAAAAATATACAATAAAGATTTTTAAGATTCAGCAGTAAGATTAGGAAATATGCAAAATATCTCTAAACCTAAACTCTAAATTGAATTCTCATCCTCATAAAATAAGTTTTTTATTTTTAATAGTATGTGCATGGGTGTATGTGTGTAGGTGTGTGCACATGAGGGTGGGTGTCTGTGGAGGCCAGAAGAGGCCTTGGAGCCACTGGAGCTGGAGAACCAAGCTGTGTTTACTGAACACAGCAAGCAGTCTTCACGGCTGTGCTGTCTCATAAACAGAAAAAAATGACCAATTAGCTCACTGTGAGGAAGGGGTTATATAAGAAACCAAGAAGCGATGGTAACTGGAATGGAAATTAATATCAATGAGCAGGACATGACTATTTTACAAATCAGATTATTTTTAGGTGGCACAGGAAGTGCTGAGTTCACACTATGAGGACTGCTACAAAACAATATAGAAACATTTCTTCTGCTCAACTTACATGCTTACCCTGCTACAGGAACATGTAGGACATGGCTGGGCATGTACTGCTGATTTGTGTCTCATGGTCCATTGAGGGAATACCATTGTGCTTTCTTCTAGACGTGCAGAAGCATTTTAATAGTGAGAGCTGAGGAACCAGGTCGGCCACAGGTGAGGATTCATTTTAGGTGTCAAGTTGACTGTACCCAGGGAATTGATAAAGATAATTTTTTGGTATGTCTAGGAGGGAATTTCCAGAAGAGGCTGACATTAAATACACAGGCAAGATAAAGAAAGTCTGCCTTCCCCAATATGGAAGGGTGTCACCTATGCTGTTGAGGGCACTATAGCACAAAGAACCATAGCAAAGCAAGTTGTCCTTTCCTGCAGAGACATCAACCTTCTCATGCCCTTAGATATCAAAGTTTCAGGGCCCTGGCCTTCAAATGCCAAGATGTCACCAGCTGATCTCGGATTCTTGGGCTTTCTTCCCTGGACTGAGTGCTACCGAGTCCACCTCCCTGGCTTCGACCTGAGAGCTCTTGTGTTCCTAGATTCATGCTGGAAGACACCACAGATTTCATCATAAGTTCCCGATACAGCTTTCTAATGTTCTCTTGGGGAAACCTTGGCTGATGCACACATTAATAATTGTAGGGAGAAAAATGATTTAATAAAACTTGTAGTTGAGAATAAATGTCCCTTAAACATGAGGATTAATGGGAAAACTGGGACCCACTTGCCCTTGCACTTGGAAAGCCATTTGTTTTGAGCCTATAGCTCCCACTATGTTGGAATGGTAAGAAGGGACCTTTGATGTCACATCTACCTAAAGGGTGGAGGAGAAAAATATTTGTGGAGATAATTAATGAAAGACTATTATTCAAAAACAAAACAATAGAAAAATGAATCATGCAATTAAAAATGGGCAAAATATCTGAACAAACACCTCGTCTGAGATGATATATGGCTCTTTGATAAGTAGAATAAAAGATATTCACCATCATATATCATTAGAGAAGTGGAAATTAATACTCTTCTTAGCATGGCTGTGATCCAAATCACTGACAATGCAGGAAAGAATGTGGGGGTCAGAAACTGCCACTCAGTTTTTCCTGGAATCCAAAATACTATACTCATTTTGAAAGATACTTTCACAGCATCTTATATTTTGAGAAACACAATTTACCTATGTAGTTCACCAATTCATGTCATAGTTTGAATATGCTTGGCCCAGGGAGTGGAACTTTTTGGAGGTATGGCCTTTATTGGAATAGGTGTGTCACTGTGGGTGTGGGCTTTAAGACCCTCATCCTAACTACCTGGAAGTTAGTACTCTGCTAGCAGCCTTCAGATGAAGATATAGAACTCTCAGTTCCTTCTGCACCATATCTGCCTGGATGCCGCCATGTTCTTGCCTTGATGATAATAGACCGAACTTCTGAAGCTGTAAGCCAGCCCCAGTTAAATGTTGTCCTTATCAGAGTTGCTATGGTCATGGAGACTGTTCACAACAGTAAAACCCTAACTAAGACAATTCCATCCCCAATATCTACTGAAATGAGTTAAAAACTTATTTCTAGAAAACATACACAAATGATTCAAGCTTTTATTCACAATCACTCAGACTTAGATTCAATGAAGACATCCTTCAACCGGTGAATAAACAACCTTGTTTTATTCATTTTGGAATATTACTTGGCAATCAAAAGAAAGGAGCTAACCAGCTAGGAAAAGACATGCAGAAGCCTGAAGGCAAACTTCAGGGACAGAAGCTGCTATGCCCTGGATGATTCCAAAGGCATGGCGTTCTGAAAAATCAGAACTGTGGATCCTAAAATGAGGCTTGAGGGTTCAAGAGGAGGCTCGGAAGAGCACAGAGGGCAAAAAGACTGTTCTGCATGGGATTGCAGTTGTGGTAGCCTAGCCCATATTTCTGAATGCTCGCAGAATTGAAAAGCAGTGAACACTCAGGTAGACCTTGGGCCTTGGTTGGTGATACAGCTAGTCTGTCTTGGGTCTCTGATCCTTCCACGTGGGTGATACTGACTCAGGAAGCAGGGGTATGAGGGAGGGAAATGACTCACATAGACATTATTTTTACTTTCTATTCAGCTTGCTATGAACCTCAAACAGTTTTTAAAATAAAGTCCCCTCTTTCAGACACAATCAAAACTGATATATAGAATTCTACTACTATAAAAAGAGGAATTCAAAAGTCAACATATTGTGAAGAAGATTCCCAATTGTCCTTTGTAAATAATGAAAGAAAGTGTTTTTAGAAAGCATGTAGGTGCAAATGCCGGTTGGTTATAGAATAATTATGTAGAAATCTCTTTACTGTATAAAATCACCATGTTAAAGATTTCATGTACCATGGTCACTAAAATAAGAAGCATCTGTAAGTGTCTTAATTAAACACACACACACATACACACATACACACACACATATATAGACACACACAGAGCACTCATACACCCTTATTTCATATGAAGGACAACATTTAAAAGTGAAAAGACAAAAATATTTTAAAATGAAAGTGATATTTACTAGATGAAAAGTTTCAAAATTTGAAGACCACTAGTAATTTAAATTTAATGAGTATCAAAATAAATTCCACAAGGATTTGTCACTGTTGAGATGGGATCTCAGTGTGAAGCCTTGGCTGCCCTTGAATTCCCAGAGTTCATTTTGCTTCTGACTCTTTAGTGAAGGGATTAATGCCGTGTGCTACCACATCAGGATGGTGAGGTCTTTTGGTCAAAAGATGTGGAAAAAGGAAGGAATGGAAAGGAAAGAAATGGAATGGAAAGGGAAGAGAAAGAAAGGGATGGGAAGGGAAGAGGAGGGAAGGTAAGGGAAGGTAGGGAAGGGAAGAGGAGGGGAGGAAAGGGAAGGTAGGGAAGAGAAAAAAGGGGAGGGGAGGGAAGGGAAGGGAAAAGCAAAGGAAGAGAAGGAAAAGAAAGGAGGAGAAGGTAAAGGAAAAGAAAGGGAAGGGAAGGGGATGGAAAGGGGAGCAGAGGGAAGTGAAGTGAAGGGAAAAAGAAAGGAAGGGAAGGGAAAAGGAAGGGAAGGGAAATAAAAAGGAAGGGAAGAGAAATAAAAAGGAAGGGAAGGGAACTGGAGGGAAGGGAAAGGCAAAGGAATAGAGGGAAGGGAAGAGGAAGGGAAGGGAAAGGAGAAGGAAGGGAAGGGGCAAGGGGGGCATGGATAGTTATAAGGTAGAGTAGGCCTTACTCTACAAGATACTGGAAAATGATTTATCAAGTAAGTATACGTTAGACAGGCCCAAAATGGCTTTTGATGCATCATACTGCAGCCCTACAAATTTGATGACTATCCAAGTCTGGTCCTGCAAGGGATGTTCAGGTATCCAGTTAGCCATTTGGAAATACATGTATTTGTAACAATTCTATGTTTTATATATTTAACTGAAAACTTAATTTTCAAGTTAAATTTTTTAAAAGTAGTATCTGAAGCTCAAGCAAGAAATGTGTTTAAATGGTTACTAGAATTTAAGAAAGATTGATATATTTTCTATGAATCAGTTAATTCCATATATATAACTAGAGAAATGAGAAAATACAGGAAAACATTGCAATACATGTGGATAGCAAAGAGTTAATCAATTTATTACATAAACTAAGCTCATGTCCAACCATATAGAGTAAGCCCTATGCAACCAGGAAATAGCATTGTGAGGTTTTTTGTTTTTGTTTTTGTTTTGTTTTGTTTTGTTTTTTACGTCACATAGAGCAGTGCTGGCGTGGGTGTCTAATGGGATGGGAGCTGCTGTTTCCGCAAGGTAATTTGTTAGCATGTCAAAGATATTAAAAACTGCATAGCCTTTGACCAAGTAATTTCATTCTAAGAATTTATTATGAAGACATTTTGATTTATAACCAGGAAATATAGGAAACTGCCTAGTGTCCAACAATATGAGATTTATTGTGCCAATTAAGGATATTTTCAGATCATGAAATAATTTTTAGCTTTAAAAACTCAGAGAAGATGTGTCAGTTAAGAACATTCACAATGTACTCTTAGCAAAAGGACAGAAGCAATAGAAAAAGTGTCAAGCACATGAATAAATTTCCTGAAAGAGGATATTTATACACACATACACAAACACACACATGCACACACACATATAAACATGCACACATGCATATATACACATACACACACATGTACACACATATATACACATGCATATATACACACACATACATACACACATGCACATACACATATACATATGCACACACATACACACATGCACACATGCATATATATACACATACACATGCATACACACATATACACATGCACACATGCATATATATATACATGCACATGCATGCTTATACACATGTACACATGCACACATGCATATATACACACACACATGCCACACACATACACACACGCACATACATATGTACACATGCACACATGCATATATACACACACATACCACACACATACTGTTGGTGTCTCCCACCCCCACAACCACTCCCCCTCCAGCAGGAATACCAGAGTGCTACCCAGTTCGCCCGGACCGCCCACCATCGCTCGGACTGCCCACCATCACAAGGACTGCCTACCATCGCGAGAACCGCCGTGGCAACTTCAAAGGACTCAGGGGCATGCTGGGAACCCTTCCTAACCCTTCCTTGTACTTAAGCCAGTCCGAACAATAAAGATTTGAGCCTTGATCAGAAGTCTTTGCCAAGGCCTCCATGTTTCTTTTCGCAGCCCTGTTCCTTTTCAGGAGTTCCCGCTCTCCAGTTCGGATCCAGGCCACAGTGTTTCTGCAGGCAGAACCACTCAACATACACACATGCACATACATATATACACATGCACACATGCATATATACATACATATACACACATATACAATTCACTCATGCATATATGCACACATGCACACACATATACACATGCACTCATGCATATATACACACACACGCATACACAGACACATACACACATGCACGCACACATATATACATGCACACATGCATATATACACATACACCTATACACACATGCATACCTACACACAGACACACACACATTCCTCTTATAGTCATTATTTCTATAAAAATGAGAGTATCAATGATCTCAATTTTCTTCTGTGTAATTATGCTTGTTTTCCTTAAAATCTTTACAGTTATAAAAGAAACACAACACATATTGACCACTACAGGTGCACTGCATAAGCAAAAGAAAAAAAAAACAGACTAAGAATTTCACCATCACAGGTCGGGAGGGGAAGCTGTGACAAGGGTCCCAAGAGGAGGCTGATTCCAGTGAGAACACACAGGACAAACCATGCTGCACAGGGTGCAGGCTCCTTTAGATATTCTCAAGCATGGCTGAGAGGGGCACACTTACCTGCCAAACCTTAGGTCAAGCATGGCTGAGAGGAGGCACACTTACCTGCCAAACTTTAGGTCAAGCATGGCTGAGAGGGGCACACTTACCTGCCAAACCTTAGGTCAAGCATGGCTGAGAGGGGCACACTTACCTGCCAAACCTTAGGTCAAACATGGCTGAGAGGGGCACACTTACCTGCCAAACCTTAGGTCAAGCATGGCTGAGAGGGGAACACTTACCTGCCAAACCTTAGGTCAAGCATGGCTGAGAGGGGCACACTTACCTGACAAACCTTAGGTCAAGCATGGCTGAGAGGGGCATACTTACCTGCTAAACCTTAGGTATGGAAATTAGGCTTGCGCAGGGGGTGTTTCCTATTGGCTTGAATGTAGAAATAAATCAAATTGGTAGTAAAGTATGTGGAGCACAAATAGCACTTTACTGAAGAATTGAAAGCTCCAAGCATGGCCACATGTTAGAGGGCATACAGAGTATGATGGTGCTCAGCCTCCAATGCCTTACAGATTTAAATTGTAGTTTGCGTGTAAACAAGACTTTAATGATCCTGAAAAAATCTTCACATTTTAAAATAAAAATCTTGATGTCTGACACCAAACCTAAGAGCCTACAAATGTCACGAATTATAATCTATGTATCCCTAGACACCAAACCCCATGTAGCTTTGCTAGAGCAAAATACATCCATTAACATTGTTGCATATGCAAGACTGTGCCAAACAACAGATACTGTATAGGAAGTGATGCAAGCCTGCTGCTTTTAACACTTGCTCAACATTCATGGGCAAAAATTAAATGAGTTGCATAGAATTGTCACTATGTAAGTGGCTTTGATAATCATTCTTGAGAAGGAATGTTGAGAAGATGCTAAGATAAAATTAAGTTTTATTATTATTAAAATATAAGTAGTACGTAGGTGTGGCCCACGCCTTTAATCCCAGCACTTGGTAAGCAGAGGCAGGCGGATTTCTGAGTTCGAGGCCAGCCTGGTCTACAGAGTGAGTTCCAGGACAGCCAGGGCTACACAGAGACTCCCTGTCTCGAAAAACCAAAAACAAACAAACAAATAAATAAATAAATAAATAAGAATAAACACAAATAAGTACAAATAAAAAAATCTAATTAACATGTATATAAATCTGCCAAAATCCTAAGTCAAAATGTCTTAAATATCACATGCACTTTGGGTAGCAGAATGAGCTAGGACTTTAGGGAAAGCTGGACATAGGAACTGAGTTGTCCTCAGACCTGGTCTTTTTCTTCCTTTATTGGTATCAATTATCTGATGGTGAGGATGCACCCTCATCAATTCATACTTGCTTTTCTTGATTTTAAGACCATTCAACATGAAAGCTCTTTTTTTCCTAGTAATTCCAGCCAATACCATAAATTGGCACAGTGTGGATTAAGAACAACTGTACTCTCTCTAGAGGTACTTCAGTCTTTACCATGTACAATAAGGAAGAGGAAAGTTAGGAGGGTCAATATCAGGAAGAGGAGAATGCAGGCAGGACAAGAAAATAATCCAAATGCTCATAAAACTTTGCAAGAAGGTGGCTCAGGGGGTAAAGGGTTTGCAGCTACAGCCTCAGCATCCCACAGGTACTACAGAGAGTTAGAAGACAGAGGTAGGAACGTCCCTGGAATCTCTTAGGCCTGCCAGCTTACAACATGATGAACAGCAAAAAAACCTTGTCTCCAACAAGGTAGAAGGTGAGAACTGACACCTGAAGTGGTCCTTGGACATCCACACCTGCATGGACACAGACACAGATGCACATGCACATGCACATGCATACACACACACACACACACACACACACACACACACACACACACACACNACACACACACACACACACACACACACACACACACACACACACACACACCACCTTACAAGGAGACTATAATTTCTTCCTGTGTAATGTGCTGATACAATGATATTAATCAACATAGTAATGGCTGATTATTAACCACCTGATATTTTTTCAGTACCCCATTGAAAGACATCCTCACTGCACCATATCAGATGTTATTAAGCCCATCTTACTAAAGATAAAACTGAAATTCAAATAGGCTAAATGGATCAGCAAGAGTGCATGGGTGACAAGAAGTGAGGTCAGGATTTTGACCCACATCTACATGAGGATCACAAAACTGCACTGTGGCTTTCCCTGTGTAAGCATTCTGGCCACATAGGGGGAAAGGTGTGTGTGTGTGTGTGTGTGTGTGTGTGTGTGTGTGTGTGTGTGTGTGTTGATATCTGAGAGCTATGCCACCTTGACAAGCATTCCTGTGTCTCAGGTGTGGACCAGTTCCAGCAGTGCCTGGGAAACTGCAGAGGAGTGGGTGGAGAAGAGGACCATTTGTGAGGATAGCTTGTGATTCTCCAATAATAGCACATCTTTCTATGGCTTTGTTTGCCTCATCAGGTTCCCAACAGCTGCAGGACTTGTTAAGCGGGAATTAGGTTGCATATTTATCAGATGACTTATTAACCAGCCTCCATACCCCTCAGAGAGGAGGAGTCCAGGAGCAAGGACGAAGGATAAGACAGCACGTCCTCACCACCCCCCTGAGTGCAATGTTATTGGCAATTATGTGAAAGTTTTCAGGAAACTTAATTTTAGGCACAGGGAGGATCTGGCGCTCATGGACAAAGGGAACTTTGTTTGTGATTTTCTTGGTTATCTTCCCATTTCCTCTGTAAAGTAGGACAACTCTCCAGTTACAGAAGGGGAAAGGTAAGGGGTAAGAGCATGGAAGGTGGAAAGATTCAACACAGCACACAATACACAGGTCTCTTGATCCTTGATTCAGCACCGACAGTGGCATGGACCTTTTGCCTGGACATTGCTGGCAGAAAGTTGTTCTTGCAACATATGTGCATGTCACCTGGCTCTTAAGTTTATAACATACTTCAAATTCCTGAAACAGCATCTGCACCATAGAGAAAATTAATACATATTTACTGAATGAGTGAGTGAAACCAAGTTCTCCAGAACTCAGTCAGATGCCTCACCTATGAAATCTAGGTCAACTCACCCTCAGAACCAGCAATAACATCTGCCTCAAGATGCCCACATCCTCAGTGAGTGCTGCTGGTTGCCATATACCTGGTCCCATTGTATCCCCTCTCATTCAGGAGACTTGCCTTGGCATCTCATCATCAAGCTTATCTCTCTGCTTGCTGGGTCTCTTACACCATCTATCTGTAAGGATGACCTGACATTTGTCTTAATTCACCCGAAACACAAGTAGTGTCAGGTAGAGGTGTTGAAAAGGTAGTTTCACATTGTACAGATGGATGGGATTGCAGCGATCCCATATCAGAGTTGTTATAAGCAGCACATGAGAACAAGCCTGTGCAATAGCAGGCTACCGAGAGGAAGGAAGTAGGAGGGGTGAGCCGTCATTACATCACTCTCAGGGCCACGCTCTGGTTAAGAGTACATAGTCCAGAACTCAACTCAATTTCTGAGCTCAAATTCTGGCTCTTCAGTTTAATAACTATGATTCCAGGCAAGTACCTTAACCTCCTCCTGCCTAAGTTTCCTGATATATAAAGTGAAATGGCTCGGACAATTTTCTAAAAAAGATTTTCTTGCCTCAGTGCCCTCATCAAGTAGAAGTGAAACTCAAATGAGTCTATATATTTAAAGAAGTTACGGAGTTCTCTGACACATAAAGAGGTTAATAGTCCAGTGGTTTGGGGGGAAGACAACACCAGATTGCATATATTACTGCTATGTTAGCTCATGGTCACCGAGGGCCCCACAGATAGCAGATTTTACTGTTATTGAAGCTCTTGGTCATTGAGAGCGCCACTGTCCTATTTTCTTCTGTTTCTTCTTATGTCACAATTGGGGGAGACTTCTTGCCTCACTGCATTCAAACTTTTCCAAAACTTGAATTTCAACCTTTATGTACATCTGGAAACTAAGATGTGCTTAGCCCAACAGAAGAGCTTTTGTTGCATGCCCATTGACTGGCATTCTTAAAGTCTTGATAATATCTACATTTGGATGCCTTTCCAAGGCCTTGACAAACCCAACTTTTATAGTTATTAAAGTCTACAAATGGTTGGTGGTGACAGAAATCAACACCAGAATACAGTAGGTAATAGTGGTTTTAAGAGAGGTGAGTGACCCTAAAAATTCCACCAGAGAACTCCTAAACCTGATAAACAGCTACAGTGCAGTAGCTGGATATAAAATTAACTCAAACAAATCAATGGCCTTTCTCTACACAAAGGATAAACAGGATGAGAAAGAAATTAGGGAAACAACACCCTTCACAATAGTCACAAATGATATAAAATACCTTGGTGTGACTCTAACTAAGGAAGTGAAAGATCTGTGTGATAAGAACTTCAAGTCTATGAAGAAAGAAATCAAAGAAGATCTCAGAAGATGGAAAGACCTCCATGCTCATGGATTGGCAGGAACAACATTGTGAAAATGGCTATCCTGCTGAAAGCAATCTACAGATTCAATGCAATCCCCATCAAAATTCCAACTCAATTCAATGAGTTAGAAAGGGCAATTTGCAAATTCATCTGGAATAACAAAAAAGCTAGGATAGCAAAAACTCTTCTCAATGATAAAAGAGTCAATTACTGTACTACAGAGCAATTGTGATAAAAACTGCATGGTACTGGTATAGCGACAGACAGGTAGACCAATGCAATAGAATTGAAGACCCAGAAATGAACCCACACACCTATGGTCACTTGA
>NC_034590.1:165896563-165898934 GCF_900095145.1 Mus pahari | reverse complement strand
ATGAAGTAAATACCTAATAAAAATTGGAAAAAGAAAAAGAGAGAGAGAGGGGTGACTTTGAAGGCAGACATGTTTGGGTTTGAATCCTCGTTTTTCTCCTTGTGAAAGTCTAAACACTGTTCAGGGCTGTATCAAAGTATAGTTCACAGATGGCTCCTAGTCCACACACTACTTTTACCTTGTAGCAAGCCAAGGGGCTTGTGGTAGCATTTGCATCGATTTTATCACCAATCATATTACTAGTCCTGCTGGATTTTGTTCTAAAGACAAGACTTTCTTAGTGAAGATGAGAGGCCCGGCCAAAGCCTTACAAATACAGAGGCGGATGGTCATAGCCAACCATTGGACTGAGCACAGGGTCCCCAATAGAGGAGTTATAGAAAGGACTCAAGGAGTTGAAGGGGTTTGCAACCTCATATGAAGAACAACAATATCAATCAACCAGACCCCCCCCCCCAGAGCTCCCAGGGACTAAGCCATCAATAAAGGAGTACACATGGCTCCAACTGCATATGTAGTAGAGGATAGCCTTGTCATTCATCAATGAGAGGAGAGGTCCTTGGTCCTATGAAGGCTCAATAGATGCCCCAGTGTAGGGGAATCAAGGGTGGGAGTTGGGTTTGGGAGTGTGGAGGAACACCTTTATAGAAGTAGGGGGAGGGAGGATGGGATAGGGGGTTTCTTGGAGGAGGGAAACTGGGAAAGGGGATAACATTTGAAACGTAAAGAAAATACCCCCCCCAAAAGAAAATAGCGTGTTATCTGATATTTTAGTGTAAGTTTCTTATTCCTTAGCTCATAGCAGGGATCATGCATTAGCAAGGTTAGTTGTATTCATGTAGGTCAGAAAGCCATGTAACTATTCAGGGGCTTAGTGTTTCTCATCACCCGGGCAGGAATGATGATTCCTACGAAGTCCTAAGGCTGCAGTTAGAATGCACTGGGATTTGACAGGTACGTGCACTCACTAAACGACTCACTATTGGTCTAGAGAAGGGGTTATTTCCTCTACAAGGTCCTGGCACACCCAATAGCAACAGGAATCTCAGGGTTTCAAAGCTAAATCAATTTATTAAGCTGACTGTGTTTCAGGGGACAGAAGAAATTCATCCCCCACACGTGCCATGTTTCTGGCTCTTCAGGACTAGAAATCATTTAGTTTTGAATCTCCAAGGATATCAAATGAGCTATTCAATAAATGCATGCAAACCAGCCTGAGGCAGATTTCTCCTTGTGGCTAGCTTTCCTGGCACCATCAGACTCTACTTGATACCTTATTTCTGATATATCCACCTTCAAGCCTGCCTCTTTAGCCTGGGTATGTAGGCTTAGATTTTTCAAAACCTACTTTAATTAGGGTTCTTAAATGGTTCAACCTCCCCTCTAGCCCACATACCAGAGGTAGAGGGAATGAAAGGTTAATAGGAAACAGGAGATGTGTACCTCTTTAGAAGTCGTTCTTTGGGGGTGATTCCAAGCACATATCAGTAGTGGCAGCCCAATTCAGAAGAAACCATGAGGATAAGCTGAATTGGCACAAGTCCACACAAGTGACAAGAGGCAGCTAGAACACCACCAGAAGTTCTCTGGTTCTTTTCTCTCTACGACATCATGACAGGATCTGCAAAGTACAGCAAAGCATTGCAAGGTGAACCAATGGAAGAGCGGCCTAACACTGTCTGTTGGGTTATATTCATAGCCTTTTAAATAACCATGTGCCCTCTCAAGTATCCGCTCCAGCACAGTGTCTCATGCCTTTCACAAGACAGCCTCCAGAGGAACATCATGTGTCTTTCCCAGTAAAAATCCTCTCCCGTGTCTGCTTCAGCACAACACTTATGAGACAGCTTGCAGAAAAACAACACACGACACAACGGATCCTCTGAAGAAACCAGAACTTCCACTTCATGGATAATTGCTTTGTGAGCTGTTTACAGGTCTGTCTGTTTGAGACTCTTAATTTCTTTCTTAAATCTCTTTTAGCAGTCTGGCATCTACAAGTACTCGGGGAGTCTGGAAACGCTGTGAGTACCAGGACTATAGTAAATGGTTTTCAAAAAGTGTAGTGAACATTCTTCACTTGTTCACTTGTTCAGGAGAACATTCTTCTCAGGAAGTCATGAGTCCCCAGGCTGGGACACATAGGATGACTTTTCCACATGATCTTAACCACAGGAATGTATGTAGAAGTATAAATTTTTGCTGGCGACTCAAACAATTTTATCATGGTATGATATTTCTACACTAAAAGTTAAATTTGTGTGTAAATGTGCAGGTCTGTGTGAGGTGTACATAGAGACCAAAGTAAGGCATTTTGAATTCTCTCTCTCTCTCTCTCTCTCTCTCTCTCTCTCTCTCTCTCTCTCTCTCT
>NC_034590.1:165846624-165895445 GCF_900095145.1 Mus pahari | reverse complement strand
GTGTGACTCATCCCCATAGTCTTTTACATTTGAACACTTGATGCCCAACTGGTGGCGGTAATTTGGAAACATTAGGAGGTGGCGCCTCATTGGAAGAAGTGGACCTGGGAAGGTTCTATGGCCTAACTAACTATATATACTTCCTATCAAGAGAAGATGTGATGAATCCCAGATGTGGTCTGCCACCATGGCACCAATGGCACCCACTACTATGGTACCTATCACTATGGTACCTGTCACCATAGCACCTGCAACCATGGCTTCTCCCTAGGATGGACTGTAAACCCCTTAAGCTAGAGCCAAAATAAATCTTTCCCCACTCAAGTCAGATGTTTTGCCACAGTACTAAGAAAAGCTGTTAACACAAGATCAGAGAACTTCTGATTCTGAGAATCCAATTGTAACATGTTAGTGTTA
Source organism: Mus pahari (assembly GCF_900095145.1). Classification (NCBI taxonomy): domain Eukaryota; kingdom Metazoa; phylum Chordata; class Mammalia; order Rodentia; family Muridae; genus Mus; species Mus pahari. Next base: position 165,895,028 of record NC_034590.1, on the reverse strand, counting down.
CCTGTTTGTCCTAGATTAGAAATGGAGAATGTCTTAGTCCATATAGGATGCTATAACAAAAATACTTGAGACCAGATACAAACAATAGTAGTTTACTGGTCACCATTTTGGAAGCTTGGAACTTTAATATCAGAGATGCTGGTAGAGTCATTGTTCCAAGAGGGCTTTCTTTATCATCATTGGCACCTTCTTACCATGTCCTCACAGAGTCATTAGGGTCCTGTAATCTCTATGGGTTCTTCTATGGAATAATTTAATTCATAAGGGCCTTGTCTTTGTCACCTCCAAAAGGTCTGTCCACACCAGTATTGAGGATTGAATCTATGCCCTCATGCTTAGTTTCAACATGAACTTTGTGGAAATACAAATGTTCAGGCCATGGCAGTCAGTTTTAATGATCAACTCAGGCTGGCTCATCTAACTCTCATGCACCTCACATCTCACTCTGCAAGATAGCCAGGACATTAGGGAACTGAGACAGGAAGATTTCATAGAACTATATGAAGATCTCCAGAGGAGACAAAAGGCTGTTAGAAAAGAAGGAGAGATGGGCCAATTAACAAAACAAATTCACACCATAAAAAACAACTTGGGGGTGGGTGGAGCAAAGCAATAACAGAACCCATGGTGGAAATTCAAACTCAAAGGAGCAAGGCTCAGATCTTGTTAATCACTCACCTTTCTCCATATTGGTCATCATTTATTAAAGAAATTCTTAAGTCTTGCTTATTAAAACTACTAACTCATCTCGATCTGAGAGAAAAATCCACTTCCCCGACAATTTCAATTGCAAGCATGCATTTCTTGTCACTCTGCTGACATTGCCGGGGCCCTCAACTGTCATATCTTATTCAAAATGTCTCTCAAAATATCTGCTACATAATACATATCAAGTGAATAGTACTTAATTCTGTCATTTTGATTTAGGTTATTATAATAACATCTCATTAAATATTTATATTAACTAATATTATAATGTGATTGTCCCATGAAGCAACTGAAGCTCATAAACTTCATAACCTGCCTGGGATCAGTAACTAATGGACATGGGACATTGTCCCTTCTCCCAGGATTTGATCATGTTCCTTCTTCTTAATCACCTATACTTTTCTCCTAAAATCACTTTTAATAATCTAAGACCAACTCTCTTGATTTTACTTAGGCTTGCCCAACACTGTCAGGGAGGATCCATGCTAGTTATAAAGCATCCATTGTGGAAGGACCTCATATTCCTAGGACTGCAAGGGTAGTGAAATTCTGTCATTAAACGCAATGCCATACAACAACCTCTCCCTGCATATATTTCTCCTAAAAAACAGATGCCTCCTCCTGTTTAATTTGAAGGGAATGCACAAGATCAGGCTCGTTTTCTGAAACTCCATTAGGTCCTTTATTGGTGGTTCTTTGTTACTAATCACCCCCTCCCGAGTCTCAGATAATGTCGGTGTTACTGCAGCGCCAGGTCACCTGATTTCTGCTGTTGCTTGTTGTCTGTGCTTGTTCATCTTCTACCACCCACCAAGATGCTCATCTTCCTTGTGTGGGGCACCAGCTTGAATGCTTTGAAGCACACAGCAAGACTTTTAAAGAGACATAAACAAATATGGCATTCCCTCTGAGGAAAGCAACGCCAGTAATTTCTCTTCCTCTCTTTTCTGGGAATCATAATTCTCACGAAAGAGGTGCAGGAGGCTTAGAAGGGGCTTTATATTTGCAAGAGGGCCAGGGGTCTCTGTCCTGTCTCTCTTCATCCTTTCACATTTCCTCCCCTCCTTCCCTCCCTCCTCCCTCCCTCCTTCTAGTCTCCTTTCCTTGCTATCCTACTGTTTGCCATTTCTCAGACTCTTGTTAGATGTAGTCGGATATTTCAGCTTCAAGGGACAGCTTCTATGTAAGGGTCTTTGTCACCCATGACGAGAGCTCTCTGCATCGGTGAGCTGCAGGCAGATGACCCAGTAGCTCAGGTTGTTATTTTCATCCTGATCTGCTCTGCTGTCTTGGTGTTTATGCTGGTCCTCTTGCGAGAGCTCTCAGAATCATGGGCAGCTTTCCCTTCATGCAAGGTGGGAAGAGAGGCGGAGACTTCCGTGCTAATGTTTCTTTTCCCCCGGTGAGGTGCATTCCACAAATACCAAAGTCACTCAACTTTCTCAATATTGGTGACCCTTCATCTGTGGATGGATTTGACTGGTGTTGTCTTCCCTTCTCAGTGGTCAGCCCAGATCCTTCTCTAAGCTTTTCAGGGCGCATAAAATGAGTACATTGCACTAAAATACATAGGGCATATGCCTGGGAAAAGCTCACCCTGGAAACAATCACGCAGAATGTGAAGTTGTACAAAAATCTGATCTGTTGCAAAAAGACATTGTCTACTTTATGAAAAAAACTGCTTTGTCTTGGTGCCTGGCATGGCTTGTCATCCTTCCTTGGTAGCCTTAGATTCCTCTCTGAAGAAAACTTTGATGGCTTATGTAAAGTTTGCTCTGCTGTATGTCTGTCAGACTCCTGGCTGCTGATTCTTGGGGGCCCACGTTTTAAAGTCTTTATTGTCAATGTGACATTGAGGGAGTTCCCAGTGGGCGCATGCCAACTTGAAAGATGAAAAAATGCCAACATTTCTTCTTACCCTATACCTCTCTACTGCCCCAAAGTACTGGGGTCAGCAGAATTTGAACTTGGAACTATAACACATCTTTCTTTTTTATAACTTGATGTTATTAAGAAACTGTGATAGGAGTAGTTACTGTACTTTTTCCTAATTAATAGAGTATACATGACTTTCATGTCTGTATAATACATGTTTGTCTTTAGGCTCTAATGAGAAACCTTCACTTAGGCGTTTGGATCTTCTTTATAGCATTGCTCCAGCGAGATGCCTCTTGGACATCACAGATGCTTTTTCATAGAAAGAGAGTATGCCTTGCTTGCTCGGCCGCACCTCCATTCCCAGATCTATATCTAGGTTTTCTGGATCTTAACTAAGGGTCATGCCAGTGAGTCTCAACCTCGGGTGTATGTTGTGGGCACCTGTTAGAAGGTCTTATGTGAGCCGACATTCTCCTCAAATGGCCAGCATATACAGGAAGCCCTTGTTATGCATAGTATCCCATGCCTTCAAAAGTTTCCAAACAAGTGGAAACCACATAATTTATATTAGTTAGTGGGGAAATTTACAATTGTTCTTTGAGTTTTAAACTTTTCTGTCAAAGTACTGAAGGTTCTTAGAGTCACTTATAAATATATGCAGAAATGCAAAAATTAAAAAAAATTATTTAGTAGTGTTGTTATAACTGCTAGAGATACTGAAAATTGAAGGGTTTTATTTCTTATAAAAGGCTGTGAAGATCAATGTGAGTGGTGCCTGCCTCCTTGCCCTTGCCCACATTGTGAGGAAACATCTCTGGTTTGTTTGGATTTACTGCTGTATTCCTCTCAGTTTGGACTAGTTTTATCTTTGTAGTTAAAACATTGAGAGGTAATTTTGAGAATTCTTTTACTGTGAAAGTTTTTAAAGTGCCATTTTTTTCCTCAAGGAAAATGTCCTCTTTTCATCATAAGCCTTTTTGTGCACATGCCAAAGTGGATCTTCACTATGTCCCTCTCTACAGGATGAGGCGTTACCTAGCAACCAATGGCCATGCCCATGCTTGGCTCTTGGTGTCTGTTAACACAGATTCAAAGTTTACTTGCACTGTTTTCATTATTTTGTCCCTTCACTGTGCTTTCATTCTTTACAACTCTCTGTTTTGATTATGCATTTTATAAAGTTCTTGTGAGTTTACCATTGCAAATCAAGGTGGTAATACTCCAATGTGCTTTGCAAGTTGTACGTAAGTTAAATAACGGATGTGGAGCAATCTATCACCACCAACTTTGCAAGAAGCTACTGGGTTGTTCTCATGTTAGATGGTGCATTTTATTTAAACCATAGTTTCAAGATCAAATTCCTGGCAGAAAATTTTATACTTTATCCAGTCATTCACAGTTAACAACAAATGGAGCTATGTTGTTAAGGCATTGAAGTTATAGTAGCCGAGACCTGTGCAGGTCACAAATTGACCTGGTGAATGATGCTTGGATTATATTTCTTCTATCTGTTCTAGGCATCTATAGTATTTTCAGGTATCTGCAAAAAAGGTACAGAACAGGGGTTCATCAAATGCCCATCCCTGGGCAGTATGCCTGCCACTAGCTTTAGGAAAAGTTGTACCATTAGCCTTGAGTCTATGCAGTGGGCACAGCCTGGAAACAGCCTTTAGTTAATGAGATGCAGTTTGATGCAGCAATACTGAGAAACATTGGTGCCATTAGCAAAAGTAATAGGGGCAGACAATGATCTGTGCGATGAGCCATGGTGGTGAAAAAGACAAGTGTCAGACTATACGTTGTCCTTCCTTCAAGGTGTCTAGTGTTTTTATAAATGAAAACTAACTCTTTATCACTGCTTTGGCCTTTATGTTCAGTTCAGGCCAATCTGATAACAGAAGTCTGGAGACTACAGCTCATCTCTGGTACCTCCTTACTCTGCAGTCTACCACAGTCTCAGTTTGGTGACCTGCATCCTTTTCTTGCATTGTCTTTAAAGCCCTCCTCCCTCTCAAGGGCATGGTGCAAGCTACTTGGCTTCTCCAGAGATGAACTGAGTCTTAGCTCTGAAGTAGCAGGAATTAGCAAAGAAAGTTGTGGGCTTGGTGACTTTGAAGCTAATTTAGACATCAACGTTTTTCTTTTAATAAAACCAGAGTATGAGCCATCTACTTTTTCTCGTGTCTACTTAATTACATCTTTCCTTTTATGTGACAAAAGAAGATATCATTTTATAAAAGAGCATAGATTTGAAAGTCAGATAGGGCTGAATTGGAGGCTAGCCTTGGCCCCTAATGATGCTCAGGCCTTTCAGCAAACACCTCCACTTTTCTCCGCATAAATGGCTACATTAGCTGGGTTAAAATAGCAATGAAATTTATGTATAGAATCTATCCCTGCCTAGGCCTATGCAAAATCTCTAATATATGGGCACTACACACCAAAAATGTGATCAATGAGTTAAAAATGACTGTAAAGGTCTCACATACATCAACTTATTGGCTCCATACACCAGTTCAGTTTGCACAACTGAGTACAAGAAGAGCTCAAATTGTTCTTTCCCAGTGTTCTTTCTATTTTAGATTCCAGTGTGCACCTAGCTCAGTTGTAGTGGTTAATTCATCCTCTGTATCCAGCAGAGCTTACTCACTGCTCAATTTATCTACCTTTATGTGAGTATGCGCTGCTATTGTTACTGATTTATTTTTGCATATTCTTCATTATTAGAAGTCTACTCAGATCATTTATAGATAAAGATGGGACTACAAAAACATGAGGAAAAACAAGGAAGTGGTGTTTCCCCTTGGGTCTCTGCAATGCCTGCTGGATCCTACCTTCCTGCCTGCAGTCCCTCTGAACTCATCACCCATGATGATTTATAACAATCTCATTTAGCTTTATCTGGGAAACAGTTCAGTTTGTTTTCTGCATTCATGTTGTTGATACCAGAGAAGTGGCACCGAGTCAATGTTTGAACATCAAATTCTCCTCCTCCCGACAGGCAACTGGGCCCATGTATGAATAGAATTTAAGGCTGTAGAAAGAATGCTTTAGTTTCATCACGGTCTTTCTTGTTGATTCTTCCTGAGTACATTCAATTTATTCAGGTTGAGTTCCTGTTTGAGTTCTGACCAATTTTATGAGAGGAGAAATGATGTGATCTATGGGCAGGCCTGGTCATGAAGCCTTCCTTCTGGGACATTGACACCACTGAGTCTACTCAATGTGTCAGCATGTGCATGGGTTTCCTGGCCATCTACTGAAGCATGGGGGATTTCTCAGGGGCCGCATCCAGAAACGGAGCCCCTTTTCCCAGCAGTCATCCATTGCTCACTAGCTCCTTGGCTACTAGGAAGAAAGCCATATTTTTAAATGAAAAAAAAAACTATAATATGAAATGGAGTTATGACACAGAAGAGAACTGAACTACCAAGTTACCACATGGAAGAAAAACCATCACCCAAGATAATCTGACTCTGATTAAAAGAATAAGAAAGCAAAGCAAGTGAATGTGTGAGCATGCAGAGCATGTTTGTTACTGTCAGGTAACTGACCTGGTGTCAGACGAAGCTCTTCTCCATGCAACTCACGAGACTTTCGTGGAAATAAAGAGGACAGTCTGCTTATGTTAATATTTTCTTTTTTAAAAAATTGGATATTTTCTTCATTTACATTTCAAATGCTATCCTGAAAGTCCTCGTATATTCCCCCTACCCTGCCCTGCTCCCCAACCCACCCACTCCTGCTTCCTGGCCTTGGCATTCCCCTGTACTGGGGCATATAATCTTCGCAAGACCAAGGGCCTCTCCTCCCATTGATGGTTGACTAGGCCATCCTCTGCTACATATGCAACTAGAGACACAAACTCTGGGGGTACTGGTTAGTTCATATTGTTGTTCCTCCTATAGGGTTGCAGACTCCTTTAGCTCCTTGGGTACTTTCTCTAGCTCCTTCATTGCTGGCCCTGCGTTCCATCCAATAGATGACTGTGAGCATCCACTTCTTTATTTGCCAGGCACTGGCATTAAAGCAATGTGTGAATGTAGCACATTATTGGTGGGAATACTTATAAGTCTAAAATAAAAATCAAGAGGCCAGATTCTGGCATGAGTCACAGGCTAGCCTCTCTTTTATCTGCATTGCCGTCATTTGTAAAATTGTACTCTAACCCTTGTCATGACTGCCTCTTGAGGTTACTGAAAGTGGCAAATGAAATCATGGATGTGTAAGAACTTTGAAACTGTGAAGTTATGCCAAGGAGAAGAGACTTTAATTACTAGGGAGGCTCTAATCTCCCTTGGGAATACCGTTTTCACACATCAGGGGATGCCATGCCTTGGTCCCCTTGTGTAAGCTCAGCAAAGCATGAGCTCAAGCTGCCTGGATGCAATGGGAAATGCTTGGCAGGCATTTTCTGCCTGGAGCAGCTGCTGGGAGCCAGAAATAAAGGTGCCTGTGAGTCTCAGCACAGAATGACTGGGGCGGGATCGGGGAGGAGGAAAGCTTTCTTCCCTCCTGATGATAAAGGTAAATGACTAGGAAAGGCCAAGCTTCACTCTGCTCCCTCATAGAATCTGAAGAGCAAGGGCACAGCTGCTAGCAATATGCCCAACTCTTGTGAGAAGTGTCAACAGGAACTGCTAGGCCCATCATTCTGATCCACTCCATATGAGGACTCTGAAACTCCCTGAGTAAATCCATTTTCTTTTTAGCTGTTACCTTTGTTTCTTCTCAAACATCAACCAACAGATAATCTCATGGCACAGGCTACAACAAAAGTTAATGCTGAGCTACATAGTCACCTTCCCCTTGCCCTGTGTATGTGTGTACATACACATATACATGCATGTGTTGGCGTGTGAATGAGGAAGCTGACATACAGTTTTGATAGCACAATGGAAACATAGCAAGCAGTTCACAGAGAAGAACAGAGGACCAAAGTTCCCCAAGCCAGCTTCCTGTATGGAGGAGGGCCTTCTCCTTAGAGGCCAGGATTTATGAGCCACATGTGCATATTCATTGTTCTTAATACACAACAGGCACTCTCCTAAGCACATCTTGAGTATTAGCTTATTAGTTATAAAACCTCATGACATAAATGTGATCGTCACCCCTCTTTTACAAAGGAAGAAACTGGGGTACACACATATAAAGCTCTAGGACACAAAGACAAGTGGTAAAGCCAGGATTCAAAACCTAGGCATCAGCTTTCACCATGCAGGCTCTAAACACTGAAGTCTGCTCCCTTGGAGGAAAAGGCATAGAATATAACATATGTGGTGACCTTTGCAGGTCCCCAGGGCCACGTATATTCTGGACTCTCTGCCTTGGGGTCATCAGAAAAGAGTTGGCCAATTAAACACACACATACACACACACACACACACACACACACACACACACACACACACATACCACACCACACTTCTTGAACGTTGTGTTGTGTAGAGATATATGTGACCATGTTGTGATTGTGATTTACAGAAATACAATATAAATCCCACTAACTAGTTCTGCTCCTGGAAACTGCCTCCTTTGATGGGGTCTCAAACAGCCATTGAAGCAGGTACATCAGAGACCCCAGGGCTCATAACATGGGAAGCTAGCCCTGAGTGAACTCATTATCCATCACCTGACTGTAAAATAATAAACAAAAAGGAAACCCCCAGGACGTGTGCTTTTAGTTTGGGGTGCTAAGGCTCATTAGTATATTGTCATAAATATTCATATTTTCAGCATACATTCATTTCTCATTACAATGCTTATATGCACCTCATTAATTATGAGTTGCCTTTAGGCATTTACTTGAAGACCATCAAGTACTGTGTAATCAAGTAGAGCTGAGAAATTACTTTTGTGAGGAGTGTGGGAAAAGGAAGGTGTGAGATTAGCAATTCGAATGTGTTTCCCACTTTTCCTGCTGACTGGCCCCTCATTTTAAAATGCAGCAAGCATCAAACTGCAGCTGATTCTCATGGAGACCGCTCCCTAGGCTCTTTGCTTCCACCTTGCAAGTAGTTTTCTACCATCTTCTGTTTTGACTAAGTCAGAAGTGTAGCCCACAGACCACTTCTGTCTGGTTTAATTGGAGATGCCTTATTGAAAACCAGGCACCTCCGCTCCAGCACAGGCCACTGAGTTATAATTTGTACAGGAGAAGCCCTGATAAACTGACTGCATGGACCAGTTTACACTCATCAACTCAGAGTCCTTCTCAAAAACAGTATGGCTCTGTGTGTGTTTCTGTTTGTGTATGTGTTAATGTATGTATTACAATGCACAGCACACACACACACACACACACACACACATGCATCTTTGGGGAGTAGTATGCTTGCTGTGTAGGTATATGTGGAAACCAGAGGCTGACTTTGGGCTGTATTCCTAAGTGGTTTCCCCACCTTGGATTTTGAGCTTTGGTCTCTGCATATTGCAGTCCCAGGTCAACTGGCTGGCCACTATCTCCGAACTCTCACGTTAGGGTTCTGAGCATGTACTCTTATACCTGGATTTTCTACATGTTTGCTGGGTAGCCAGACTCGCTTTACCCAATGAGTCATCTCCCCTGTCCTGTAGTATGGTTTTAATAATGGACAAAGGGACGTGTGCTCTGTGGGTGGGACTCCAATTTATCACATGCCTCTGTTGATTCTTACATGTGTTAACATTTGAAAATGAATGATATTACAATTACAGATGGGTTGGATGGAGAAAGACTAGGTGATAATGAATTTGATAAGGACACAAAGCACTATTAGCTGCTATTTATCAAAACAATTCTAACAAATATCAGAAGAATTTGCAAAGGAAAACTTGCAAAGTATGTTTCTGCAAATAGTACTATTAGGTCAATGTCTATGAAATCTTGAAAATCATCACAAAAGAGGAGGAATCCCCTGAAGACAGGTGGGCCCACATGCAATGCCCTGAGTTATTTCAGGACACTGTCCACCGAGAGGTTGCCATTGTACTGGCTGGTTTTGTGTGTCAGCTTGACACAGGCTGGAGTTACCACAGAGAAAGGAGCTTCAATTGGGAAAGTGCCTCTGTGAGATCCAGCTGTGGGGCATTTTCTCAATCAGTAGTCTAGAGGGAAGGGCCCCTTGTGGGTGGGACCATCTCTGGGCTGGTAGTCTTGGGTTCTATAAGAAAGCAAGCTGAGCAAGCCAGAGGAAGCAAGCCAGTAAGTAACATCCTTCCATGGCCTCTGCATCAGCTCCTGCTGCTTAACCTGCTTGAGTTCCTGTCCTGACTTCCTTTGGTGATCAACAGCAATGTGGAAGTGCTAGCTGAATAAACCCTTTCCTCCCCAACTTGCTTCTTGGTCATGATGTTTGTGCAGGAATAGAAATCCTGACTAAGACAGCCATCAATGACCCTCCTAGCACTGTCTACAGTGCTCAGAGTTGGAAGCAGAAAACAGAACCTGACAGCTTCTGGACCACGGCCTCCCACAGGTATGTTCTCTTCTGGGCAGTGATGTATACATTTAAAAGCAGACTTTTAAAAGCTAAGGGATTTCATGATTAAAGTCAAAAATGATATTTCTGTCTTCCCTTAAAAACTCAGAGGGATGAACAAGAAAGGATTTTTGTTTCTACTAGGCAGGAGCTGATGGCTAAGGATTGGCCACTATTTTTGGAATGACCTGAGTTTCTATGTAACCACCAAAGCAGTCTACTGTTTTTCATGGTCGGCCTGGCCATGGTCGTGATGCTTCTCCTATGAGACTTGGAAGTTTCAAACTTGGCTGCACATCGGAAAGGTGCTGGAGAAGAGGAAAAGAGAGGGAGTGGGAGGGGAGTGGAAGAGAGGTGAGACAAGGAGAAGAGGAGGAGTTGAGAGAAGAGGCAAGGAGGAGAGAGGGGGGAAGGGAAAACAAGTGGAGGACAGGGAAGGGCTGTAGAGGAAGGGACAGGAAAGGAGAATTGAGGAAGGAGGAGAGGAAAAAGAAAGGAAGGGGCAGATGTGGCAGGAAGAGAAAAGCAAAGGTGAGAAAAAAAAACACAAAAGAAGGGGGAAATGTAAGAAGAAAGAAGAAAAAGAGAAGGTAAGTCCGGGCCTACTGTGGAAGGTGGCTGTAGAACCCCCGGGATGAGGCCCCATGGTTCCCAAGCTGCCCTGGTGATTTTGTGTTAGAGGGAGTGAGAGCCAATGCTCCCCCTATAGTTAGCTGAGCTTTCCAGATGCTGCCTCAGCAGAGGATCTGAGCGCAGATCCCAGAAGTGTTCTGAGGAGCTTGAGGATGCACCTGCTATGGTCTCCGTTGGGAGTCTTCTCTCAACTGGCCTTGAGACACCGACCTGCAAACTCTGCTCAGATTGGCTGGGGTAGAGCCGGGTTCTTCATACTGAAATTCCCTAAGACATTTGGAAGCAGGCAGAGCAGAAAGGCTGCTTGCTCCGAACTTTTCTCCTGTGCTTCCTCTCCGTTCAGAGGAAATCAAGGCAAGCCCAGGAAACCAGTCATCTCAGGTCCCAAAGAAGGGAAGTCAAGGTGATAGGCACCAAACACTCCTGGAGAATGCCCAGTAGGCACTGGTTTTGGAAAGCATGCTTGGCATTTGAAAAGACCTTCTCCCTGTTTCTTCAAGCTAGTGACTATTGCAAACAGCTGGTCGCCCCGTGACGAGCTGCCACGTCTCTGACATTAAGAGTAAGGAACGTGTCTGAATCATGGGTAACTCTTCCATCACTGCTCATTTGATGCCATTTGGAATTTCAAAAAAGCTGTCTCTTGTCACAATAAAATCATACAGATAGAAAATGATCAGTATAAAGGACACAGGCTTTTTCTGACTTTGATTTAATTTGCTATAAGTGGCTCAAAGTCCTGGTGAGCAGCGTCTTATTTTTACAGTCCAAATATTGGTGAGGAGCAGAGCTAGGAAATGAAGAAATTCTGAGATCAACGGGATAACAGGCTCATCTAGAAGGTGAAAGTTAAACGTCTTTCACTTTCTTTTCTGTGAGGCACTGATGCCTTAGTAGTCAGCTTGGAGTCATGTCAAGTCACATGCTGCTCCATCCACATTCCCAGGACATGTCATGAGGACTCTGGGTGTCCCTTGGAAGTATATAGAAGGTCTGGTTGTTTTTTCCTCAGAATTTTCATGTGCAAATAGCAATGGTAACCATGCTGTCTTGCCTTTAGCAGTGGTTCTCAACCTTCCCTATGCTGAGAACATAGCAGTCTCAACAGTCCCTCAGGTTATGGTGAGACCCCAGCCATAAAATTATCTCATTGCTACTTTATAAATGTAATTTTACTATTGTAATGAATTGTAAATATCAGATATGCAACTACAAAGGGGTCATGTCCCACAGGCTGAGAAGTACTGATTTAGGGCAAGCCACTGTGTAGCAAGCCTCCTGGGGGGCATTTACATACCACACATTGATTCCTCCTGTCCAGTATCATCTTTGCCCTCTGACTGTCCCAGTCTCAGAGCCTTCTCTGCTTTTCCCGATAAACATCTTTTCAATCCTCAGGCTCTGCAGTTTATCTTCTCTGACTGAAATGCTTTCTCTGGTTTGTCTACATTTCCCTCCTTATTTAGCTCTATGCCTCTTACATCACCTTTTAAAACCTCAGTGGCTGGGCTACTCTCTAAGAACACATTCTATTATATAGCCCAAGTAGGACTAATCCTCTATTGAGCTGCATATGGACCCTGGTGTGTTCCTACACAGCAGTTTGTAGACGTGCCTCTCAACAGCACCACATAGCTAGAGCCACAGTTTAGAACTAACAACCACCATTGGATGCTGGCTCTCACCCTCTCAGCTCAAATGACAGAGCTCTGATTTTCACCATCCAAGTATTGGTGAGGAGTGGAGCAAATAATGAAATTCCTACTTGAGAAAGTTGATGAAACTCTCTTTCTCCACTATCTTATTTTTTCAGCCCTAGAATTAAACTAATAGCTTTGAAATATGCTAGGTAAGGGCTGCACCTGAGCTTTACCCCAGCCCCTCTACCCTATCTTTAAGTTGAGAACACCACTTTACCCATCCAACGGGCATGTTATATGATTGGCAGCGAGATGTGTAAGGAGCTATCTTTAGCAGTTACATATACAAATTATTTTACTGAGGTCAAGGATTTTAACATTTTATTCATTAATTTATTCCTCTTATATTTTTTCCTTAGCACCTATATCTGCTTAAAAATATCGGATAAATTCATTGATGATACTAAGCCAAAAATCATTACATCAATGACTACAGGAGATACACTTTTATGAAAGAAAAGGATATATAAATAAATATTCCTTCTCCCTTATGTGTTGGCATGTATATCAAGTTGGGAGAGCATTTGTCTGTAGTTAGGGTAAGAGTTTATATTATTTATCCCTAAGATAGATAAAAATACAACTATTTTGTTCTATTTCTCAAAAATCCTACCGTAGAAGGACAGTATGGAGTTACTCCCTTACATGTAACAGCTAAAATCAGACCAAACAACAAGAAGACAGACAGGATATATGAATCACTGTCTTTGCGGATATCAGATAAAGGCAATGAGCAATGCACATATCAGAAGCATTGAGTTCCTAACTTGCTGACTGGAGAGGTTTAAGACTGTAATGTAAAGAAGGCCTCCGGTCCAGTCCAGCGTTCTAGCGAGAGTGTACAGGACTAGCTACTTGCAGAGGCCAAAGTAGAATGTTTTGAGACAGAGCCCAAGAGAGGAGAGAGCTCCTGTGGAAGAGAACTCCAGACCTGGAGGAAGATCCCTTGAGCGTTCATCTGGATGTCTTATGGACATGACTTCAGACTGGAGAATGAGCTGCCTCAAAAGCATCAGACGAACTGCCATCAAATCTCACTCAAGGGTAGACAGAGCTCCGACTCTCGCCTGTCTGAGAAGAAGCTTCACACTGTGCAGTCTTCAGGGATTCAGAAGTGATGTGTCTCAGTAAGGAGGCACAATAGGCTCCAGAGTCAATAATTGCTGCTCTCATTCCCACTAAGGCATCTTAAGACCAGGACTTCAGAGAATTCAATTGTCGCTAAAAATCAACTACTTCAAAGAAGGCATAAGATACTTTATGAATAACTCAAAACAAATCATGGACCTTAATGCAAGACTTGAAATCCTGAAACTTCTAGAATAGCATGTAGGAACAATCTGTTATAACCCTAGTTTGGGGAGAGATGACCCAGATGTATCACCAATAAAGTGATCAATAAAAACAAAGCATAATTAATTTGAACTTTATTAGAATAAGGAACTTCTAGTCTCTTAGAGTCACTGTTGGCATGGAGAAAAATGTTGTAAAAATTTGGTGTTTTAAAGAATATATGTCCACATTGGGTAAAGAATCCTTAAGTCTCAATGATAAGAAAAAAGTATAATTAAATAAGGAACAAAATACCCATGAAAGGATATAGGTACAGAGACAAAATTTAGAGCTAAGATGAAAGGATGGACTATCCAGAGACTACCCCATCCGGGAATCCATCCCATCATCAGCCACCAAACNNAGATACTAANNCACATGCCAGCAAGATTCTGCTGAAGGGACCCTNATATAGNGGCCTCTTGTGAGGCTATGCCAGTGCCTGGCAAACACAGAAGTGGATGCTCACAGTCAGCTATTGGATGGAACACAGGGCCCGCAATGGAGGAGCTAGAGAAAGTACCCAAGGAGCTGAAGGGGGGCTGCAACCCTGTAGGTGCAACAACAATATGAACTAACCAGTACCCCCAGAGCTCATGTCTCTAGCTGCATATGTAGCAGAAGATGGCCTAATGGGCCATCATTGGGAAGAGAGGCCCCTTGGTCTTGCAAACTTTATATGACCCAGCACAGGGGAAGGCCAGGGCCAAGTAGTGGGAGTGGGTGGGTAGGGGAGCAGGGGCTGGGGGAGGGTATAGGGAACTTTCGGGATAGCATTTGAAATGAAAAAAAAAAAAAGAAATGTAAATGCAGTAAATACCTAATAAAAATTGAAAAAAGGAAAAAAAAATAGACAAAATGTTTGAACAGCTACTTTATCCTAGGAGATAAGATGAAAAGCAGACATATAGAATGTCTTTTAATGAGTTGGACATAAAGGAAATGCTACATGTGTCTGAAATTGTCCCAAATTGAAAATACTACACCAAATGTTGGTGTGGTTGTAGAAAACCTAGAATGTTCATACCTGAGGCTATAAATTGCTAATCCTCTGAACTTCCCCCTGCGGTGTATGCTTCTCACTTCTGGCTTCACAAATGAAAGACGGACAGACAGACCAACCGAAACACACACACAGCACGCTCACACACATCCATATGTTTAGTATGTTCTAAGCAGCTCAATGGCTGGGCCTCTCTTGCTATCCCAGATCCAATGGGGAAGTGGTCCCCGAGGCTGCCTCCCTGATTCTTACGTGGCAGGATGCTTTCTCTCCTGCTCCCTCAAGTCTGATCCTTCTCTCCTGCTTCCTTGCCCACGGAAATCTCAAGTCCTGTCTCTGTCTCCCTGCCCAGCATTAGACTGTGGCCACTTTATTTTACCAATCAAAGCCACCTGGGGGCAGGGAACGTTCGGGTCTTGCAGGCAGACCTGCCAGTTCCCATGTAATGTTGGGAGCCGATTAACACAAATAGCCTTAGAATCAATCCACAATTGAAACTGAAGCTGCTTTGGCACTGGTTTCCTAACTTCCTGATCTAGGATCCAGTATCTCACTGTTTATAGCTCTTGGCTTTGGATCCTCTGTGTCAAACATATTCTCTGACTGATTTACCTTTTCTCATAGTGACCAAGACAGTGGTAGGAGTAAGTATTCATAATTTTCTAGGCATAATCTTAGCAGACATAATGTGAATCTTTATTATAAAGTCAAGAAAAATCTTTTAAATCTCATTGGCTCTGTCGGTCACAAGTGATGTCTCCAGTTAACTAGGCTAGGGAAAATAATGGCAGTTTTCCTGACTTGACATTACCTTCTCTCTAAACCTAGTGGTAGAGAAACAAAACAAAACAAAACAAAACAAAACAAAACAAAACAAAACAAAACAAAACACTCAAAACATAACCAGTGCAAGTGTAGAGATGAGATTTACCAGGAAAATTGGGGTATGACTCCACACATCTCAGAGAACTGCAGAATATAAACTCAAGACCAAACATAATAAAACACACAAAATCATTTTTTGACAAAATACCACTAAAATCATGATCCCTAGCTGTGCTGTAACTACCCTTTGAGTATTACCCAGACTAACAGATACAGAAGTGGATGGGCCTGGTCAGTGTTATAGCTATCCTAGCAATATTTTAGATAATGCATGTATTTTTAAATGCTGTGATCTAGTATATATTAGACATAAAGATGCTTGCTTTATTGCACAATTCAAACATTTTTCATAGAACCATTTAATTTTATAATTCCAAACTACCTTTGATGTTTACTTTGACAAGATTATTGACTGTAAGAAAGCAGGGTATGTAGAGATGAGAGTGACCACAGGAAAGAAATCCAAACAACTGCTTTGTGATATTTTTTATTGATCACATTCCACGCACTGAGCACTTGTGTTCATTGTTTGTTGTTGGTGGCCAGTGAGGAAGACATCTTCCATTTGATCATGAACTGTCAGCAAAAAAATTCCAGTACTCCTTAATGTGTATGTATACATAGGGGACACACATATGCATACACACAGACACATAACACACAGACTCATAGACACACTCACAGCTGAAGATCAATACAGGTGCATCTGCATCTTCTGGGATGTCTTAGTCTCACTAGATAGAATAATGATGAAATCAGGAAAGCTAATCCTTAGAACGTTTTCATTCCATCCATCACAACCAGAAATAAATGAGTTTCTACTTATTTTTTTATTGTCTAAAATGTTTTTTCTTTCTCAAAGCTCAGCATCAGGAGGGCACAGGATGACAACATCCTCTCTCTCCTCCAGCAGGAGGGTCACAGGGTCACAGGTATGAACCATGGCAGGAAGCCTTTTCTCCCTTCCCTTAAGACCTTGGGGGAGTTTCTATTCTTCACTATTTTGCAAACGGGAGGCTTTAGTGCAGTTTCTCAGGAGGAAGGTCACACTGCAGAGCTGGAGATGCGGAGGGAACTGGAGGCTGCACCAGGACAGAAATTTACCTGCGCTCTGGATGCAAGATGTCGTAGAGCATTTATTTGTCCCTTTATGCGCTATCAATGTCCCCTTTGCAAGGACCCTTCATTCAAGTCATAAAGGAGAGTGGAATAGAATTGTGACTGTCCCACCAGTTCTTTGTACTGTGGTAAGCAAGAGTATGTTGGCTGCCAAGAATAAACATGGGTTGGTCATGGGAAACTGATGTTCCAAGGCTCTGTGAGGAAAGGTGGATCATCAGGAGTGCTCAGAACTTTTTCCAGACAGGATTTAAACCTGTGTGCACTAGCAAGAGTATTTAACATAATTTTTAATTTTCCTTATCAAAAGGGCCATTGACCTACTTGCCTGTTACCCTTACAGATAAATTAATTCATGAAGTCCCTAGAAAGATCACCTTCCCCAGTGCCCGGATCTTTGCATACCTGGCTCCAGGCAATGGCACTGACTCACTGGATGCTCCCCAAGGAATCTGAATTAAGTGTTAGGGACTATATAGTCAGATGGTCACAATGTGTTGGAGCTAAAGCTCATAAGGCTCCTGGCAGATGCGGATGGTGAATGTGGACTCTATTTCTTATTTGCCAGTGTCATCCTTGTCCTTTGTGGGCCTTTCATGGTATCGGTGGGTTTTAGGCTACCCAGGCTCCCAGCAATCCTTTGATTCATCCCTGTCTGGGGTCTGAATGTTGACAACATCAGTTTTGAGCAGTGTTGTCTTCCTGGCTTATAGGCAGCCACGTGTTCACTTTTTACATGGCAGGGGCAGGACGGAAGGAAGCATTCTGATGCCCCATTGCCTTATTGTAAAGGTAATGATTCCATCAAGAAGCCTCGCCCTCAAGGTCCAATCTAATCCTACCCATCACTCAAAGGCCCCATTCCCAGATACTATTACACTGGGGATGGGACTTCGCTAGATGGACCTAGGAAACACCAGTAATCTCTAGCACTGCATTCCTGCCTGTTAGTCCTACAATAAGCTGCTTGCTGAGTTAATGTGAGTAGATTTCTGTGCTGTGATTGACAGGCCACCATCTCAGGCCTCCCTTGGGCCTTAGAGTATGTAAAGTACTATAGTTAGCACTCATATTGCTTCTCGCAGTAAGTTTATGAGATAGAAGCATACTTGTTACTATTAATGTTATTTTTATTAGAATATCTAACATGAGATCTACCCTCCAATATTGGTAACTGATGGTATGGTGTTGTAGTCAGGTTTCCAGAATGCATCCATGGGATTGTGAAACTTACACCTGTTGAACAGGGGTGTGGAGAAAATAATTTTGAAGGAAGAGAAGTAAATTGTCATAGTTCAATTGTCACACAAGAAGTCAGTGGTGGGTTAGGATCTTAACTTAGGATTTATGAGAGAACATTGTCATATCTATAGCTGACATTTTTCCCCTCCCCCCATATTTGGTCACATAGGTTTAGCTAATGCCTAAGAAGGGTGAAAGACATTGGCTTAGATAGCATGCCTTGGATACCCAGTTTCTGACAAGACACCTCACTGCTAGCTATTAGTATCTCTGGCTTTTGTTCTGCTATCCCAAAGGGTTTTTGCTCTCATGTCATGGTTCAAGATGCTCAATTTCTGTACCATATTCTAAGAAAAAAAGGAGAAAAGGGGAGGTAGGAAAGGGGCAAACCTACCTTTAAGGATGTATGCTTCAAGTCACACAAGTAAGTTCCTAATGTAATACATCTACCCCAATGCATTTACCTGTACTTCAGTTCCCATCACCAATGAAGGATGAGCTCAGATTCTCCATGGATCTTTTAATGAATTGATGCCATTGGCTGTGGCCAGCTGTGCAAGGCCAACAGTAAATTTCCTCTATTGTGAATTATTAGCTTTGTCCTCACGTGTTAAGCATCTGCTTATATCGATTTATTGTTTTCAGGATGTAACAGATTTGAGTTCACAGTTAGACAACTTGGCCTATGCACATCAAAATCTTTGGCCGCTGTCATTTTGAAAATGTGCATTGGTATACTAATCATCTCAGCTAAATCAGGCTCTACTTCACTAGCAGGAATAAGATTGCCAGTCTCTCTGATGATTCTCCAGGCCGAGTTTCTATAATACCAGGCTTTCCCAT
Source organism: Mus pahari (assembly GCF_900095145.1). Lineage (NCBI taxonomy): Eukaryota > Metazoa > Chordata > Mammalia > Rodentia > Muridae > Mus > Mus pahari. Next base: position 165,876,225 of record NC_034590.1, on the reverse strand, counting down.
TGCTTGGCTTTCCTCCCTCATGAGTGAAACCTAAAACCTCTGAATTTCTTGGGTATTTTTGGAAGATGTGCTGGAACTGTAGGTTTCTATCTTAAAGTCGAGGATGTTGAAAAAAGTTCTGTCTCTGATGTCACTTTCTTTTAGACAAGTTTAACATCATGTGCTCTAAATGTTCCACTAAGAGTCTCATTCTGGAGTGGAAGACACTGGATGCCGTCACTCATCATCTAAGAGATGGCAAAGTCTAAGAAATGACCTAGGTGAGGCCATCAGGAAGACCAAGTAATAGAGCCGTGGAAGGGGACTTCGTATCACTCTGCGAGAGCTGAGGTGGAAGGGGACTTCGCAGTTCACTCTGCGAGAGCTGAGACTATAATTCAGGACTCATAGGTTGATACGCTTTGCCACCCGGCTTCTGCCCTTCCGGTAACCTCGTAGGAAACACTCTCTGGGCTGACAAGGTGGCTCAGTAGTTAAAGCCCTTGTTGCTCTTATAGAGGACCTAGGTTGGATTCCCAGAATCTACATGATGGCTTACAACCACCCTAACTCCAGTTCCAGAAGGTCCATTTCACTTCTCTGACTTCCACAGGCTCTCAGCATACATGGTGAAAATACATACATGTAGACAAAACATTCTTCATACACACAAAGGTAAGTAAGTGAATTAAATATTAATTAAATGAAAGAAATAGAGCTGACCTTAGAAGAACCAGTGGGCATCTAAGCATCCCAGGACCCTCAGGCGAAACTCAGCATACTGTGACCTGGTGCCCTAGCCCTAGTTCATGTCTGTGGAGGACCAGGGATGTATGTGCCTCTTGTGCTATCAACTTTGGCCCAGAAGATTTCATTCTCCTTGCTGGAGGCAGTAGTAAAAAGATGTGACATGTGGTTGGGCTGGGCTGGAACTCTATCTCATCCCTTCCCCCTAAGGCCATCACAAAGTTATCAGTCTGCTTTCTTATTGCTGTCTGAGCCAACAAAGCTCCACTATATCAGAAGCCCAGGGGTGGATTTGGAATAACTTATCATCTTGGGGAAGCCCCTTTATTGATTTTTACAACCTTCAGAAATAAATAGGTTTAAGAATTCTGTGTGATTGATGTGAATGTAAATGCCAAGGAAAGCCATAAAGGTTTGACACTTATTAAAAAGTGTTGCCAGAAAGTGTGAGTGATTATTTTAATATTGGCTCTGCATGGCACATATCTGCCCACTTCTCCCTAATTTCCCCACAGATGGGCCACTGTGCATGCTATGCCCTTGTGTGGCAAATGAGAAACAATGTTTGGAATTAAGCTTTAAAGAAAGAATTGCGATTGTTTTCATTATAAGTCATCCAGTATGGTTCTCAAGTTAGAGAGCCTTGTGGGCACTGTAGAATTAGGGTGACAATTGGCATGGAACTGAGAGCCAAAGCAGGGAATGTGGACATTTGTGCCAATGCTCAGTTTCTAGGGGAAATGTATTTTGCTATTAATTATTTTTAAATGCTAAGTATCTTCAAGACTTTTAGCTACATACAACTTGAGAAATATAATGGGACTCCTCTAATCAAAGCTCCAACCTTTAACTCCAGAAGATGCTGTTAGTGTCCATGTGGAAGGAGACCCTGAAGTCTGTTGGGTAAATAATCTACATGTGAAACCCTGTTTAGTTATGATTAGACTACCAACAGACTTCTCTAACATATGTGCCAAATCCACTAGACACTGGGATTCTGCAATAACTGCTGATGGAGACTGGGCTGTTCAGCATGGCTTTGGTGATCTCTGGCTGTTGGTGATCTCACTAGAAACAGATCCCATCTTCTTTTACTGGCTCACACACCTGCTTCCACGGACAGTGCTACAGAAGTGACCTCTGTCCTGTCTTCTAGACAGACCTGCAGAGATTAGAAGGCATTTTTAGAAACTAAAGGATAAAGCAAACGGGGATTCATTTTTCTAGATTCACCAAACGAGCAATTGGCCTCTCAATAAAATTTAATATTGAAATGGACCACAAAATGTTTCCTGATATAAGTATCAATATGCTGCATGAAGTACTTAGAATGTGTTGTTTAGAATTTAGAATTGTGTTTTTTATTGGGAGTTCAATTCAAGTGTGCCCTATATTTTCCTGGTAAACATGGAGGCGTTTTATTAATTCCTGACTGGGCTGCCCCCTTACTGTAGCTTGGCTAATTACACTTGCTTGGTGAAAAATCTGTTAAGATTCCCTTCCATGGCCTCAGTATCCACCTGGCTCTAGAAAGTCTACTTGGTCCCCTTCAAGGACCTAGCTTGTCCCAGTCCCAGAATCTCATCTTTTGCTCCAGTCTTCCCAAGCCTAAGCTCGGAACACTGTTTTCATAACATTTAATTCCATAGACTCCTTTGGCTGTCTGTTTCCTGATACAGGGACCACACAGCTGGATACAGGGACCACAGCTAGATAGTCCCTCAACAGGTGTCTTAGGGCCAAGCAGCCCAACTTGCACCTCATTTTTCTCACTCTCTGTGGCAACTCCTCCACTCAAGGGTGGGTCCAATGGCTAGCCTTGCAGATATTAATATGTGTTACAGGAGGTGAAATGGAGTATTACAGAGGAAAATGGCCATCCAAGGAGGTGATTTAGACTGAATCGCAAAATGACTTCTAGAAACTTAAGACATGTTAGTGTTTGTGTATATATGAATACATATACATGTATACATACAAATGCATGCATACATGTATATATTTTATATCATATATATGTATATGTACATCTTCATGCGTACATTTACATATGTACATATCACATGTATTCTAATTTCATTCTGAACATTCATTTTTTATAAATACATAAAGTAAATTTTCAGAACAAGATTATTTTTTTTTTAGCAGCACAAACCTTATCTTCTTGTCATACTGCTGTGAGGGTGTAACCCCTGTGAAAGGAGAGGACATATGTATGTTACATGGTTATAGTGATCCTGGGCCAATTTCCAGGTCCTCTGCAGTGTCGTGGACATCTATTCAGTGACAGTGCTGGTCATCAATCCATGATACATGAAAGCAGCATGTTTATGTCTATAGTTAAGTATCTGTATGCACTTTATGCCTTCATAAATTACTTTATGACTTTTATATATTTAAATATGCATAGATATAACTCATGATTTATAATTTTATCCTGTATATGTGAGTTGCTGATCTCTGCATTTTTAATAAGTTAAAAAGCAGTTGATTTCTCTAATTTGTCTTTTTTTTGTTTACTCATAAGTTTTCACATGAATCAAAGATCATTTCCATAACTACTTGCAGCAATTCATTTGCAAAATCTTTCTCTTTGAAGCTTGCTTTAATCTAGGCATGCATTATCTCTCATGAGGCCTATTGATACTCTAGTAGTAATGCATTATTATATAAAACACATCCTTGGCCCAGCTTATAGAGGAAATAATGGTTACTAACTCTAACTCCAAGGTCACTTTTGAGGCATAGACCTGGTCCAAGGTGCTTACCCACATTCCAGACCTCTGTACTCCTCTCTCCAAGACTGGCAAGAATGCTTCATGGAATGGGGGAATGGGAACTCCTTTTCTGACATCCTTGGTGGCACACCCCTACTGCTCAGGAGTCTTGACACCTGATTCAGTTTTTCCTATGTGTTGACTTCAGGCAAATTTAGCCGTGCTAATCAGTTCTCCTGAGGGAAATAAACAGTGCCACCCAAATACCTCATGCAACAGAAATCTTGAAGGTTCTTAGAAATGTCAATGTCAATGACAACTGTTCAATTATAGGAACTGGTGGCTTTGACAAAATAGAATAGAAAATGCAAATAAACTTTCCTGTTTGTTCTTCTTCTAGGAATCAGGTTATGAGTTGATCTTTTCACCATTTTAGCCTGAAAGGGAGCTCAATTTCCTTTTATTTTAGTAAGTGTGAATTATGGACTTGCCATGTGCCAGGCACCGAGAAAGGAGGGATGGGAGAGAGGTTAGAACATGAGGAGCAACAGGAGTTTACAGCCTACCTTGGATATAGTATGGGAAGAGCAATTGATTTGTCTGCAAGATGTGCTGGTAGCTTGTGTATGAGGTTGATGAGTTCATTCTGCCCTCGAACCATAACATTTTCCATCATTTATTCATTCAACAAATCTTTCTTGAGCTTTGGTTAAGTTTCAAGCATTCTGTTTAGTGCTGGGGATAAAACAATGAACAAGTCAGACGGTTTCTGTTTTCAGAGCTTAGGGTTAGTGAGACAGACACATTGCAGCTACACATTTAAATCATCAAAAGCTACAAGACATCCAGGGCACTTTAGCAATCACTGGGGAATTCAAAAGAACTGATCTGAAATGGTATCTCAGAGAAAGGTCTTCCAAGGAAATTACACATTGGTTGAAGTTTAAGGTACATGGGGATGAGGCAGTTGGAGAACAGAGGAAATATGAGCACACACGTGAGATGATATGACATGGGGATGTACTCTGACACAGGCTAGAAGTAGAGTTCTTCTGTGTTCTAAGTGTTCATCTTATTTTCTGCTCCTTCCCCAGCCTCTCTTCTTGAGTTGCCAGTTGTCACCAGTATCGAGACATCTGCATCCTTTCAGCTTTGCCTCTATTTATCAGGTGAATACTGGGTTCTTTCCCAGAAAAGAATAAATGGATAGGTAGCTTGAGAAGAATAGAATCTACCTCTCCCAGGAGCAGAATTTCAAGAATCTCTCCTGAGAGACTATCATGAATGACACTCAATATCAAGACTGCTGTGATTCTGCTTTATAATCTGAAAATAAAAAGTTGACTTCAGAGAGGTCTGCCCTGGCTCTGTCACCCATGTCAAGAGGCATGCATTAGAAGAGGGACCTATGACCAGGAATTTCTGAGTGCTTTGGAACTGTATTTTGCCCATTCCTTGGAACATTTCAGAGTTGGTGTGATTATTATATACCCCATTTTATACAGGGGGCCTAAGACATAGCAAGTAGGCAACTTGCTAAGATCAGAGCTGTTAAAAGAGAGGTTGGCTTTAAATTCTCAAAATCTGATTAGAATAACTAGACCTTTAAACACTAAATTCCCTGAGGATCCCCCAATAGTTACGATCATAACTTTCTAAAATGTTGAACCAATTTTCAGAAAAGAAGATGTTCTCAGAGCCAGACAGTAACATCCCACAACCAACCCTGCTATCTGACTTATTACAATACTATGAATCCAAGTTTGGGTTTAGATCTTTTGTTTTCTGGGCCTAGTGATGCATTCCTGTGATCTCAGCTGAACTAAAGGTAGAGGCAAAAGAATTGTAATTTCTGATAGTCTGATTGAGCTATAGGTCTGGTTCAAGACAGCCACATCACAAGACCTTGATTCAAAATAAATGAAAGACAGCTGAAGGAATGAATCACAAACTCAAGATTAGAGAAAATGAAGCTGCAGTACTGCTCTGCACAAGAATGGGCCCTTCGACAATCTGGCATGCATGGAGGATGGACTCAGGGAGCCCCAACCCTTACTGATGAACTATTTGGCATAGTGAGCTTCTAGAATTTTGGTTTCTTAAAAAAAACCACAAAAATATTATAATAATATGTTTCATTTTAATCCCAAATGTAGGGATGTGTGGCTGCTTCAGATTGTCCATAGCATGTGACTATGTTTTGCCTCATGCTCTAGCAGAGGCATGCTTTTGCCAGCTACAGAGAGTTTCTGCAATAGTTCAACATTTGGAATTACAGAGCTTCTCAGGGGGTATATAAGTGCTAGGATACCAAGAGTTGGGGTGGGTGGTTGTTGGTCATTCAGGAAGGTTGGTTTGGTTTGGTAGTGGTCATGTTCAAGATCTCTCTTGATCCCTCTCTCAATCTCCCCCCTCCCATATATTCTTTTTTCTCTCCTATGTAGTGGTAGGGGATAAAGGGTGGGAAAAGAAGAACTCACCAAGTAGCAAAAACTAGCTATAAGCAAAGAAAACACAAGAAGAAAGAAGTTGGATTCAAGGATCTCTCTCTCTCTCTCTCTCTCTCTCTCTCTCTCTCTCTCTCTCTCTCTCTCTCCCCTCTATTCTTATTTTTCTCCTATCTAGTGATAGAGGTGACACTTGGAGATAAAGGTTGAGAAAGAGAGGAATCCACAAAGTTGCAAAGACCAGATACAAGAAAAATAATTTGCTATCAACTGACTTACTAAGAGAAAGAGTCATTGCCTTCAGTAATGAACCCGTTGTTGATGCAACAGGTTTCCAAGGGTAGTTCGAATCTATTGTTCACACAACTAGGTCTGGCTTGCAAAATGGATCATGAAACAAAACCCAAAGCTGTGAATCTGGCTAAAAGATTGTTAGGAAGGGAAGGTATTGATAGGGATGTGAAAGAGATGCAAGGGGCTAGGAGCAGGGAGAAATCAGAATGCATCTTAGACGTGTATGAAATTGTCCAATAATAAACTTAATAGAAATAAATGTTAAAATTATAAATATATATATATATATATATATATATATATATATATATATATATATATATATATATTGAAGGATATAGCAGCTCAGGGGTAGAATGCTCACTGAACACAAACAAGGATTTGGGTCCTAGCTCCAGTACTACAAGCAATAAAACAAATACTCTCCTTCCCTCTTACTCAGGCCTTTGTTGGTTTGATTGCCTAATATAAAGTTTATAACTGCAGCTCACTGAGTTGTGTTCTCCTAAACACAGATGCAGAAGCATGGCACTTTTACTCCCCCCAAGTGATTTAGGCCATTCTCATTGATAGATTTATAAAGTGTAAGTGTGAGAGGGCTTGAGTTTCCGTTGCTCCTCATTTCAGTTCCACAATGCCCCCTAGAATTTTGTGTTTATCACATGCTGCTGCAGAATGCAGTCGCTCATTTACAATTTCTCCTCCCATCTTTCTGCCAAGAACTTTTATCACTGTGTTTCACCATGGTGCAGAGGATTTATCACCTCATCAGTTAGGAGGACTTGAGCAGTCCTTCAGGAATAGCATCATTTCTAATTAGTTTCTTGTCAGGGAATGACAAGGAAGCAAGCACACTGACTGCAAGAAGAGAAGCTTCCAGGAGTTGGATGGAGCCTCCCGAGTCACTAGAGTGATTTTTCTCTTACATGGGGAGAGGTGTTGACAAATGGATCCTACTTCCTGTCTCAGAAAGGAAACAATTACAATGAACCAGCTATTACTTTTCCCTTAAGGACTCTCTCTCCAGGAGACTTTTGGGCATAGTGTAGTAAGAATTGGACAGTGGCCTCAGAAATTGAGCTGGTCCAACTGACCTACTTTTTCCAGCATCTAGCAAGTAGAGATGACCTTGGGTTAGAGCTGAAAGCAATGGCCTTCACATGGAAGCAGTTCACTGCCATAAAATCACCCAGAAGTGATTGAAACAAATTTATGGGGCCAGGATTTCACATGACTTTGAATAGGAGGAAGCCACAAAGACATACTGCTTCATTTTATGGGCTACAGAAGTAGCCTATAAAGAGAAGAAATTTTTAGATGAACATCAGACTAGAAATGCTTGCCAATGCAATAAGTAAAGAAGAAAAGTGATTGGATAGGAAGGAATAAAACTTCCACAAATCAGCCATACTATGTGTATCTACATGGAAGATGTATAAACAAACAAGAACAATTTTAGAATTGGTACTCTTTTGGAAGAATTAGGGGAAGGATTGAAGGAACTGAAGGGGATAGCAACCCCATAGGAAGACCAACAGTGTCAACTCACCTGGGCCCTGGGAACTCCCAGAGACTGAGCTACCAATCAAAGATCATACAAGCACTACCCCAAGGCCCCTGGAACATATGTAGTAGAGGACTGCCCTGTCTGTCCTCACTGGGAGGGAATGGGCCTAATCCTATAGAGACTTGATGCCCCAGGGTAGGGGGATACTCACAGGCACCCTCTTAGAGGTGAAGAAGAGTGGATATGGGGGATACTCAGAGGCACCCTCTTAGAGGTAAAGAAGAGTGGATATGNACCCTCTTAGAGGTAAAGAAGAGTGGATATGGGGGATACTCAGGGGTACCCTCTTAGAGGTGAAGAAGAGTGGATTTGGGGGATACTCAGGGGCACCCTCTTAGAGGTGAAGAAGAGTGGATAGGGGGAAAGAACTCTTCAAGGGCCAACTGGGAGGGGGCAACATTTGGGATATAAATAAACCAAATAATTAATTAATTAAAAAAGAAAAACACAATGTATACTGATAATGAACCACTTGGAAATATTTTTTTTTTAACCAAGTGTTTTCATTTGACTTGTGAGAAAATGCAGATAAAGAAGACCAAAATCCAAATGTGGGGAGAGACAAAACTTAACATCACAAAATGTTAATATGGTTCTGCATAGAATGTACAGCAGCTTTTAAAATTCAGACTTAAAGATAAGAGAAAATTACATTGAAAAGAAAGAATAAAGTTAGGAAAAATCTCATTAATGTTTTTGGAAAGACTTGCTATAAAGCTATAGTAACCAAATGTAGGGATAAAGGCTCAATTAGTAAAATAGGATAATTTTACTAGTTTTAAAGCTAAAACTATAAAATATAATCAATTTGCTGTTTTATTTTATTTTTTATTGACAAATAGAAATTGTACATGACAAAATTTGGCATTTTAATACACATATACATGGGAAATGGATTCTTGCCAAAGTTGAAAGTTAACTTACTAGAGAACGTAGTCTTTCCAGCTGTTGCCATCTGTGCTAACTAAAGAAATTTCTTCTTAGACTGCACCTCTTTCACAAAACTTACTTCAAAATGCATCATAGTTATGACTGTAAGCACGACACACAGAAAGGTAAGATTTTACAAGAAGAGGGTAGGCAGACACATGCTACCAAGTATAAGATAAATAAATGGAAAATCCAAGTTGGACTTCATTAGACATTGAAAGCTGGTCTTTGTAATAAAGGACAGCACTACAGACTGGGAGATCACAGTTGTAAGTTGCTTATTTGTACATAACTTATACTAAGAACATTTTTAAAAACACAAGTTTACGGTTAAAAGAGGAAAATTAGAACAACACATTACCAAAGACAATGTACAGAAAACAATTAAATACATGAGAAGATACTTAACAGTATGTGTTACGTGTTAGGAAAATGAAGATTTAAAACCATGACCTCAATGAGTGCCTATGAGAAGAGGTGAAGTAGAAGTGCTTATACTACCATGCCAAGACTTTAGCGAACATGATGCGTTATAGCTTGTGATGAACAGCTACTCCAGAAAAACTTATAGCATTAAACATACAAGCAGAAGAGGAAATAGTTCACTGGGTATGAACACCTACCAGGCAAGCAAGAGGGCCCAATGTGAGTTTGAAGTTGAATCCCCAGGACTCACATAAAGCTAGGCATGGCCATGCATTGGGCATAGGTGCAGCAGATCCTGGGCTTGCTAGCTACATGGTCTAGATAATCCTGTTCCCTAGCAATATGCTTTATGAAGTCACTCTATCTGAGCTGGGTCTAGGGCTGGGAGTATAGCTCAGTGAAAGTTTGTCTAGCATATCTAAGGCTTTTGTACCTCCCCAACAGCCACTCCATGGGTCACCAGGTCATAACCTCTATTTGCTGTTGACAGACTCGCTGGTTTCCTGAGAAATCCGAGTCCTCTAGTAGAGGTGACTCCTCAGTGCTTGTTATACAGTTGGAGTCATGCATACATGCTTTCAATAACTTTTTACAGAAACAGGAACCTTCCTAATTTCAGTCTGAACTCAGACCTACAAGGGGAGTAAAGTCATCAAATTTCAATGGCACTCTAGTGCACCAATATTAAATATACCTTCCTCGATGCACAGCTTCTATATATCAGTTCTGATCCCCATTTTTATGTCCAGTACCCTTAAGGCTATAAATAACTTACTCTTGTTTTGAGCAAAGAGTTCAAAGGACTTAAGTTTGTTCTCTGCTGCCCTCAGTCTAGGCTTCTAGCATCTTCCTGAATAGATAGAGATGCTTGACATAGCTAGAAGCAAGCCTCCAGTACCTGAATTCCACCCTAGGCTACCTATTTAATTTCAGATGTCCCTTTTTGATGAATTTCTACAGTGCTACAATTTCACGGGCTTGCCTAATCCTTCCAAGAGGAAAGGGGATCTTAAAAGATAGAGGAGCTGCAGCAAGCCTCCAGTGAGCCTTTTCTTCCTAGCTCCTCCCCGCTTCCTGCACCCCTCCCCTTACTCTGTTCCATTATGTCATTTGATAAATGCAGAGATGAGTATTGTTGTGCTGGAGAGCAGTTTCTGAAAAGTAATTGTTAAGATTTTTAAGCATCTGGTCCAGTCTCACATCTGGTCCTGTCTCAAGGTTCTGCTTCTTCTCTCTGGGAAGGAGATGCAGTCACAGCTAACGTTGGGGTAGCCCTTGCACTTTGGTGCCTCGGAGGAACATTAGAGGACACAAGTGGTGGGAAGCTCTGCCATTCTAAAGGCTGGTAAAATTTTCCACAGCAAATTTTATCTAGGACATCTTTATTCCAAATTAAGGATTAACACCAGTTTGTAAGATGCCAAAGATGAAGGGTAACTTGGGCTTTCAAACGCCCAGGTGGCTGGGCAGAACAGCTCCGTGTTCATGATTTTGGAAGGACAGAATGTCTGCTTACTCACTTAATAGCCGTGGCTGTGTTCTGGACATGAGTTGTGTTCCATTCCCAGAGAAGGATTTGGCAGCAATGCCCTGCAATAAGGGGAAGTATGTTTCCTCTGATGGACAACCTTCTTGGCTTCTAACCATAATAATGAGACACACTCTTTCCTTTATCTGATGCTTCGAGGCTCAGTTGGGAACAAAACCACTGTGTGAAATTTTGGGTTTTTAATCTACTGTTAAGCTATTTCATAACCAGAAAGGAAACAGCACAGAGCCAAACTGAACACGGAAATATTTTCAAGTGTACTCCTCCACATTCTTACCATTGAACAGATATTTCTTACAAATATTATCATCATTATGCTCTGTGAAATACATACTGCCTTTGCTTTCTCATTCAAAATGAAAGCCCAGTCTAACTGTAAAAATGTTCATCGTCGTTGTAAAAGTGTATCTAACACAAAATAGCTGAAGATAAAGTTAAAAATCACATGGCTTTCAAGAAATAATTTTCAGTGGAGTGCATTGCATTTACAAAGCTATCAGCTGTGGTTGGGAAAGGATGTGTGGTGGGGCAAGAACACTAGCGAGCTATTCTTCCTCAGAAGGAGCATATGAGCATGTTTAGGGAGGAATGGAAGGAAACAGATTTTGCTGGAATGGAGGTTCGAAGATTGGAGGCTATGTAAGAGGGTACTAGGAGCAGATCAGACACATAAATCTGGTCGCAAACTTGATTGCTGCACAAGTAACAGCACTCATGACAAAAGACTTTCCTTTTTGAGAAAGCTTCTTAGAGCTGATACTATACTGTCTGTGATGTCTCCTCTGTGCTTTGTACAACGTTTTGAACACTTCCCTTCCGAGCTTCCCGATTTTCTTTTCAAGTATATTTATTGAAGCCACTAGATAAATCCAATGAAATATTTCCAACTGTGCTTGTCCATATTTGTGCATGTGCACATGTGTTGTGGCTGAATCAAGCACCAGACACAGAAGTTTCGCTTTGATCTTCAGTAGGAAAATGCTAAGTGTTTACAGATTTTTCCAGGCTCCTCAGCCATAAGACTTGTCACTGGGTTAAAAAGCTTGTCTGCATTCACAAAAGAGAATAGAACACATACAAAATGAAATTGGGATTTGTTTTATGTGTTTGTTTGTTTTGGCCCAAACTAGGTAGAGAAATTCTCCACCTGTCTTGCTTTTCTCTCACAACAATGTTACAACTTAGAGAAAGAATGATACAAAAGCCACAAAATATGTACGTGTTGACTTGAGGTGGCAGGGCAGGGAGGGGGAGGCAGGGACACATGGCCATTGAAGCTAGAATGGAAGTCTTTCTCTTAGTCACACTGATCAAGGCCCCTTTTACAAGTAGGATGACTCACCACCTAGAATGACATTCCTGTAGGAAGCTAGAGTTATAAAAGACAATGTTTGAAAATGGATTCTAACTCGTCGGGCCCCTCTGAAATAGAACCCAGAGACCCTTTGCTCCTAGTCAAGCCTCAAGAATATTTATTTGTGGTTATTCCTAAGTCCAGAGGAAACTACAACATTCTAGGCTGCTCCTCTGAAGGGGAAATTGTTGATCCATGATAGTTTATTGTAATCCATGGAAGACAGAAGCAGAAATGAGCAGTTACTTAGAATATTAAAGAAGTGTTTGTTTTTGTTGGTCAGCTTTCTTCTTTCATTCCCTTAAGGAGACTGGTTGCTACCTCACAAAGAGTCTAATAAACACATCCATGATATAGACTGAATCAATTTCAGAGTCTTTTGTTCTGTTTGCTGACGGGTTTGATTGCATTGAATTTCCTTCCCAGGCTGGGAGGGGGAACAGTGGCTCATTGCCCAGAATGGATCCTCACTCCTTGCATGAATGTTGACTGCTTTGTTTATGACAAATCTAGTAAAGATCAGCTTTGTAACTCTCTTGAAAGGCTTTTAGCCTGCTACTTGCCCCTAAGATAATAGTGTTTATCACACCAAATCGCCATAATAAGGAACACTGCCAATGCTCCCTCTCCCCCCCCCCCCTTGCCCCGGAGTGAATGTCGGCTTTGGGATAAAGCTTGCCTTTCTAGGGTAAATGGCTAAAGTCTTCTTTGTCTCGTGTTATTAATAAGTTACCGTGTGAGTACTTATGATAGAGGTGGTTTTCATTTTGACCTTCCATTTCATGCATTTTGCTATCGACACTTGCCAAATAAAACAACAGATTTGCTTGTCCAGCAAGCTGGGTCTGTTTATTCGGAACCCCTTACAACTCAGTGTTCTCTCTTGATTACCCTGGCATCAGAGCTTTTACACTCAGGAGCAAGCATACCTCACTGAGTTGTCCTAAGCCTATAGAGGACTGATTCATAGAGCCCAATGGCCAGCTGATTGTGTGCCACCCATGCAATGTCTCCTCTACAGAAACAACTAAGTTAGGAAAGAATAAAAATCACAGAACACCAGCAGAGAGGAGGCTCCTGAACAGGTCTCCTGAAAAGAGACTTATTTTCTCAAGGTGCACCAAGAATCAGGTCAACCATAGGGACACACAATCATTCTAAAAGAAAACAACACCAAGGTTTATACACCACACTGTTTAGGACCCTGATATCTGCTGTTCTGTCCTTTATACTCCTGAGTGGAGGTAATTATCTCCCGGAATGACTGGTTAAAAGTAAGGGATTCTAGAGAGAAAGAAAACTTGGATACCTTGTCCTTCTACCTTAGAAATTAATAAAGAATTCTTCTACCTGGGAAATTAATTACCCATGAGAGCTCAGCCAGACCCACAGTCTGGCACATCTCTAACTTCTGTTGAAAATGGATATATTCCAGAACTCCAAGGTCTATGCCGAGAGACTGAACTCAACCCAGGAAGCTGTGTACCCAAGCCTGTCTTTTCTTCTGCTGGAGCTGGGACTCTTCCCTGACTCAGCCCTGTTAGAGTTGAGTATGGATTTTGGTTGTGTTTGTTCGTAGTACTGACCTAAGCTAACTGATGTCCTTTCTCTGGCTCTGCATTCTTTCATATGTAGCTTCCTACAGTGGTATTAAGTTGTTCTTGCCGAGGAACATTTAGAAGAAACCTAGAGGGTCAGCACCTGTACAGCCTGACCAGCTTTGGGCCCGATTTAAGGATTTTCACAAGACTAAGTCCCAAACCAGTAGATGAAGAACATGGCTCTGGCTGTGTCTACTTTTCTAAAGGTAAAATACTGACTTGGGAGTTTACCTCTCTCGGGATTTCCTTCTGCAGAGGATTCTGAGTCTCAGAATGGATGGGCATATTCCCTTGGCTCTATCTGCCCACAGCTTGAAAGACATCAGGCTGAGGTGAACGCAGAAGACAGGCAGCCAAGCAGACAGGAAGCGTCATGCTGGGGTAAAGATGGAGATTTTAAGACCAGATGCTCTTGGCTGTTCAGATCCAAGAAACACAGAACTTACGCAGTAAACAGCATAGGCAAAATACATCTTTGAAATATCCCCTGATAAAAATGAATCCAGAGGTAACCATTAACCAGAGAGCTCTGGGGGCCATCTAACTATCCTTCTCCCCTGAGAAACCATTGGTTTCCCATCTAGGAAGTGTTTATCAGAAACACCCCAAGCATGGCAGACTGCTACAGTTCCCAACAGTGATCAGACAATATACATGCTCTTGCTGCACCTGGATACAGCAGGTTGGTGGATCTGGAATGCTCAGACTGGTGCACCATGAACTCAACTTCAAACACCTTCTTCTAGGAGGCAGGGTAGATTAGTGCCAGAAGGTGTTTCCATGGAGCTAGGTTAGCTAGCACATTGACTCATGTTCAAGCCCATGGGCACCTGAAGGAGCAAATACCTTGGACTCTGCTGAATAATATCTTACTAACATCCCAGAATCTTCCATCAAGTTGCCCAACTCAGTGATGAAGCTAGTACAAACATCAGAAGTGGTTGGGTCCCCCAGACAGGAAAGCAGTCAGGGTAGACTGGAGCTGCAACTTCCTGAACTAGTGCCCCTCTCAACTCTGTATAGTGGACCCTGGCAAAATGAGACAAAGGCTCAAATTGTCAGTATGTCAGCTGGATGTGAGCCAGACATTGCCAGTTTCCCAAGAGCTACCTGGAAATGCTGACGTTTCATCCCTGACCAGCTCCTTCAACTTCACCTTTGCCCCACTTCTTCAGCCATAGTCAATGAGAAAATCTGGTCTGGCTCATAGTCAACCCATAGGCTGATCTGTGGATGTACTTGCTCTTTTGTAGGATCTGAAAGATAATTCCTTGACCTCAGTTCTTCCAGTGACAACCATAGAATCCCTGCTGCTACTCTTCCAACAGATGTAGTGTTAGAAGATGCCCAGCCTTTCTCACTGAATTTGGTTGGCTGCTTCCTTAGTGCATACCACTCTCTTCCCAACCAACCCCTGTAACACTGGGGATGAAGGTGCTGAAAGAGTTGTGGACCATAGGACACAATGCACCAGGACAAGGATGCAAAACAGTAGGAGCAGAATTTGCTTCAAGATGTTACCATTCTTGAAGCTACAGCCTCAGCCTCTGGAACTAAGAGAAGCAGTGGAATCCCAGGAGGATGTGGAAGGTAAGAAGAAAGAATGATCTTCAGGGGAGGAGGAGACTTCTGGCAGACCAACAAATCCAAAATTTGCCTTCTACACCCATAACTTACTCCAGATCTAGCAGCTACATTAGTTACTTGAGCTGTCTTCATCGTCTAGATTTGAAGTCTCATCTTCAGAGCCTATTCCATCCAAGCCCCAATCCTAGGCACCACCTGGACCTCTACAAGGTTGGGCTGAGTCACTTTACAAAGCTCTTTAACTTCTATACTAAGATGCCTGTAGAGAAGAAGGCTCTCGAGATGGAGAAATGGTTGAGTCTAGTTTGTGAGTGGGTAAAGGTTCCATTCCAGGAACCTACTCTATCTGTTGATTGAAACCTGTTTAATTTGCTCTATCCCAGCCATCTTGGTAGCCTAGACAAGGATTTTCTGTACCTTTGCAATGACCTGGAGGTATTTTCTGCTCATACTGACCCTAAGACTGTGAACCAAGAGGTCTTGAAGCTGCTTATGTGAGAGCAGGGACTAGTCAGTGATCAAGGTTCGCTGCATGTGTTTGTGGAGCAGTACCTGCCCTTGGAGTTCCAGCATCTACTCATCCTGTGTATTTAGTGTAATTCTGTCTTCCCTGCCACGTAGTGGCTGGACCTTAACTTGCCTTCTCTCTATCTTAGACAGCTTGGATCCAAGAACAATCATCAAGATCCCCTTCTCATATCCTAGCACCAATAAAGTCACACAAAGGGGGAAGAGGGAAGGAAAAAAAAACAAACAAGAAAATGATGTATGAAAACAGTACCAACCAGTTTGTTACAGTTTCGCCATTCCTAAGAAATGTATTATTATTCTTGTTGCTTATAGATGATCGTGTGTCTGAATGCCAGAAGTCAACATCAACTGTTGACCAAAAATCATCTGTATCACCCTCCCTCCTACTTTGAGACAGGCTCTCACCAAATTTTACAGTTGCCTGATTCAGCAAGGCTAGACAGCTTGCTCCAGGGATCCTCCAGTGTCTGTCTCCTTAGTCTGTCTCCTTAATATAGGTGCGTATGACTACACCAGGACTTTTTACATGGGTACTGGGGATCCAAACTCAGGCCCTCACATTTGAGCAGTGAGCACTTTACTCACTAGGGCATTTTCTCTGGCATTTTCTCTAATACTTATCATTTCTGTCTTGATGTTTCTATATTAGGCTGATGGAGCCATGCTGGTAGGAAGTGCCATCTGTTTGGGAGAGTTATTGTTATTATTGTTTGCCTAATGCTAAGAACCACAGTTCTCACTCTTGCAGACTCTTAAAGTTTATATGCTTTAGCCATCCATCTCAGCTTGGAAGGGGCTACAGGATAACCTGAATGAAAACAATGACCAAGCAAGGATCAGTTACTTCCCAGTGGCTGCATATCAGAGTGGCTTTCTGTCCTTGGGAAAAAGACAGAACAAATTCAAAAGGAGCTCAGAATTTGCCTCTGAGTAGCACCTCACAAACGGTGTCTGGTGATTTGTCCTAGAACATCTTCTATCAGGTGTGGACTAATTAAAGTATCAGTCTTATTTCTCCTCAGATAAAAGAAAACACTTCCATAGTCATGATTTGCCACAACAAGGCTACACAGTAAACCATTTTAAGATTTAGGACTCTAAACCCACAATGCAGCAATTTGGCCTGTGTGCAAATGGGAATTTCTTTAGAGTCCAATCAGCCTTCATCTATGATTGGGTATAAAGATGACAGCCTTAGCAGGGTGGCTGTGCTGATCCACTCCCTATGTGACTCTCATCTGCCTCCAGGAACCTGGCTCAGGTTGGCTCTCATGGAACATGTAGAGAAGCAAGGGAGTAAAATCAAACAAACAATCAAATAACAAGCACAATTCAGAAAATATTTCACAAGCTTCAACTTGCATTAACTTTGTTATTTTTTTTTAATAGTCAAAACAAGTGATGTGGCCAAAGTAAGAGTCAGTGTGCAAAAGCAAAGCCAGGATACAGGGTTGATCGCCAATGTAGCCACTCTAAGTCATCTTAAATGATTTTAGTTGACCCATGCTCCTTGCCAGTCTCAAGATATTGATGACACTCAGCTATACCTGTGAATGATCATGTGTCCTCTGTGTTGAACATGGAGAAGCTGGCTCCCTGAAAGAGGCCCAAGTTCTTGCCCCCTGTTCCTATTCTGAAACACTGATCTGATTCTAACTGCTGCTGAGTCCTAAAGTTGCCAGTGACGAGTGGGACAGAAACACTGTGTGGTCAAATTCAAACCCAGAGTCTGCTCTTTCCTAGTGCAGTCTCAGCTCCCTTCTACAATTGTGTTCACCCGAGAAGATGAACGTTTGCAGAGGCCCGGAGACCAAGGAGAAAGATTTAGCGTGTCTTTTAAGTCCTGGAGACTTCTGCCCTTCAACTTCCAGTTTCCAGAGAGGGAGCTGCAAGCTTTGCCACTCATTAGCAATGCTCTTCATGTTAGCATGCTACAACACTTCAGATGGTGAATTCATGCTTCTTTGAGTGGGATGCATTTATTTTAATCCAAATAAATATAAAAAACAATGGTGAACTAAAGCATCCAGGTCCACAAGATTAACGTATGAAGTTGGTGATATAATCTGGAGCCCAAGATCAAGTCTTCTGAGTCCCACTTCTGACAGGAAGAACATGGGGTCACTTACGGCAATGTTAGACAATGTCATTTTTCATCCAATAATGATACAAGGAGATAGTAAAGCCTTCTGAATTCTGGAAAGTTTAAACAAAAGACAAGCTATTGTCTCAGGGAAGGACTGAAGCAAATTGCATTAGGTCCCTTCTGATTCTGAGATTCAGAAATTCTGAATCCAGTCCTTCAGTTTAAAGATACAGTGACCCGGAGACATTAAATAAATTGCCCATGCCATATTGATCTCAGGGTTTAGGCACAGAATTGGGTCTCCCATCCCCTGTGGCCTTCCTTTGTATATGTTGTCATAGGAGTTTCTCACTCAGTGGATAACATTCTGTCTTGAGTGCTTTGTAAGTAGACTGATCACAGGACTCGAATCTGAGTGCTCCCAGGCAGGAGACATGTTCTCTGGCTTCTTCTCCTGCTGCTCTCATTTCATTCATGCATAGGGATCAGGAAGCCATGTTTTAACATTTACTATGAAGTTGTCCAGAATCATTCAACCTTGGTTTTTGGACTTCTTCAAGCAATTGATTGTTTTCATTTAGTATTTTCTCTATTCATTTGGAAGAGACACCAAGAGAAGAGTGATTTAGACTGGATAAAACATGCCTCATTCCTTCCTCAGATGATGGGGTTCCCCTTTCCAGTGATCCCCTTAAGATTCTTGAGATCACTACGACTAAGTGATTTCACCAAACAACAATAGGGAAAGAGAATAAATTTATACATGTGGAAGGTTGGAATACCACCCAGCAGTTCTCCAATTCTCTCCAACTTTTTAATTCTTTGTTCTAAGAAGAAATGGAGATTTCACAACCTATGTGTGTTAATTGTTGTTTAAGAAATCATACTTCAAACTATAATACATTAGCTATAATTGATGCTACAGGAAGTCCTGCAGTGCCTATCCCATGGGAGCTTCTGCCTTAGCAATTCTGCCATCCATCCGCTTAGCATTCACATACATATTCATGACTAAAGAAGCATAATGCAGAATATCAAAAAGGGCCAGTGCTGATTTTTCAAGTCTATTCCTGGAAACCATGAAAACACTATAGGATGTATCCAATATCTCCTGACGTTTAATATCCTCAAAGATACTGAAATTGCATTCTGTGCCATTATGGAATAATATGTTCCTCAATATGCACATTCTATATAATATCTTTAGGCTATTAAGAGCTCACATTTATTGTGTTTCGTGCACAATCTCAGTTCATCCTTACAATGTTATAAAAGTTGTCATCAACTTCATTTTTTAAAGGACAGCATGGAACTACAGAAAAGATAAGTCAACTGCAAATATGGGGTGGTGTGGGGGATGGGGCAGGAGCTGCCCAAGGTCATATGATAAATACAGGGTGGTTCTTGGACTGGGATAGGACCTTGTAGCAGAACATGAGTTCTGGTTCCTCTCTGTGAGTTCCTTCCTATTCTGAGCAAGTATTTGCTGTTTGCTTTACTATGCTGTCCTCCCCAGGAGCTACTGTGCTGGGAGCAAAAGCTGTGACCTGTGCATCACAAGGCAGTGTGCTGCTGCTGCTTTGCTTCTCAGGCAGGGAAAGGACACAAAGGTACTCAGGCTATTATCAGTGATCTGCTTTTTCAAAGAGCAAGGCTCCATCTGCATTAAAACAATAGCAGTGACAACTACAACAACAAAACAAAGTAAGACAACCCTGGGACAGAGAGATGCTGCAGGGAGCTAACTCTTAGTATTCTGGCATGAGCACAGAGAAGCTCAGAGAGAAGAGTAGAAGGTCACATGCATCCGTCATCTACAGGGAAAGAACATCCCAGTGGGAAAGCCTTCTGCAGAGAGATTCCCCAGATGCCGTGCCTACTGCTTCTTGCTTTAGCCCCATGCTTCTTCCATCTGTCTACATTTCTGCCTGCATTCCCTTACATTCACTCTTTCTAATTCACTATCAGATGCTCAGCCATCTCTCCTGGATAGGTCAGCAAGGATAGTCTGCTCCCTGGGAACAAGGGCAGAGCTTATTTTTGTTTTCTTTGTTCTCTTTTCTTGGATATTTTCTTTATTTACATTCCAAATGTTTTTCCCTTTCCAGGTCTTCCCTTTGGAAAACTGCTATCCCATCCCTGCTCCCCCTGCCTCTATAAGAGTGCTCCCCCACCACGCCACCCACTCCCGTCTTCCTGCTCTGGCATTCCCCTACACTGGGGAATCAAGCACCATCAGGCCCAAGGGCCTTTCCTCACACTGATGTCCAACAAGGCCATCCTCTGCCACATATGCAGCCAGAGCCATGGGTTCCTTCATGTGTACTCTTTGGTTGGTGGTCCAGTCCCTGGGAGTTCTGGGGGATCTGGCCGGTTGACACTGTTGCCTCCTCCATGAGGATGCAGACACCCTCAGCTCTTTTACCAGCTCTTCCATTGGGGACCCTGTGCTTAGTCCAGTGGTTGGCTGAGAGCATCTGAAGGGCAGAACTATTGCTTTGATACCTCTCAGAGAAGATGACAGTCTTGTCTGACTCTGTCCAGTTAAAGCCAGGGATGTCTGGGCCTCTCCCACCAGCACACCAGGCTGCTCATTCAGCTCTTCTTGAAGGGCTTCCTGTCCTGCTCTCTTGATTACTTTCAGCTCACAGTATCAATTTAATCTCTGTCATGTGCTGATTCCTAGGCCATGGACTGGGAATAACAGAGCAGTTAGAATAAATGTCCTATCAGCTCCATGGGGGAGGGAGTTAGAATTAATAACTAACAAGAACATATGTCACTAAAATATGTGTGTGTTCTGAACACAATGTGTGTGTTCAGGCTGTAAAGGCACTTTGCACCTTATTTGGTAAAAGTGTAAAGAACTGGATTGAAGTTTGGGCGAGAATGGGTGACAATTTTCACACAAAGGGAGGAGCATGGGATGGGATGAGTAACAAGATACAGAGATCGCAAATACGTAAAATATGAAACTACACACTGGCACACAATTATGGAGAATCTTTTGGAGGATCCATATGATTTTGCCCTATGAGCATGGATGGTAGTTAAGTAGAGGGAGAAAGGCTGAAGATCTCATGTCATCAGATTATAATCTAAAACATAATATTCTATCCCAGAGTGTGAAGAGCAGGTTAAGACAAAGAACAAGAGAAATCATTAAAAAAAAAAAAAAAACCTGCAGCAGCTGTTAGACTTGTTAAGGCAAAAAGGCTAGCACTAGATTATTGCTAGTAGTGATAGAGACAAAGAAATTAATTAGGCAGATATTAGGGGGAAAGTTCAGTGGTGATTGATATCAGAGTGGTGAGAGAGAGATAAGGACCAGTTTCTATTTCTATTTGCATAGCTGGCTCAATTCTACACCATCTGATGGCACAAGGATTAGCAGGTTTGGTCATGAAAGTCATTTCAAACCTTAAACACTTTTGAGTTCGAAATGAGGTGTCTCATATGTATTTATGCATGTATGTATGTATGTATGTATGTATTATGTTTATATGAGAAGGCTGGATTGGAAACTTATCTTGAGAGTCTTTGGACATACATGATAATTAAGACCGCAAACAAGATTATCAGGGAGAGAATGGCAAGTGAGGGACGAGAGTCCAGGATTGACTCTAGGCTAATATCCACTTATCAGTGAGTGCATATCAAGTGAGTTCTTTTGTGAATGGGTTACCTCACTCAGGCTATATCCTCCAGATATAGCCATTTGCCTAAGAATTTCATAAATTCATTGTTTTCAGTGTAAATGTACCACATTTTCTGTATCCATTCCTCTGTTGAGGGACATCTGGGTTCTTTCCAGCTTCTGGCTACTATAAATCAGGCTGCTATGAACATAGTGGAGCATATGTCCTTATTACCAGTTGGAACATCTTCTGGGTATATGCCTAGGAGAGATATTGCTGGATCTTCCAGTGGTACTATGTCCAATTTTCTGAGGAACCACCAGACTGATTTCCAGAGTGGTTGTACAAGCTTACAATCCCACCAACAATGGAGGAGTAGCCCAGAAACTTAGAATATCCATGATAAAATTTGCAAAACACAAGAAAATCAAGAAGAAGGAAGACCAACATGTGGATACTTTATTCCTCCTTAGAATAGCGAAGAAAATACCCGTGGACAGAGACAAAGTCTGGAGCTGAGATGAAAGGGTGGACCATCCAGAGACTGCCCCACCCGAGGATCCATCCAATAATCAGCCACCAAATGCAGACACTATAGCATATGCCAGCAAGATTTTGCTGACAGAACACTGATATAGCTGTCTCTTGTGAGGCTATGCAGTGCCTGGCAAATATAAGTGGATGCTCACAGTCACCTATTGGATGGAACACAGGGCCCCCAATGGAGGAGCTAGAGAAAGAATCCAAGGAGCTAAAGGGGGCTGCAACCCTATAGGTGAAACAACAATATGAACTAACCAGTACTCCCAGAGCTCGTGTCTCTAGCTGCATATGTAGCAGAAGATGGTCTAGTTGGCCATCATTGGGAAGAGAGGCCCCTTGGTATTGCAAACTTTATATGCCCCAGTACAGGGGAACGCCAGGGCTAAGAAGTGGGAGTGAGTGGGTAAAGGAACAGGGAGCGGGGAGGGTATAGGGGACTTTCGGGATAGCATTTGAAATGTAAATGAAGAAAATATCTAATAAAAAAATGGAAAAAAAGGGATTTAGGACAGAGTTTAATTATGTAACAATCCCAAAGATGGGGACATTTGCAAAGGAGACAATAAGAAAGTAAGAAAATCTTAGGTAACTCAGGAGATGACGATGCTACAGAAAACAAGAAAAGCTGATGAGAAGAAAGAAGCTAACTATGAAGGATTCTGTTAAATGATCAAATAAAATAGGTACTAAAGAAGTAGAGATATGTGCCAGGCCAGAGTTCAATAGATGTCTGGAAGAGCACAGAATAAATTTATCAGGTATAATACATATTTCTGAGAACTTTGCTACAAGAAGCAGTTGGTGGGAACTAGAGGACACACAGAGCATGCTCTACACTTGGTTTTGTGTCACATTCTGACACTCAGCTGGCGTTCCACAATTCTCAGTCTATGCTCTTCTCAGGCATGTGTATATGCGTGTATGCATGCTTGTAAGCATGTGAATGCATTAAAATCAGTGTATTTGTACATGCATGTATAAGGAGGCATGAGTATGCACATGTACATGTATGCATTATGTATGTTTACACAGAATCATGTGGATATATGTGTGAGTCTATGTGCATGTGTGTAACTGTGGGTGTCTGCATGTAGAGCTGTGTCCGTATGAATGTTTGTGTACATCCACATGAATACAAGTATAGTGTGTAGGTGTACAAATGTGTGTGTAAATTTGTTCATGTGGAGATGTTCATATGTGTTTGTATGAGTGTGATTTCATGAATTGTATGCTAGTATGTCTGTATGTTTGTATAAGAGTGTGTATGTGTATATGCCACTGAGTTACAACATGTGTCTGTACAAATATTTAATGTGTACAAATGTGTGTGTGAGTGTTCATGTGCATATGTAGACTAATAAAAGAATGTGCATATGTGTATAGTTGTGTGTGAGAATAGATATTTATATATATATACATACATGAATGTGTGTGAATTCGTGTATATGTGGAACTATGTCATTGTATGTATGTGTATATGTTGCATGTGACTGTTTTTTTGTAAGTTCAAGTGTATTCACATATGTTTATTTGTATTTGTGTGACTGTGTACATGATTTTCTGTATGTGTACGTGTGTGTGAGTGTGTTTGCACATTCTGTGTAGTTGTGTGTGAAATTGTACATTTGTGTTTGTAAATTCTCTTGAGTATGTAAATGTATATGTGTGAATGTGTATTTTTAAGCATAATTGAGTATGTGTGATGTATGTTTTTGTGTGCAAATGTGTATATATTTGTATGAGTGTTTAAACATTTCTGTGTGTTGGGATTCTCATTTCTATGTAGTGTATACATATTTATGTATATGCATGTTTCTGGGTATTTATATGTTGTAATATGTAAATATACTTGTATATGTATATGTTTGTATAGTCATATGTATGTATTTCTGAATATGTGTGTATATATGTGCAAATATATAGGAGTGTGTGTTACTACTTTGTATGTGTCTATATGTTTGTGAATGTGCTTGTATGATTGTGTAAACACATGCAAGTATGTGAATGTGTATGCAAGTGAAAGTGTTTGTGTATGTGCATGTATATGAATATCTGTATGAGAGTGAGTATATATATAAGAGTGTATATGAGTATGTGTGAATGTGTATGGCTATGTATGAATATGAAATTATGTATATACATATTTATTACTGCTTATATATGTATGAGTCCTCATAAATATAGAAAGTATTTATATGTGTATAAATGAATTTGTATATGTGTCTGTGTATTACTATGTACAAATGCAGTAGGTTGTGTATGTGTGTGCATGTTAATGTGTGATTGTGTATGCATGTTTAAATGGTTTTGTTAGTGTATATGCATGCTTAAATGTATTTGTGAGTATGTATACATGTGTATGTGGGCAGAAAGTATCTTTATACGATGCATGTGTGCTTGTGTTTGAGTGGGTGCCTTATTATTTTTCTATTCTGTAAAAAAAAAAAAAACCTACCATGACCAAAACAACTTACAGAAGAAAAAGTTTATTTGAGGCATACAATTCCAGAGGGTTAAATTCCAAAATCACCTTGACATGAAACATAGCAGAGGCAGGCAAGCATGGCACTGGAGCAATAAATGAGATTTTATATTTTATATTTTGATTAAAAAAACAAGGCAGAGGGAGGGCTCACTGTGAATGACATGGACTTTAAGCCCTCTAAGGCTGCTGCAAGTGGCATATTTCCTCTAAAAGAGCACACCTTCTAATCTTCCCCAACAGCTCCACCAACGAGGACAAAGTGTTCAGACACGTGAGCCTACTGGGGCCTGTCTCATTCACATCACCACAGTAGTGATGATAATCTCTTTTTTTCCAGTTTTTTAAAATTATTATTATTTTCTTTATTTACATTTCAAATGCTATCCCGAAAGTTCCCTATACCCCCCCCCCCCNCCCCTGCTCCCCTACCCACCCACTCCCACTACTTGGCCCAGGCCTTCCCTTGTGCTGGGTCATATAAAGTTTGCAAGACCAAGGGGCCTCTCTTCCCAGTGATGGCTGATTAGGCCATCTTCTGCTACATATGCAGCTAGAGACACCAGCTCAGGGGGTACTGGTTAGTTCATATTGTTGTTNCACCTACAGGGTTGCAGCCCCCTNCANCNCCTTGGGTACTTTCTCTAGNTCCTCCNNTGGGGNCCCTGTGTTCCATCCAATAGCTGGCTGTGAGCATCCACTTCTGTGTTTGCCAGGCACTGGCATAGCCTCACAAGAGGCCGCTATATCAAGGTCCCTTCAGCAGAATCTTGCTGGCATGTGCATTAGTATCTAGGTTTGGTTGCTGATGATGGGATGGATTCTCGGATGGGGTAGTCTCTGGATAGCCCATCCTTTCATAGTGATGATATTCTTACTCCTTTTCTGACTCTTTCCAAAGTCCAGGTGACCACATGCATGTCCCTTCACTCAGACTCTATTTACAACCTTTTCCTAGACATATAGGTATAGAAATGTCAACAGGCTTAAAAGACAATAATGTTGTCCTTAGCCTTGGTTTGAAAAATTAATAGAGTTAGTTCTGGGATTGGAAATTTGGTTTTATTAAATTAAAAAAATCATAAATATGGCTTAAGTGGAAAAATGGCTTGCAGAGATAGGTTGATCCCAAATCTCAAATCTTGTTTTTTCTTTCACTGTTGAGTTCAAACACCAGCCC
Source organism: Mus pahari (assembly GCF_900095145.1). Lineage (NCBI taxonomy): Eukaryota > Metazoa > Chordata > Mammalia > Rodentia > Muridae > Mus > Mus pahari. The sequence continues at coordinate 165,850,567 of NC_034590.1, read as the reverse complement.
CATTCCACAGCTAGGACATGTTTTTATATCATTGACATAAAGCATTCTGGGTCTGGGATACAGCATTAAGAATGATTATTCCTAGACACACATTTACAAATAAATTTCATAATTTCATTTCTTACATGGCTGAATAATATTCCATTGTGCAAATATACCACACTTTCAGTATCCATACATTAAGTGATGAGCATCTAGGTTATTTATATTTTCTGACAATTGTAAGAGCAGCAATAAACATTGATTAGTGAGTATTTTGTAGTAAATGTAGAGTCCATTGGGTATATGTCTAGGAATGGTATATCTGGGTCATATGGCAGAACTATTTCTATCTTTTTGAGAAACCACTACACTGACATTCATAGCAACCCAACCAATAATTAACTAAATGTTGTCATTTCTTCACATCCAGGCCAGAAGTTGTTTTAATGTTTTGTAATTCTTAGCCATGATGACTAAGGTAAGATGAAATCTCAAAGTAGTTTAATTTTCATTTCTCAATGGTTAAAGTACTGATATTAAAAAATCTTAGTATTTCTTCTTTTGAGAACTCTAATTACATGATCTGATTTTTTTTTAATTCTTATTTTCTGAATGTTTAGGATGTTGTTGTTGATTGTATAGTTCAGACACCAACCTTTGTTAGATGGATAGCGAGCAAAGATTTTTCCCATACTGTAGGCTGCACCTTCACTTGAATAACACCATTATTTGCTGTAGAGACACTTTTTAGTACCGTTAAGGCCTTGTTTATCAAGTGTTGATCATAGCATCTATATTACCACAAAGTCTTTTTTCTGTGCATGTAAGTTGAAGCATAATAATTCTGGATAAATTAGTCCAGATTCAGGGAGTTCCATATATTTTCTTTCATATATAGATGCTAGATTTGCCTTTGGATATGTGTGTTTGAGTTAGAGTACTCATAGAAGGCAGAGTAAAGAAGAAGTTATAGACGGGGGATAGCCAATACTATAAAGACCTTTGAAAATACTTGTGGAAGCCTACTACTGCAGGAGCTCCCTGAAGTATTTACCTATACAGATGAACTTAAATGGAGCTACCCTCTAACAGGTGGATACCACAGGCATTCAGACATGAAGTCCAGGGCCAGCTATAGGCTACATCTTTTTGAGTGATTCAGTAGCCACACCAGACATTACAGACTACTGCCATTACTTTTGGTTACTCTCTAGAACCCATTGCCAAAGATACCACATACCCAGAATCACATGGTAAAGTCAAGTTAGTACCAATCTGGAAGCTTGATGCCTACTGGCTGGCTTTCATGGTTTTGAATGTTGCTGTGTACAATACTGGGAAAGAAAATAATGAACATTTTGGTTTATTTGTGAACCCTGTTAGCTATGATGATGGCTGTTATGGCAAGATACATTTCATTCACTGCTGCAATGGTGAAAATAATATCATGGGGGTAACTAATTGCTTTCTGGTTAAATTTAAAGCCCACTCCAAAAATAAAAAAATAAAACCCACATCTGGTACACTTAATTGGAAAAAAAAACTGACTAGTTCGGTTCTATATTCTTGAGAACATGATACTCTTATTCTACTAAATACATAGTTATACATCCCTGACTTTATAAACATAAATCAATTCATCTCTCAACCCTCATCAAAGAAGCTTCTTTTTACTATAGATTACACACAGAGCACAACTGGTCAATGTGAAAAAAATCAGAGACTGTGGGATGCCCAGCTGCCAATGGGATAGCTCCTCTCCCCAAGGGTCAGGAATCATAACAGAAGAAATGACAGGAAGAAATGTAAGATCCAGAGGTAGGGGATTTGTGCAGAAAGCATTATTTTGGATACAACACCACCAATGCATACTGAACTCAAAGTAGCTGTGACTTTCACAAGCCAAGCCAGCCCCAAATCCCAGCATTGATTGTATTGGGACCTTCCACCCTTAGCTTAAGAACTACTGGTTCCTGATGGCTGTTTGTGGAGAGAGCATCAGTGTTTTATAGGGAATGTGGCCCCTGGATATTACCTATGCTCTAACAGAGGGTTCTACAGACATGCACACACAGGTAGTAGTGAGTGAAACATAAGGTTTCGAGGCAATAGTGATGGGGGAAGCATGGATGTTCTTTCATAGCTAACTAGTAGATACTCTAAGCCCATACAGTTAAATCCTTCAACTTGTGTTGTCTCCACTGCACTCACCCACCTCTCACTTGCTTTAACTAGGGAATCTCTAGATGGATCATCTCCTTGAGAAACTTTGTACTTCAAATGACCCGATTTCCATGTCCAGTCAAATGACCCCATTTCCACATATAGTCACATAACCCCATCCCCATGTCTAGTCATATGACCCCATTTCCGTGTACAGCCACGAATGAGAAGAAGCACACTGAAGATGTGTGACTGTTCTTGTTTTCAGCTGGATAGAAGGGATGAGGCTCGGGAGAAAGAGCAATGAACTCACACAGTAGAACTTGATTCCAGCTGGGCATAACCTCTTACTAGGCACATGAGCCTGTAAAACTCAGTCCGCCTCCCTGGACTTTGGTGTGAAACTGCTAAGTTGTAAATCATGGTCCACTGAGTGCTGACTGCTGCTGAGACTTCTGCACATCCATCATCTCTCTAATTTTTACATCACAAAATCACATGGATGGAGGCATTAGCATTCTTGTTCTGCAGTTGAGAAAATGGTTCTTTTTGAGGTAAATACCTGGTACATTTCTAAAGACAGAAACTTTCACCTGCATGGGGAGCTGGTTCTTCAATCTTTCAGAACTTTCCAGTCCAACCTCTTCCTAGGACTTTCTAATAGCTAACCCTCCTCCTAGGTCAGCCATCTCTTTTATTTTTGAAAACGGATAATTAAAGCTTAGTGAATAGACAAAGGAGAGAGAGGGTTTTGTTAGTGCATTTGGAAGTGGCCTTGTGATGGTGGTTTTATGGCTAATAGCAAATATAGTCATTAAACAATCGTGGACAAGCAAGTGACCAGTGTGGGATATTATTTTTGCATGGGAAATCACCATGTGACCACTGTCCTAGTGTAGGGCAGTATCATGGCAGGGAAAACACCGTGTGACTATTTGTAGCCGCACTCAGAGAAGCCTGGCTCCTCTTCAGTGTGTGCTCTTCAGTAGTTTTCTTCCTAAGACCTTGGATTGGAAAGCAGTTGTTGCTGAGGATGCTACGGGGTCTCCTGGAACAAGGTCATACTCCAGGCGAGTGGCTGGCATGTGGTATTGGCTTCCCCTCTGGGCTGCTGCCGACCTCCAGCAGTTTCTTTTCTTTCTGCGAGTCCCCGTGTCCTTCATCAGGTCCTTCAAAAGTAACTGTAGGAGGAAGCACAGCTTACCTTTCCTTGTACAAATTCCTTCTGACAGCATATCTTAGCCAAAGCCCTAGGGCAGTTTTAAAAGATTTCTCAGTAAGATTAGACTATGTGCCTCATTCGTGTTTGCATTCTCACACTGACAGCAATGGCTTGTTTTGAAAAAAATAGGTGAAATCTGGCTGGGCTTCCCAGCTAACGACCAAGACAGTAAGAGTATACCTCAGTGCCAACTGAAATATTAACCTCTGAAAAGAATGCAAATTTAACTCTAAATAAGTCAAAGAGAAGGCGCTTCTAACAACAAATAGTAAAAGAGTGCTCTGTTATTCTTTAGAACAGCCTTCTGGACATCTGTAAATTAATAGGAATCAAAATCAAAGACAATAGCAGAGTTGAAAAACGACCATCTCCCCAGAACACCCCTGCATTGCCCAGGATGGTGTTGCAGTTTATCTCTAATACATTTTATAGTTTACTTGAAGGTGAATTTCTTCATTTTGTTTGTTCACTGTGTAATTTTAGTATATACATAATACTTTGAGTTTTTGTTTAGTTGCTGTATTCTCTCACCTTCTCAATTCTTCTTTCCTCCTCCTCCTCCTCCTCCTCCTCCTC
>NC_034590.1:165835317-165846569 GCF_900095145.1 Mus pahari | reverse complement strand
TCTTCTTCTTCTTCTTCTTCTTCTTCTTCTTCTTCTTCTTCTTCTTCTTCTTCTTCTTCTTCTTCTTCTTCTTCTTCTCTCTCTGTCCCCCCTCCCTGTTTTTCTTCCTTCCTTCTTATAGTGAGAAATTTTATTTTAAACTAGTTCTATTCTTAAACAAAGATCATAAAAACCCCAATAGTTGAATCTACTAAAGTTTTCATTGCATTTAGTGTATTTATATATTATGTTGTTTTGTTTATGATGTTGTTTTTCTGGTATTTTCCATAACTATTTTATACATAATTTCTTATTTTTCTTTCCTTAGTTTAAACCCTTCCACATACCCCACCTCTCATTCTCTTTCAAATTAATGGCCTCTTTTTCTTTCATTATTATTACATGTATGTATATGTATGTGTATATATGTCTATGTATGCTTCTAACTATATAAATATAACCTGGTTAATCTGTATAATGTTACTTACATGAATAAACATGTCACTATAGATGATCAAAAGCTCATGAAGCCTCAACCCTATATAAATAACACAGATAATGAAAGCTTGCTGAGAGTGGAAAAAATGGTCTTCCCCAGGGAAGAGCACACCAGTTGGTTCTCTTTTATTTTGAAAGATTCCTTTTTATTATTATATAGTTTTTAAAGATGTATTTTATTATTATTTGTGTATGTTTATGCAAATATATGGCATGGTGCTGGTGCTTATGGAAGTGAGAAGGAAGCATTGACTCCCCTAAAGATGAGAGTTACAGTCATTGTGAGCCACCTGATGTGGGTGCCGGGAAATGAACTGTGTTCTCTCGAATGGTGGCAAGGCAAGCACTCCTAAGCACTGAGCATCTCTCCAGTTCATGATAGATATTATTCTTGTTATTCAGAGTACAGTTCTTCTTTGTTCTTAACAAAGAACGATCTGGTAGGCTATTCCACACTCTTCAAGTGAAGAATTGATAGGTGATCTCCCAATCCTCAACTACAGAACTATCAGATAGGCCTTCCCACACTTGTCAGCTGTAGAACTGAAAGACATTCTCACAATCCTCAACTATACAACTATCTGATAGACCATTCAACATTCATCAACTGTAGAGCTATCTGGTAGGGCATCCTACAGTCCTCTAGTGTATAATTGATAGGCTATCCCATACTCCTCCTTTTAAAATATTACCCATACATCTGTGGTCACAGGCTTCATATAACCCAAGAACCAAGGAAAGAAGTAGAGAATTAAGAAACACTTGACTGAAATCTTTTGTGCTGTAAGGCTAGGAACTAACTGTTTATTAGATCCAATGTTTTGAATAGAACCAATTAGTAACCATAGCTCTCAAATCTCAAACCCCATCTATCATGCTCTCTTTACTGGGCATTTTCTTGACTCTGTCAGACACACTTGAAGTTTATTCTCCAGCCAAGACAAACGTGCCAGGTGGAAAATTCCCCAGGTGCCAGCACCAGATGTGCCAACTCTGATCAATTCTGTTAGGAATTCCTCCTTCAAGCGGTGTCTTGTCTTTCTAGTCCTTTGCCCCAGCTGAGCAAGGGGCCATGTGTTCTCTCGAAGACTAAGGAATTTTAAATCTAGAAGGAAGGCATTGGCCTTTCCCTACAAGCAACTTCAGTGTATTCAGAATTGGGATCCTACTTAACACCATGACTCAAAGAACACAACCTCAAGGAATCCTGTCCCTAATCTTGTCTAGCTCATCTGTGCCATTAAGACTTCAGCCTAAGTTCCTTCCCTTTGGACAGGCTTCCTTGATTTCCCTACCTTAGACAGTTCTGCAGGCACTTGCTATCCTTTTTGCAGGGTACACTCTTCCCATTTCTGGTAATTCTTCAATTTTTTATCACTGGTAGCTTGCCCCTCCCCAAAAAGAACAATGATGTTTTAACATGAGGTTTTTCTGCTTTGCTTGTTGTCCAATCCTCAGTACTGGATCACGTAGCTCCTTCTGTGTCACAGACAACCGCTGAATCTTAGAGGCTTAAAACAACAGACCTCTTATTTACTTGCCCAGGGTTCTGTGAGTCCATATGTTTGGAGAGGCTCTGCTGGGACAATTATCTCAGTGTGGTATCAACTGAGTTAACTCATGTATTTGTAGTTATCAAATACTCACTGGCTCTGCTCTCACATCCACAGGGCAATGTGCTCATGTGGTATAGCTTACACTCAAGAGGTTGCAAGGATTCTGTGGACAACAAGGGAGATTAACAATGCTTTTCAAAACTCCTGATGGTGTCCATATTTCAATGCTAATATTCTCATCATCATACCAGGTTAAGAATATCAGGTCACATGATCAAATTAAAGTCCAAATACTTTCTTGATGGAATAAGTTTTGAAGTCACATCACAAAGGAGTTGCAGAGCAGGAAGCATATGGAAATATTTCATACTTTTATACTAAGTATGCAACCTGGCACCAGTGCACTATAGGCAATTATTAAATGCTTGTTGAATGAATGAATGAATGAATAAATGAATGAATGAAATAAAGAAAGAAAGGTAGGAAGAAAAAGGAAGTAGTAAAGGAAGAAAGAGAGAGAGAAAGAAATAAAGGAAGAAAGGAAGGAAGGAAGAAAGAAAGTGAGGAAGGAAGGAAGTAAGGGATAGAAAGAACGAACGAACGAAAGAAAGAAAGAAAGAAAGAAAGAAAGAAAGAAAGAAAGAAAGAGAAGAAGGAAGGAAGGAAGGAAGGAAGGAAGGAAGGAAGGAAAGAAGGAAGGAAGGATGCATGAGTAGCATTTTAAGTCCTTCACGCTAAGAATAATGGTTTTTTAGTTCATAATTTCTGCCCTAACACAGTAATAATCCCACAAAGGTTATTTAAGAGATTATCATCTGGGAATGTGCCTTGACTGTGACAGCTATACTACACTCATGACAGGAATGCTTTCCAGCCCAACCATTGAGCATTTCTGCCCATGGTCATGAAAGGTCACAGAGATCACATTTACCACATCAGAGGCATAAGCCCATTTAAATGACAAGCAATTGGCCATGAATTAAAAATATATTTACTATTAGACTGAATTGTTTATGTATGTGTTTTATCATGTTAATACTATCTACCTATATATTCATGTCTCATTATCTGTCATCTCTCAGTCTGTCTGTCTGTCATACACCTATCTATCTGTAATAGACATCCAAAAGAGAAGAATCTCAGTGATGTTATACAAACTCTATGATGTCAATCATATTTTTCCCATTTGACAGGTGAGGACTCAAGTTAGGTCAGGTCAGGTTTGAAAACATATATTACATGGTACCCGACACAATGGCACATTTAGATAAGCAATGGTATAAGGCTTTCACTTGGTCTGATGGCTATTTTTGGTTCTCAACTTGACATCTAGAATTAACTAATAATCAAACTGCTGGATATTTCTGTGAGATATTTTTCTTAATTAAATCATCTGAGCTGGGAAGATGCACCTTTAATCTGTGCTACACCTTCTGGTGGAGGCCTGTATAAGGGATTTGCAAGAACGAAGCTATTTCTCTTTGCTTGCTTGCCCTTACTTTCACTGGCAAGTTCAATCTTCAGTGGCATTGGAACCTACTCTTTTGGGATTCTAGTGTATACTGAAGACTAGCTGAGACATCCAGTCTCATGGACTAAAGAACTACTGGATCCTTGAACTTTCTATGATAGACAGGCACTGTTGGACTAGCTCCATCACAGCCTGTAAGCCACTATAAAAAATTCCCTTTATACATATTCAGTCAACCAGTTTTGTTCCTCTAGAGAATGCTGACTAACCCACTTGGCATTTCAAAATGTTCTTCTGTCTCCCTATTCAAATATTATAATCTTATTTACATGTGTGAGTGTGTGTCCTCTCTCTACCCATATTTGCCACTTTTTTAATTCCACAGATTAATTTTCATTTGGAAGTTTAAAGACACTCCACCATTTTCCCTGTGTGATTAAGAGACAGCATAGGAATATACCATCAACAAAGCTATGTTGGAGGATGGGGTCTAAATTTGCATCTACACAGGCTAACAATAATGGACTTCCAACATCAAGCTTTGGTGGATCACAAACCACACTTCCCAAGCACAGCCCTCTTCCCATGTGGCTCTATTCCAAAAGCCATAGACAGAAAGGAACAAATGGGATTCTTTCTTCCAATCCAAATAAGTAAGAAAACTAAACCAAGAAATCAGTGCTCCTCATCCACAATCTCTTCTTTTAGAGGGGAGAATGAGAATAGAGAGAAAAAATAAAGAAGGTTTCTCATTCCAACATTTTGAATCCACAGTCTGTTCAGTAAGACTCACTTTGAAAGATCAGTGTGTCTCATTCCTAGCTCCCTGAAGAAAGCCCTGCTGAGCTGGCTGAGTATCCACAGCTGGCCCGCACCCTCCCATACTCGGGCTCAGCATCAGGCCCTTGGTTTAAGGCTTTCTTGCACCACACAGCCCAATCTGCTGTTTTAGGAATTGGTTGGCTCACCTCCTATCATGCTTCAGTACAGAATGAAGACAAGACCTCCTTCCTTAACTTCCTGACTTTGTTTTTTTCTGGCTTCATCCACTGAGTATTCTGATTACACATTGAATTAAGGATATCATCTCTCTCTGGTCCTTAAATAAATTGATCAGTCAATCTAGGATTTATTGAGAGGCTCATCTGGAGCAAATAATGGATGCCTGCTCTCAGTGTTCCCATATAATATATTGAGGGCAGCAAGTAAGCATGCTCACCCCATTTCACTCACTAAATTATCCAGTCTATGAAAAACTGTAATATTATTCATACAACTAAGGTTTAAATATGTATAGAGGAATCAAATTAATATAGGAATTTGATAGCTATTACCCTCATTGTAAACAAACATACAGGCATGCACACATACACATACAAACACATATGCACACACACAACATACACACACACACACACACAAATACCCATTCAAATCTTTAACTGTTGGACATTTCTTATCAGTTGTTTTTATCTTTGAACATAAATTCTTACTCTTTCTCACACCAAACTTTATCCTGCTATAATTAATTTTGTACATGAGATTATTTTCTAGAAATCCCCAATATATTTCTCTGTATCAAAATGATATGCACTTTTCACTGTCTATAAGAATTATCTTTAAACATTACCTTTTTGGTTATTTTCACTAAATCATTACCTTACATATTAGTCCAAGAAATATATTTAAAATACAATTTAAAGTAACTAAAAATTTTAAATGTGTTATAAATGTATTTATATTGTGCCAGTTAAACTATGAACTTTTCAATGAATATCACTTCAGAATTTAACCTCATTTCTACTTCTGTTTATTTCCTTTAAATGCTAACTACTAACAGACTATAATCAACATCTATTAGAATATACCACCAAATTCTACGTGCGGATATAAATCATTCTTAATGATTTGTTTATTAACAGCTGAGATTTGATTGCCTTTCAATCCTATTGAAAATATATCATAAACTTCCTGTCTTGCAAAAGGATTGATTTCCAAGTCAGTAATCATTCACTAGCTTGGGATCAATACTGGGCTTTCAAACATGTACACTTGTTTAGCGCCCTGTAGCTTTCTCCACACTAGAACAGTGCTTCTAGGTAAGAACCCGGCAGGTCACGATGTGCTTTTCTTTTGTGAGGTAGGAGAAACAGGCATCCCACAGTATCTCAAGATTCATTCCAATAAAACTGGTTGCTAAATCACCCCACTCCAGAAACAACTTGCCTCTTTATTCTGGCCCATAGCCTAAATATTCCCATGATGCCATCCTGACCTTACCACACAACAGAACTTGAGGATCATTCTCCATTGGCTCTCCTGAACCATTTAAGCAGAGTCTAGACTACAACAACACGTTGCCCTTTAGGAACCCTTCATCTATGCCAACTGGACACAGCTACACTGAGTGTTTCAGTCTCTCCATGTCTTCATGTCAATCTCAGAATTTTAGGCAAAACAGAGATTATACCTTTGAGCTAATTTTGTTTACAGATAAGTACAGTAGTCAATAAACAATATTTATCTAAGCCAGCACAGCTAGTTAGTAGAACTGAGCCTCAAACTCAAGTCTGCAGTTTTTAGAGTTGGGCAGAATCACTAAGCTGGTGCTTTATAGAATCCTACAGTGTCAGAATATGAAGGAATGTTATGCTAAGTTTGTTTGGGTCTGAAATGCATGGAGAAACTCCCCACTGAACTGTGCTCCAGCAGTGCTCCAGCAGTGCTCCAGCAGTGCTCCAGCAGTGCTCCAGCAGTGCTCCAGCAGTGCTCCAGCAGGGCTCCAGCAGGGCTCCAGCAGGGCTCCAGCAGGGCTCCAGCAGGGCTCCAGCAGGGCCTGAGCAGTGAGAATCTAATTGCTGCAGGAATGTTGCTCCTGCTATCATGTTGTTCAAAAATTGCTTTTGTAAAAATTTTGAGCAGATCTGTATACTTGCTGTTTTTCTACATTGACCAGATTCCAGTCTGTTCATCTTAGTCATCTATTTCTAATCTGTCTTCTAAATGATTCAAAATAAATCTAATTATTTTATGAGACAACCTTCAATTATTGGAAAACTTTGCTCGCAGTTGCACCAGCTGTTTTTCAACCTTGTTGTGAGCCTCAGCAATCTGTGGGCCACAGTTAGAAAAATCCTTATCTATCTAACAAAGGATTTCTAGTATTATTTATAAAGGCACTATCTAATCTCCAATGCTTGCATCCATCATCATCCAATATAAAACACCCATCTCCCTTCAAATCCTTTTACTCTCTCCACACCTTACTCCTAATTTTTGTGCTTATTTAGACAAATTAATTTTCTATCTTTAAGACATGGAAGAAATTGATAATGTCATTCAAAGTGCATGAACACAGAGACCACTGTCTTGTATCAAGGACTGTTTTGTTTTGTTTTGTTTTTTTAAGATTTATTTATTATTATATCTAAGTACACTGTAGCTGTCTTCAGACACACCAGGAGAGGGCATCAGATCTCATTATGGATGGCCGTGAGCCACCATGTGGTTGCTGGGATTTGAACTCAGGACCTTCGGATGAGCAGGATGAGCAGTCAGTGCTCTTAACCGCTGAGCCATCTCTCCAGCCCATCAAGGGCTGGTTTTACTCATTACTGCACATTCCACAGTTAGTGCCCCGATGCTTTGAGGTTCTTTAAAGATCATTTCCACAGAGCTTAAGGCATCCTGCTAGTCCTTACTTTGGCATCGGGTTCCACATAGCGTCGTTCTCACCTGCTCATTTAGGATTATATTAGCCAACAACAGACTGCTAGAGAGCATCAGTCAGATGAAAGGACACACAGTGAGCAAGTCGCGATGGGCTTCCTAAAGCTCAGAGTCTAAAATTGAAAGTCCAGTCAGTGCCAGGAATAAACAACTGCCAGTTCTCCCCTGCTCCAGCTTCTCCCCTAAATTCTGTTTCTCTCATTCATTCATTCATTCATTCATTCATTCATTCATTCATTCATTCATTCACTCATTCACTTTACATCCTGGTTGCTGTCCTTCCCTCCTGGTTCCTCACACAGTCCTTCCCCTCATCGCTCCTTCCCTTCTCTGAGAGGGTGGCCACCCCCTTGACATCCCCAAATCTGGCACCTCAAGTCTCTGCAGGGCTAGGCGCATCCTCTTCCACTGAGGCTAGTCAAGGCAGTCCAGTTGGGGAATGTATTGCACAGACAGGCAATAGCTTTAGGGTTAGCCCTTCCTCCAGTGGTTGGGGGATCCACATGAAGACTGAGCTGCACATCTGCTACATATGTGCAGGGAGCCTAGGCCTGGCCTGCGTATGCTCTTAGTTGGTTGTGGTGTATTTACACAATGGAATTTACACTAGTCAGCTATTAAAAGCAAGGACATCGTGAATTTTGCATGGAAATGGATGGAACTAAAAAATACCATTCTTAGTGAGGTAACCTGGACACAAAAGGACCTGCATGGTATATGTTCAGTTATGAGTGGACATTAGCCATAAAGTATGACATACCTATGCTATACTCCACAGACCCAAAGAATCTAAAGAAGAAGAAAGTTCTAAGTGAGGATGTTTGAATCTCATTAGCTGGGCAGAATTGAGATAGGTGGAGCTCAGGGTTCCCAGGCTTGGGGTCTGAGGAGAATGATGAGGGGAAGAGAGAGTGTGGGAAGGGGAGAAAATGCCATAGTTTAGGTGAGTCATAAAAATATGGCCACAAGGGCTGGCCAATTGGAGTTAAGAGCTGCCCAGATGGGATGTGGCAAGTTTTAATTGCATGCTACAATAGGAAGTAATGCTACCTTAGAAGAATAAGTCACTGAGCCTAGGAGGGAAGTAAGAACCATACTATCCAGTGAGGTGTATTTATATACATGAAACTGGAGTTCAGTATTCCAGAACATGGACTCAGATTGTCCCTCCCCTCTCAGCGCTGGGTTCCAGAGGTTGACCCCACATCTGCCTCTGTACTGTTATCTGGGTGCTGAGGATCTGAACATGCATGATTGCATGGCAGGTGCTTTTCCCACTGAGCTCTCTTTCCAACACCCCAGGTCTGAGGAATTTATCCTTCAAGGTAAGGAAGGCCAATTGCTCTCCTGAGCTTTACTTTTGCTGCATGCAGACCGACGTCTTGGTCTATACCAGACAGAGGTGTTCTTGCTGCTCATTTTATGTAAGTGCTTGTTCTGAACAGCAATTACCCTTGTCCATAATTTCTGTTTTCCCTGAGTCACTGTGTTGTGAAAATGTTCAGCAAGTCCTATTATTCATGGGAGATGGGTTTGCCATCTTGCCTTCTGCTTTCTAATTAAATATGCCACTTCTAATTTCAGAGCTTGAGCGGAGAATGTGGACAGAGAAATTGTGATGCCTTTGCTTTTAGGAAGACTGTAGCAGGCCCTTAAGATGGCCCTTACACGGTTTCTGAAATTGGTAATTGATTTTTTTCCCTCCTTCACTGTTAAGAAGACTGGAGTACAGACCAGTCAAGTTTCTCAGGAAAGAACTCGGGGAATAGCTGTCTATCCCTCTATCAATTTCTCATCAAGCTTTAGCATCCTTAGGTCGACCACAGTAATATGCCAGATGATGGAGTTCTGAGAGTGTAGGATTATAAGAAAATTGGACATTTCCAAACTCTTCATTAAACTGATTTTACTTTGGTTTAGAGATCTCCCTGCCTGCACTTCACAAGTATGATCTTAATCAACGTTAAAGGATGGAAGAGTGCGAAGGGCAGGCTCTTCATCACTATTGATGTTAGAAAATATTGTGTCTATATTACCGGTGTAGTGGCATGAAATAAAGGGAGGGGAGCTGGTGAAGATTCTGTAGACATTAAAGGATCAGGAAATGGAGGATGAGGAGGGTCCTGGCATCAGAATGACAGGTGGAAAGCTAGCTTGGCCCCAGCCAGGCCAGAAGGAAGTCTACAAACAGATTTCTTGACTATGTATCCTTCACTTTTTCCTTTCCTGGGCTTGGGTGGCTCCAGTGACATCCTTAGACTTATAGATCTTTTACAAATGAAACACTTTCAGCATGAACATTTTAAAATTATCTTCTATATGGATGCATATTTTATTGCTGGAAAGATTATTTTACCAAATAGTTTGCATCTTATTTGCACCTAGAGTTGAATTGTCCTGTGACACATAATCCTTTTAATATGTCCTTTAAAATAACTGCTTCTGGCACTGAAGAGTTGCCTCAGCAGTTAAGAGAATGAGCTGCTTTTTGCCTAGAAACCAAATTCAGTTCCCAGCACCCATGTTGGGTGGATGACAGTGGCCTACAACTTTAGTCCCAGAGATATCTGATCCCTTTGGCCTCAAACAATGGCAGTACTCACTTGCATAGTATACCCACACACAGACAGAACCACAGAAACAGTATTAGAAATATCTATCTATCTATCTATCTATCTATCTATCTATCTATCTATCTATCTATCTATCTATCTATCTTTAATTTAAATTATTTTATTCATTTACATTTCAGTCATTGCCCCCCTCAGTCCTTCCTCATCCCATTCTTCCTCCCCCTTGCTACCGAGAGGATGTGCTCTCCCCACCAGGCCTCTCCCTTCCTTTTGGGGGAGCCTCAGGGCTTTCCAAGATTAAGCACATCTTCTCCAAGTGAGGCTAGAACAGTTAGATCTCTACTACAGATACGCCAGGGGCCTTGGACCAGCCTGTGTATGATCCTTGTTGGTGGCTCCATCTCTGTGGGCTCCCTCCGGTCTGGGTTAGTTGAGACTGCTGGTCTTCCCATGAGGTCTCTCTCCCATTCAGTTTCTTCAATCCTTCCCCTAATTCAACCACAGAGGTTCCTGACTTCAGTCCAATGGTTGGGTTTAAGTGTCTGCATCTGTCTCAGTCAGCTGCTGGTAGAGCCTCTCAGAGGACAGCCATGGCAGGCTTCCATCTGTAAGCATTTCATAGCACAGTAGTGTCAGGCCTTGCCCCCACAACCCCCACCCCATGAGATGGATCTCAAGTTGGGCCAGACATTGACCACCTTTCCTTCAGTCTCTTCTCCATTTTTGTCCCTGCAATTCTTTTAGACAGGAATGATTCTGGGTCAGGAATTTTGGCTGTCAATAACGCTGTCCCTCCACTTGAGGCCCTTTCTGGTGGACTCTTTGAGTTCCCTCTTTCTAGTGTTGGGTATTTGGGCTAAGGTCACCCCAATGAGTCCTGAGTGTGTCTCACCTCCTGGGTCTCTGGTACTCTCTAAAGGGTCCCCAGTCTCCCACTCCCTGAGGCTGCTCATTTTCAGTTATTCTCTTGACCCTCTGGGCTTTTCTCCTATCCACTCCCCTCCACATCTAATCCTGTCCCCCTTTTACCCTCCACCTCCTCTCTTCCACCCAGGTCCCTCCCTCCCTCTGCTGTCCGTGATTATTTCCTTCCCCCTTCTCAGTGGGATTGAGGTCTCCTCACTTGCACATTTCTGCTTCTTACACTTTTGGCAGTCTGTAGGTCATATCCCAGGTATTTTGTACTATTTTGGCTAATATCTAGTGAGCATATACCATGCATGTCCTTTTGGAGTCTAAGTTATATAACTAAGGATGATATTTTCTAGTTCCATCCATTTTCCTACAAAATTTATTTTATTATTTTTATTAAGATATTTTCTTTATTTATATTTCAAATGCTATACCGAAAGTACCCTTTACCCACCCCCCCACCCTGCTCCCCTACCCAACCACTCCCACTTCTTGGCCCTGGTGTTCGCCTGTACTGGGGCATATAAAGTTTGC